>NC_089146.1:1505922-1805922 GCF_009819655.1 Sylvia atricapilla | reverse complement strand
GAGAAATTTATCTCTGAGAGATAAGGGGACATGAGCAAAACCCAGAGAAAGGAGGTGACAGCAGCTGAATTTAGCTGTGCTCGCTTCTGGGGGTTGAACTGTCACATTCTGGGACTCTCACCACAGAGCTGGAGTCCAAAAAGAATGGCCAGCTCGAGGAATTTCAACTGCACACTTAAGAAGGCGCAAAATGTTAACTCGTGGCATTTTAGGCATGATAAACCTGTAGCTTTAATTCTCTGGCCTTGCCCCATTTCAGACAGTGCCTGGCTTGTTCTTCAGCTCCAACCTTCCCTATAGTTCTATGGAAATAGGATCTTCACCTCCCAAACCTGTCAGCTTTCAGTGCCTAACACCCCATTTGAGGAAAGAAACTTGTTTTGACAGAAAAATAATGACATAACAAATACTTGCAAGCCACAGTGCATAGCTACCTGTCTGCTGCAGCCCTCCCCCTGGATACAGACCAGAGTATTCCAATCCGTGCTCGGTGGGAACAGTAAATATACAATGGAAATCATTAAACTGGAAGATTCACAATCCCATACTGATTTCTTGCCATTAATCACCCAGCAAGGCAGTGCCTTGTGTTACACACCTGCACCAGGAGCTGCAGCACACAATGTATGATCGTGCCTGCTCTTGTGTGCATCAATTCCTCTTTTATGAATTAGTGATTCAGCCAATATTTATCGAGCTCAAGTGGGAGACCACAATTTGCTGGAGTGAAAAATGCGGTGCGGAGCTGTCAATAGTTATGGGCTCCAGTCCGCGCTATCGATGTGGCAATCCAATGAAGAACAGGGCAGCTTTTCCAGCAGCATCAACCTCCACCCAACATCTTCATGCTAAACCTGCACCAGACTCAAAATGTCTCGTTCAAGAAACTTTTTAACCTCTTATCCGTAACCCTCCAAATCTTTTCCAAATATTTCTGTGTAATGCTTTAAAGCAAAGCCTGAGGAGACAACATCAAAGTTCTCCTAAATTTCCCGGAAACAGATCCTTACTTAACATAAAACAAACAAAAAGATTGGTATTATTCCTACTTTTTGGAAGCAAAATCTCAGCCACTTCCCAACCCCAAAGAAACCAGTCATGTCTCAGAGGTTCACATCTGAAAGATACAACCAGATTCACCTTTCAAGTAACAAGCAAAACCCCAATCACAGAAAAGTTGCACTTTGCAACACGTGCCTGCACAACTGGAAGCCTTTGGGACATGGAGTCTCCCCAGCAGCCCTCAGTTCAGCAGGAATAAACTGTGATGAGGGCTAAAGAAAATAAAAAATAGAGAAATAAAACCAGGCTGTTGGTAAAGGTCCTTCACTTTGCACATCCAAATGGAGGCACTGGACAGGTTCTGTGTGCACACATGAGTAGTTCCTTCCATTCTAACATACTTACCCACCCCACTTTATGTGCCCTTAGTGACTTGCTGAAAAGTACTGAGTGGTGGCCAAAAATTATCAGTAAGATGTGCCAAAAGGGCTCTGTGCTCCAAATCTGAAGATGAAGGAAAGCACACATTTGACCGACACACAAAAAAAACAATTGAATCTTGGCTTTCCTGATCCATAGTCCTTATTTTCTTGCTTCAGTTTCAAAATAAATAATAATAAACTAGCTTTCCTTGAATTCCTGTCTTTACACTGTCTCTTTTTCCATGCCCTGATGCTCAGCACTGTGGAAGCACTACATCCTGCAGGGCGGTGGGGCCCTCACCAAGCTGGTGAACCTGAACTGCCTGGCCCAGGTGTCGGATGGCTTCACCCAGGCACACGTTGTGGACGTGGTACACACCGTGCTGACTGAGCTGAGGCTGCTGCAGATGGACAGGAAGCCACTGAGGACTGCTGAGTTTGTCACCTCTCTGGCCAGACACAACCCCGTGTACAAAGAGGAGGAAGAAACGTTTCAGGTGACTCCCAGAGCTCTGTTGCCTGTCTTTGATCATTCCCTGCCATGTCCAGCCACGCTTGATGTAGGGACCTCACTATTGGAATGATGAGTTAGGGCTCAACGGCACCAAAACCCATCTCTCCCAAGCTGGGGATGTGCCAAACCAATCCTTATTTTGGCAGCACAGCTGGCAGAGTGCTTTGGTGAACCTGCCGCAGCTCATGTTGAGCAGAGTGGCCTCCGTGTGCATGGAAAAAGCACACAGAGGCCATGAATTCCATGCATTTGTCATTTTCCTTCCAGAGCTGAAGTGTTCAGCAAGCCTGAATAAATCACCTTGAGAAGACAAAACACCTGGCCATTCAGTGTCCACACAGGGATCAGATCTAAGCCCTTCTCTTAAATAATTTCAAACAAGAATTTATTTTAAAGTCTCCATTTCAGGCTTTAAAATAAATGAGTTACAGCCTTAAGATCTGCCCCTCTTCTCTTCCTGCTCTCAGGTCTGTGAAATCCTGAGGACAAAACCGAGAGCACTTGAAATGTATTTTATTCACAGGCACAGGACGCCCAAAAAAGCTGTTGCTTCTCCCTGAAAGTGTCCAAAGCCAGGTTGGATGGGGCTTGGAGCACCCTGGGATAGTGGAAGGTGTCCCTGCCCATGGCAGGGGGTGGGATAGGTTTTAACCCTTCCAACCCAAACCAGTCAGTGGTTCTGTGATTCTCCACGTGCCTCAAATATCCACAGATCAACTTCCAGCCTGATAAATGCTACAAAACCCTTGGGCACGGGGCAAGAGCCCTGCTGTGCCCCAGGGAGCTGCAGGCAGCCCACACCAGGGGCTTGATGCTTTAGGAAGGCTGGCCTGAAACAGAGACTGAGCAGAGCTAGGAAATAAAGCAGATATTTATTGAAAGGCCTTTAAGGGTACACCTTGGGCAGGACAAGAGCCTGAGCAGGGCCACACCCAAGGTGGACTTAGAATGGCCGCAAAATGAACAATTGGTCGTGAGGTCTCACACATTTATAAGTTTTGGTTCATTTGCATATTGGGGTTTAATTGTCCAATTACAGCTTCAGGTTGTGAGGTCTCATTCTTTTTGTTTCTCCCTTCAGCCCACTGTTGTTTGTGCTTTTGGGCCTGAAAGTTGTACTCGTTGTCCTTGGTCTCCAGCAGGAAAAGGATTTGTTTTGTCTCCCTGCTCTGAGAAGAGCTGACTGACACTTAATATGAGGCTCAGAACTGCCCCCCTGGGCAACAGAGAATCTGAAAAACATGGAAGCTCAAACTTAAGGCATCAGATTCCCCAAGAACAAAGACCTCTGTACTGCTCCAGAAGACCCCAGAAATGCTTTCTCCATCCCATACCCCCGATGATTTCTAGTGCTTTTAAACCCCTAACTTTTCCTGGCTGCAAGGTTCCCTTGTTGTCCCACTCCTTGAATCACCTCCCACCACAAACAGGAGGCTGATTCTCACAACTTTCTCAAAGGCTTCTTCCCCTGCTGACCTAATGATAGTGCATATTTCTCCCAGCCCTGCTGAGTACTTCCCAATTTCCATTTAGAGCCATTTGGCTCACTCAACACAGGCAGCATTTCTGATATTTGGCAAATAACTCTTCTTTTTTTCCTCATGCTTCCTCACTAAACCAATATCTCTCCTCAGGGAAAGGCTAATGGTTCAGTTAGCAGAGGGAAAAAAAAATACTCCATCATTCCCAGCTCCAAGTAGTAATCCATTTGTACCCTGAAACATGATAGAAAGTATTTAGTGCGAATTTAACTTGAAAATATTATCCCAGTCACCATAAAATGTGCCTGTTTTGTACAGCACAAAGTGCCCAGGCAGCGCTTCATTTGGAGCACAGCTCAAATGATCCTGTCCTCAGCATCCCATGGCAATCATCTCCTTGCATTAATTACAGCCCTTAAGAAAGTATTTCCTTTTATCTGTTGGAATTTTGGTTCCCTTAAATGTCATGCAGCCTTGCTGCAGCACCTGTGATATGGCACAGGGGAAGAGGATTGTCAAGATAGCCTTGTGCATTAATTAACTCCAGTAATCCCCATCTCTCCTCACACAGAAGCTCCTCTTCCCCAGCTTCCAATCACTGCCATTTCTGGACCTTTCCTCTTGCTTTGCTTTGTCCCTTGTGGAAGTGGGGCAGCTAAAACACAGTGTTCAAAGTGTAGATTAGCCTTGTGATGAATCTTTGGTTTTCCTTCCCTGAAAGCATGAATCTCCCAGTCTGACATTTATATTCTGCCAGTGTTCCAAAATGAATATAAATAATGCAAAGTTTGTGACAGTGTGATTTCTCCCTTCCATTTACTCAAATTTCTGCCCCAATTACACATCCACGTTTTCTGAATTACACATTAGTGCACCAGGGTGGTTGATAGAGATCCATACACAGAAAGGATTTGTGGAGAGGCAAAGCCAGCTAACCACACCAGTTCTGCCTGGTTGTGATTAGACCAAACTCGTGGAATGGTTTGGGTTGGAAGGGACCGTAAATCTCTCCTTGTTCCACCCCCTGCAGTGGGCAGGGACACCTTGCAATACACCAGGTTGCTCCAAACCCCATCCAGCCTGGCCTTGAGCACTTCCAGGGATGTGACAGCCACAGAAGTACCTAAGAAACCCCATTCCAAAGCCTGTGGACATCATTCCTCCAAGACCCAAATGTTTTTACTCTGATCAGTCACTGCTGCCAGTAACTTCCATCCCCAGCTCGGGTGCTGGTGATAAATGGACTTTCATTTTAGCTGTGTCTGAGGAGCTGAGTTCATTCATCTCACGGAACAGTTAGACCAGTTAGAGGCAAAAAGTTACTGCTGTGCACTGAAATATTTGCACAAAGAATTGAGAAGAGAACAGAGACACCCCAGGTCTCTTGGCTTCTCCTGCCAAATACCTCTGAGTCCTTCACCAGTGACCCAGAGCTGGCAGGGGGATGATCACCCCACAAACAGCTCTTTCCACCCCACTAAGCTCCCAGAAAGCTCTTGGCAAAGTTTTCCTACTCTCTCCACCTCCCACTTGAGGTCTGTTGGGTGTTACACCCAGGACACAAAACTGGGGGGGGGGGGGAAATAGAATCTCTGTGGCCTGCTGGAGCCTCACGCAGGGCCAGAGACATCATTGGGTTCTCCTGGTTCCCCTCAGCTACTGCCAGGGAAAGGCAATTCCTGCCAGAGCCCAAACTCACAGTCACCACCTCATGCCTCTCATGGGAAGGGCCAGAAACAGCAACACATCCCAGCTCTTCAGTTGTTCTCCCAAAAACAGGAATAGTTTGGCCCGGGACTAAGGCAGCAAAATTAGCTGTGGGGTTCCTGCCCACCACCATCCACGGCCTGCCTGGGTGTGGGCACACAGGAGGCTGGAGGACGTTTTTATCAATGGGGACAGGGTTTTTGGAGGAGAGGTGCTCAGCTAATTCAGTAATGCAAGCAGAATTGAAGTGTCCAGCAGCCAGCTGGATGTTTATCAGCCACCTGCTGACAGTGTTTATCTGCAGGGTGCCTGTCATCATCAGCCCTTCCTGAGGCCCAGAAGTAGTTCTTGAAAAGATGACACCGAGAAGGACCATCTGGGGTCAGGAGAGGACCATGTGGAGTTTTCCTTCCCTATAACCTTCCAATACCTCTTCTCCCAGCTTCTCTTCCTGTAACACACACTAGGCAACTGGACAAGGCAAATTCTCCAGGGATGCCTTAACAGGCTCAGCTAGAAGCAGGATTTGGGATGGATCAGATGGAAAATGCAGGCTTTGCAGGGTGCCATGTTGAGAGGGAGGCTGGAAATGACATGGGCAAAGGAGGCAGAGGTGTGGCATTGAATAGCAGCCTGTGGTCAAGAAGGAAGGCATTTTATCAATCGTGGTCAATGCCTGGCAGGATCTGAATCTCTGGTTAGGCAGGGCTTTGTCGAGAAAGGTCCTTGTATGTACAGGGAAGGAGTAATTCCTACCCAGTGCTGACTTTAGAGCCTCCCCTTCACTTCACATTATTCTCACACAGCCCAGAGCTGCCTCCCTGACACCACAGCCCAGGAGCTGGGCAAGTCTGCAGAGCAGCTCCACCAGAATCGTTTACAAGTCACAGGCCTGTGAACAGGCATCTGAAAGTAATAAACAGGTTCTTAATGTTCGGGGTTTGTTTTGCTTCCTAAGCTCCCTCATTGAAATCAAAGCTGTCTGGATCGATTTGTGGAGGCACGAGAAGGGGATGATTTGTCTGTTGCCAAGCCTGGAGCAGAGGGAGCTCTGACAAGAGCTATATTCTCTGGAAATAGGGTTGATCATGGAATTTAACATTTCCATAACTATAGCAACACAAATGGCCCGGCTAAGTATTGCTGTTAATGAGACTCAGCTCGATCAATTGCTGCACTTCTTGGTAATAATAATGTTCTCAAGAGATCTGAGGGTTTCATTTTGGCTTCTCCATCAGCCAGCCTGGATTTTTAAGAGGTTTGGGGTTTTTTCAAAGAATGCTCCATTATAGTAGTAAAATGTTTAAGTGGTCTGTCTTGCCCTGGTTTTTTTATTTCTTTTAAATTTTATTAAAACATACAAATGCTTTTTGATTCTCCAGGCCTGGTATGCCAAGACCCCGATGGGGAAAGCGTGGAGCGCAGCACAGGCAGCAAAGGAAGAAGGAAAAGGAAAGAAAGACAAAGGAAAAGGAAAGGGAAAAGGAAAGAAAGGAAAAGGGAAAAAGTAACTTCCTCAAGGATTTTTCACCTGGCCCTGCCCAGTCACAACTTCACTTCACTGGGAAGGAATGGCAGGTTAATGCTCCTCAAGTTATAGGTATTCCAGGGAAGGGAAATCCCCTCCAAATGAATTTTTCAAAGTTAAAAATAAAAATCAGATGAGATGTAACATGTAGCTCTCAGAGGATAAAAAGTTAATGGCCACTGACTTGCTCAAGCATTATTTATTCTAAGGGATTTTAGGGGGCAGAAGGGTTCATTACTCAGGCCTGTAACATGCCATCAACTTTTAGGCCACCCTCATTTATTTCAGCAAGTAACTCTCCTTAAAAATTGATGTCACCTTAATGTCTTTCATTACTTTAATATCCTATATGCTTTATAAAACTAACTGCTTTATATATCTGTGGGTCTAAAGCCTTACAGTCCTCAATAAAACTATTACAGCTATAAAGACTGCTTTTTTAATTGGTATGGATTAGGAGGCACTTCGTGCAATCCACCACAAGCCGAGTATTTACGCAGCTGCGGGAGGAACTTGCACACACTTGAACACAGCATTTACACCTTTTGAGGCCTTAGCATGGACAAATTCACACATGTGGGTGCCAGCAGAAAAAAAAGTCAAGCAGCCAGGCGGTAATTCGGGTGTATGTCCACCCAAAAATCTGGTTTTAATCTATTTTGTTGTAGAAAATAATGCCTGATTAGCTTGATTGCACAAGCAGCGATGTGTTTGTTGCTTAATACACCTTGTTTACTTATGAATCAGCGATTTTGAGTGCAAAGGATTTATAAGGAGTGCTTAGAGCACTCTAAAGCTTTGGGACATCCTACCAGGACAGTGCTGGGGTCAGCACCTCCATGTCAGGATCACATTCCCCGAGGTCTTCCATAAGCAAGAGCCACAAACACCAGGTTTTCCCCGTGGTCACAGAATTCCTGTGTGGACTTGACAAGGGGTGACTGGAAATACACAGCCCACCATCCCCAGGGAGCTGAGGAACCTCTGTGTGCCGGCATCAACAGCCTGGGAGGCGCACACTGGGCAGCACTGCTGGAACCTGCTGCTGGGAAGGGGATGCTTTTGAGCCCCTCCTGCTCCTAAGAGGAAACCAAACGGGAAAAGGCACACCTGGGAACAGGAATGCCTGAGAAAAAAGGCCTGGGAGGACTCCTGGGTGTACCTAACTGCACAGAAAATTATTGGAGCAGTTGTATCGCTGTGCACAGTGGAGAGAACTGGATGGGTCTGGTTAATAAAGGGAAATTTTCTCCCTGTAGGCTATCCCAGCACACAGGATAGGGCAACCCCAGCATGAGACTGTTGTGGTCCTTTCTAGCTCTATTTCAGTGTCTGGTATAAGGCTTACCCTTCCAGCCTCACGGCTGCATCTCCTGCCCTGCCAAGGAAATCCAAGCAGTAAGAGAGGAAAATCTTTCTGTAACTCCCCAGTGCAACCCTTCAGGACGTTCCTGATGCACAGCAGCTCTTCCAGGAGTAATCCAGCTGCTGGAATCTCCACGTGACTCACACGAGAGACCCCGTAAGCTGCCAGCCCGGGGTTCAATCCGCTGCAACAGTGCAGCTACAAATGTTAGCTTTCCGTCCCTTATTCTTTGGAGCTCCCCAAATGCAGCAGCACCCCCCCTAGTTTTATCAAATAAGGTGCTTTTAATTTCATCCTTGAGGAGAAAAGCCAGGCCCTCCACAGAGGTGCCAGGGTTCCTGTTTGAAAACCCCTCATCTCCACTCTCATCCTCAAGGAAACTAATTTGGATAATTCCACCCTCAATCTTGCCGACAGCAGAACCCTCCTCTCCACGCCAGGTTTGACAGCCCGGCGTGATGTGATGAAAGGACCACATTTCAGGAGGATGTAAGCAAGCCCATTAACTCATATTTCAGCAGCTTCACTGCAATCTCAATAGCAAAGTAAAAGCAGCTGACTGGCAACATCCATCTCCAGGCAAAATGCCGACCCTGTGCAGGGAGGGTGCTGAACTCCCACAGACCTGCAGGTTTTCCCCAATATTCACCAGTTCATGGGAGAAAAATACAAGAGAACTAATCTTTTAGTGTAGCTTGCCCTGGTGGCTGCTTGCATTTATTTCTTCTTGTGAGGCTCTAGAAGCCACAACTGGTTTAACTACGAACGGCTCAGAGTGCAGGAGGTGACAAAGCGAAGTGTCCCAGGCTAGGCTGGACAGGGCTGGGAGCAATGCGGGGTATTGGAAGGTGTCCCTGCCCATGGCACAGGGTAGAACTGGATGAGATTTAGGGTCCCTTCAACCCAAACCATCCCATAAGGCAGAAAAGCTCTGCCCTGTGAGGCTGCCAAGCCCTCGCTCTCCTCAGAGGAGGCTTCTTGTGGGGACAGGGAGGGAAGAACCAGGAGCAATTTTGATGCTGTTTATAATTATCATTACAGAGAGTGCAGCTGTTTGAAAAATGAATGAAGCAGCTGCATCAAGCAGAGCCAACGCACAAAGTCATTTCAGTGTCAGTATTATTCAGTGAAGTGGCCCCGGCTGGATCTCCAGCCTCCTTCCCACTGGGAGGCACTGGCATGAACACCTCAAGAAATGCTCCTTCAACATCTCCACCCCGAGATCTTTCCTGGGAAGGGGTAAGGAGGTTGTGGCTTTGCTAAGCCCAGCATTATGGCACTCTGCCTTCCAGCCACAAATCAGATGGAGGAGGAAAATCCTGCCTCCTCCACCCAGCCACGGGTGAGCTTTGAGGGACAGCAAAGAGGGCGGCCAGGCTGCTCTGCCTCCTGGTGTGGAGGTGGCAGGCAATCCAGCAGCAGCAAAGTTGAGAGGAGAAGCTGTCATGCTCATTTATATATGTAAGTGATCTAGAGAATTATCAGCTAAATTATTTAAATGTCTCATTACTATTAAATTACTGGGCATTCATTGTAAGAACAGTCATAATACAGTAACTAATTTGGTATTAATGTGAATGTCAGCATTTCATTGCAGTTATTTTGTACTTCATCATCAGATAATTTACCAATAAATTAATTGGCTTAATTGCTTCCTGCAAGCCCAGGAGAACTACATATGACACGACTTTTTTATAAAAATCTTCATGCTCACTCCTCCATCCTCCAATTTTAACCACGCCAAGCAGGAACCCCTCTTTGGAACACCTGGGAGGGGGAGCAGAAGAAATCAAGTCTTGGCATTTCCCTGCCCTGTGGATTTGAACGTGCTTTAAATAGAGCCCCCAAGGCCACACCTGGAGTAGGGCAGGACACAGGGAATGGCTTCCCACTGCCAGGGGGCAGGGTTAGGTGGGATATCGGGAAAGAACTGTTTCCTGTGAGGGTGGGGAGGCCCTGCAATTGGAATTCCCAAAGAAGCTGTGGCTGCCCCTTGTGATCCCTGGAAGTGTCCCGGGCCAGGTTGGATGGGGCTTGGGGCAGCCTGGGATAGTGGAGGGTGATGAACTGGAAATAGATGAGCATGAGCTGTTCTGCCTCCTCACCTGCACCAGTCCAGAGATGGGATTACTGGGATTGCCTCTGCCCGCCTGAAAGCCGACTGCTCCAGCACTGGGGTTTTTACCAGCAGCACTAAAACTCTCTGGAAACCACGAGGAGTCTCCCAGAGTTCCCACCCTCTTTTCCCCAGGAGCTTCCAAAAAGTTTTCTGCTGTTTTCCCCTCCAGCAGATGGGGGGGGAAGACTCCATTGAGAGCACAGTGGGGAAGGAGAGCTCTTTCCTCCAGTTTCTGCCTTTAAATGTTTCCAAGTAAGTGAACAAGGCTCTTGTGCAGAGTGCAGCAGGCTCAGTGCTCCTGCACCATCAGAGAGGGATCAAAGTGACTGCAAAACACTGAACCTTTATTGATGCTGATTTTCCCTGCTCCCGTGCAGCCTGCAGCGGGCCAGGCTGGCACAGGGACCAGCTCCAGGTGGGAGCAACCCAAGGGAACACGTCACAGCCTCCCTGAGACAGGTCCCAAGCACACAGCGCCTGTGGCAGCCCATTATTGAAGTTGCCATCAGAATTAAAAAAACAAGCCGATGTTTCTCAGCAAAACCCCCCAAATCCGGTAACACAAAGTGAAGCTGACTGTTCTATTAACTCCCATCCTGCATCAGCAATTTTCTAAAGTGTGGAAACATTATAATTGACTTTTCTGCTAGTAGCAAAATGTCATTTTTCCTTAATACTCCCCAAGTCAGTAACGCATTTCAAAAGCCTCCAATGCCACTACCACAACAGGACTTACAAATTAGCACATTTTTAGCTTTTCATTAAACACAATGCCAAAAAAAAAAAAAAAAAAAAAAAAAAAAAAAAAAAGAAAAAAAAAGAGAGAGAAAGGGAAAAGTCTTCTCGTATTAGGGTTTCTCTCCTCATTATTGAAAGTACTGTGACTTTGGAACTTCTCGCAGCAAATTATAATGCACTCAGCCTGGGGCCATTGTAAATCAGGGCTTCAAAAAAGGTGTCATGTAGTTGGGCCCTCTTCAAGCACTGAAAATATCGGAGTCTATTTGAAAACGCCTTCTGTAGTCTCTCACTAGCCTTGCAAATCAGCGCAGCACTGGGTAGAACTGTCTTTTTTTTTTTTTTTTTTTTTTTCCCTCGTGGCATCAAGCCATTTCTATTCCAACCAGAAAAAGAGGATTATTTCGTGCTGGGATTTCAAATAAAAAATAATTTAAAAAAAAAACCCTACACCTAAGATAACAAGCTGCATAAAATCCCCAAATCGTTTGGGGCTCTTGTTAGGGTTTGGACAGTGCCTGTGGGGGCTCTGGGCTGAAATTCTTGGCACAGCAGGGAAAAGCCCGGGGAGTGTGCCAGCATGGAGAGGACCACATCCCACCCCAAACCAGGCGCCACCCTGGGGCAGGGCACTGCCAGGCTCCGCACCCACCTGCCCAGCAGCCTTAAAGCCAAAGGACACCCACTCCACATCCTTTCCAACTCTTCCCAATCCTCTGGAAAATTACTTATCCCATCCCTAATCTCCTCTGCGCCTCCAAACAAAACCTCGCAGCTTCCCGACAGGTGGGATTCTCCTCTCCTGACAAGTTTTGATGCTTCAAGTTGTTCAAATTAGCGAGAAAATCATCAGTACCAACACAACGAAATGCACACAGGATCAAAGGGGGAGAGAAGCCCAAAATAAAGCTGCTCCCTTCCCAGGAGGGCAGCTCCAGACCAGCATTTCCTGATGCCCTTTTCCAGTTTTCCCACTTTAGGATTTACCCTGCTTCGGTTTTCCCAACTGGGAAAAGGCAACCAGGATTAATGGAAACCTGGGAAGGGCTGAAGGGCAGGACCAGAGCATGAAACAAGCAACAGCAAACAAGGAACTGGACCAAGGAGAGCCTGGAGAAGAGAGCCAGGTCCCAGCAAGATGGAAAAATAAACCCAAGGAAGTCACCTTCTTGTCCTGGGAGGGCCACAGCTTCTGCGTGGATAGAGCCGGTCTGTGGTTAGCAGGAAGGAAAAGGATTTCCAGAGTTGCTTTCAGAGTTGCTTTCAGTTACTTGCACCTGAATCCTTCAGCCAACTCACAGAACCCGAGGAATTCTGAGTCGAAAGCTTTTATCCATCCAGTGGATCACACTCAAGTGGGAAACCCAAAGCACCTGCTGCCCTCACAGCAGGGAAAACTCCTGGTGTGGCAAGGACGGGCATTCCCAGCCCAAGTACAGCATTATTAGAGGGATTCTCTGGAACAGGGAGAAGCCACTGTCCCTGCCTACCAAGGGAGGGGGATTTGGGCTTTCTGAGTAAAAAAAACCCCAAGCTCAAAGTCTAGGAATCAAAAGGGGAAAAAAAAACTGTAGAGGAAAAAGAGAATGGGGTGAAACGAGGAAAAAAAAAACAAACAAAAAACACCAAGAAATACTATTTGGACAGCGAGACTGGACTGAGCATGGCGGGCTCTAAGCCCCAGTGAAAGTCTGAGGAGAGGTTAAGGCCTGGGTGCAACCCTGTCCTCTCTTCAGGAATAACTGGAGCACTGAAAGGGTCGGAGATGAGCAGATGGGATCCGCACAAACGAGCCATTAGCACCGCTGGGCACCAAGTTTGGGAAGTTACACCCATAATTACTCTAATTACTCACACAGCTCCATCCCCAATGCCCCCGCCCCGCTCCCAAAGAGCTCCTCGGGGAGGGACAGGGGTGCTGGGCACGGAGAAATGCTAAAAGGCGTCAGGCCCGCCTGAGATGTGGGGGTTTGGTGTAATTTCGGAGCCCGATGGAAGCCTGTTGTGGCGGCCCCCACGTCGCCCCTCCTCTCCATCAGGTTGGGATGGAGGGTCACTGCTGTGGGCACGCGTGGTCCCAAAACCTGCCCGAGCCTCACGGGGTCATTCTGACCCACCTGATGGTGCCCTGAGCCACCATCCCACGGTCTGTTTACAAACCCATCCCTGCTCCCTCAGATCCCCCAGCCCTGCTGGTGACACCACATTTCATCCATTGGGGACATCCCAAAGTGCCAGCACCGTCACTCCTCCAGATCCAGAGTGGGGCTCGGCTCGGGGAGGGCAGGGGGCAGCCGTGGGGACACTGTGCTGACAGGTCCCTGCCGTGACAGATGACCCCAGCCCCAGCTGCTCTTCCCCTCACACAAGCTGTGATTTGCGGCCCTTGGCCCACAGGTGATGGGAAGAGCGTGGGAAGGGATGGGGCAGAGCCCAGCACAAACCAGGTGGTTCCCTCCTGGAAGTGCAGCTGCTCCGAAGAGAGATGGGAGCCCTGATGAACCGGGCAAAGGCCCCACTAATTAACACTGACAGGCCGCGTTCTGATGTGCCCAGTGGCAAGGGATAAATCAATCCCCCAGGAATGGCTGTGGGCAGTAAGGGATGGCTGGGTTTGTTCTGCGTCCCAGAGGGCAAGCGATTATCTCCACAACTTTCTAGTTAGGGTGTGCCTGGGAAACACATCCTCCAACCCATAAATAACTTCCACAACTACCTGGGCTTTCAGCTGTCGAAAACTGGTTGTGCTCAGTACCAAAACAGCTCGGGATGACACGAAACCAAGCCTAGGGCTTGTTGGAGCTCGTGGTGGCCATCCAGCTCCTCTGTTTTCACCTCCCAGAGCCATGACAGTGGTGGGTTTCCAGACAGGGAATGGGGTGAATCTGCTCCAGATTCCACCAGTCAGGGGGAAAGGATCAGGATCTGAGTCCCGACATGCCCAGGGCTGGGTCCTCACCTCGTAATCCTTTATAAAACCCTTTTTAGGCGGCACTCTGTGGGTGGTGATGGTGACACTAGGCAAATGACAGATCGGGGTCTCCCATCACAGGAGGAAATCCCACATTATGGACCCTACAAGGAGCCTCTAGTCCTGAGACTGTACAGCAGACACGTGATGGAGGGTCAGCCCGAGCTGCTTTTCCAGCCTGGCACACAGGGTGACATTCCATGAGCACATAACTCAGGGGTTAAATAACTGGGAGGGCTCCCCTTCACCTTTACAAGAGGATGTGCCCCAGGACTAAATTTCCAGGGGATAATTAACACAGCTGCAGCTCTCCAGCAGGGAGGTGGGGAGAAGGGAAGCCTTGGGTTTTTACTGAAGCTAAGAGCATTTTTTTTATTATTTATTACCATAATTGATGGGAAAAGGAGGAAAAAAGGAAAATAGCGCTGTTATAGCTGGAAAGAGTTGGGGGGGGAGTGATTACTGAATTATTTACATCTGACAAAGATGAGCCACTATAAACTAACTGTAGCACAGGACCTTTCCATACTATATAGAGCTGTTAGAGGGAAATGCTTAAATATCATCTAATTTCCGATAAAAGCTGGACAAAATCAATGCACCCTCGGGACGAGTTTATATTTCACCGAGGCAGCAGCTTTTAAAGAAGAGCTGAGCAGCAACAGCAGCATCTGCAGAAGTATTTTAGGGGAGGTTAAAGGCATGGCCCCCTCCCCAGGCCCGGGGACAGGGACGTGTGCGTTGGCAGGGGCTCGTCCCACAGCCCAACCCGCATAACTGGGCAGTGCTGTCACACGGAGAGCTGCAAATATAAACGTGGGGACGTGCTGGGGGCAGGCTGGCCCTTGGCAAGGTGGCACCTGGCTCCCAGAGAGGGCACTGAGCCTCACAGCTCCCTCTGCCCGGCCAGGGATGGCGATCCAGGGGGGATGAGTGACCATCATCCAGGAGAGCCGCCCTCACATCGCTCCCAGGTAGGTTTGGGGCAGTGGTGGCATTGCCATCCTGCCTGCCCACCCCTCAGCCCACAGCCGTGGGGTGTGGGGGGACACAGCCATCACAGGCACCTCGTTGGAGTTATTGTGGGGGGGCTAGGAGGGGATGCAAGGTTTAAATCAGCCTCTCTAGGGGAGCCAGTGCCGAGGGCTCCTGCACCGCGCTGGAAATTTCCCTGGAAAAATAATAATGGTAATGATAATAATGCCATTCCCTGCTGCCAGAGGGCAGCTGTAAATCACAGCGGTGGTGGTGCCAGGAGCTCTGCACATCTGGACGTTTTAACACAGCCTCGTGGGTTTGGGAAGCAGGAGGGCTGAGATCTGCCCGGAGTGAGGACTGAGTTACATGGCAGCTGAACTTGGGGGACCAAGCTCCCTCTCTAAAACCCTTTTGCTGCTGCTGTCTTGTGCTCCTGCCTGCGCCAGGAATGAGTTTTCCCGGTAATGGGAAGCCGGAGCAGGCAATTTAAGCAGTTATTAATAGACACACTTCATCTGAGGAAGGGAAATGCTTAATGTTGTGTTCAATGAGGTGTGCTCTGCAAACAGTCGGGCGCGGGGGGAAGGTGGAGATGCTCCCCCCGCGCTGGGGATTGATGAGGCTGAGGCTACAAGCGCTCACTCTCACCCCCTTTTTGGGACTCTGGGCTGTGCAGGGGCATCCCTACTGAAGTGAGGACATGGCAGGATGAGCCCAAGCTTAATCCTTGCAGGATCAGATCCCAATTCTGTGACGACGGGAAGTGCCCAAGGCCCTGCAGCACGGCTTGGGGGTTTCCTCCACAACCCAAAATCGCTGCCTGAGGGCAACAAGTGCTTTACAAGCAGCTGAAACAACCTCGGTTTTCCTTCTAAACCCCATCAGGGGGTTCTTCCCTTGCTCCTGGCCAAACCCAGGGTGTTCCACAGTTGTCCTGGCTCCTCTCTGCAGTAAATCCCACCTGCCTGTGCAGCTGTACTCCCTTTAAATCCAGAGCAGCATCGCTTCATTCCGACATCATTCTCCACTCCTGGGTGGAACCGGCGCTTGACTTGGCCGGCAGGAGCTCACACTGTGGGCCTCTGTGTGCCAAGGGGACCTTTTCTCTCCATTCTGGCTGTCCCAGGCTGTTTTCAACCCCCTTCCTCAGCCACGAGTTCATCCTGGCCCAGACTCGAGTGTTCGTATGCGAATAGATGCTGATGGAGAAGGGTCACGGGGTATTTCAACACTTTCAAGGACAGTTTAGTGCCAGACACACACATACACACTCCCTCTAGTGAAATTAGCCCGGGTCTGTCCCAGAAGGTCTGGGCTCCCTGCTAAATTTACCCAGGGAGGTAATCCCTGCCTGGGGAAGGTGATCCCTTTGGCGTGAGCAAGGGCATGTGAAGGCAGGATTCCTCCACGTCACCACGAAGATATTCCGGGGTTGCTAATGAGAGGAGAGGAAAAGCAAGCCAGGGCTCTGGGACAAGTTCCTGAGGTGAACAATCCCTGTCTGTGCCCTTCCCCGGATCTCCAAACCTTCTCCCGTGCTGGCTGAAGGAGCCCAGGGGAAAACAAGGGCGTTTTTCATACCAGAGCGGTGCTTGGAGGAGATGGTGCAGTTAATACCAGAGGGGAAAATGGGCAGAGAAAGGCCGAGTGGAGCACAACAGCAACAAATGGTAAAAGCAGAGGGAAAAACGAGGGGGCTCCAAACCAACGGAGAGGTTGTGCACAGCCAGGTGGGAATGCTGGCCTTGGGACCAAGGGGAAAAGAAGGAGAAAACAGGGAAGACCACCTAGGATGGCCCCAAGTCAGCTGCCAATGCTGCCTCCCATGAATAGGGGCCTTAAGGGGGAAGCCCTTCACCAAGGACCCCTTAGCCCAGCACACCCCATCCTGCATGGACACACCCTGGAGTTTTTGGGGCTCCGTGCTCTTCCACAGTCTGCAGGGCTAGAATGTCACCCCAGCCGTGCTGAGGACACACACAGAGGGACCTCAGGTGGCTCTGGCAGCATGGGGCTGTTTGCCCAGGGACGCTCAGGATCCCCAGGAAGGTCCCAAAATTCTCTCCCAGCCTCAGGTTGACTCCACACATCGGGAACCATGCAGTGTTTCAGTTCTGGTTTGCCATCCCCAAATCTGCTTTCACCAGGTTTATTCCCCAAAGAAGTAGGTGGGAGGGCTGGGAGGAGGAGGCTTTGTCACCCAGAGCCTCCAAGTCACAAGGCACCCATCTCTATTCTTGTCCCCACCTTGGACGTCTCCAGTGACCTTGAGGAAAGGAGCCTCGGGGAGGTGGGAACAGGGAAAGCTCTGCTGGCATGCAGTGGCAGCAGGGGCTGGGTGCTTTCTCTCTCCTATACATGGCACTGTCTGGGAGATCAGTTTCCCCTGCCAAAGCCCCAGGAGGATTTGTACCTCGCTGGCCTTTGCATCCCTGCAGGGACATCCCAACATTCCAGGCTGGGCCAGTAACACATAGCCCAGATTTTTCCAGAGAGCAACCACAAGACTGGAATCTCACATGAGCACCTTCATGGAAAAAAAAAAAGAAAATAGAGGAGCAAAAAAAGGCAAAACAAAACCCAAACCTCCCAGAGCTCAGAGAACACAAATAAGGTAATTGGGGATGCACAGACAGCAGGTGACTAAATTTTTTTATTTTCTTTTCCTAAACACTAGGCACCGTTTTCTTCCCAGCCTAAACACACCCGTCCCAAATTGGAGCCTCCAAATAATCCAGCAATTGAATCCAAGAGGTGCTGCTGCTGCAGCACGGCCTGGTGACCGCCTGACCCTCATTGTAGCCCATGTCCATCATGCTCCAACCCCTCCGGAGTTATAAATACTCCACAACACAGCCTGGACTGGATTATAATTAAACAATGAGCCAAGAGGATGGAAACAATGAACTCTAAAAGCCTGGGCATGCCCCCAGCCAGGACCTGCACACCAGGAAGCACTGGAATGAGCGAGCCATCGGGAGCTGTGACTGCAAAGCTGAGGATTTCCTCCAAATTGGAACCAGAGCGTCCCTTAGCACCTCACACTCCCCTTGCCAGGTTTTACACGGCCCTGGTCACGGGAGACCTGAAGAGCCTCCAGGTCCTGACTGAGCGATACCACCAGGATGTCAACCTGGTCTTTGAGATCAGTAAAAGCGAACTGGAGTGGCAGGTGAAAAGCCAAGCCTCTTACGGACTCTCAGGTACTTTTCCTTTGAAGGCCAGACCGGGAAAATGAAATCAGTGGGTATTTACTAACCCTAACCTGGAGAGGTGCAGTGCATTTAGGTGCCTTAAATGTTCCCAAGGTTTCTGGTTAGCCCACAGTTCTGGCCATTAATATTCATCACTTTTAATATTCTCTCCTGCACTGTACTAACCCAGTGGAAGTGTAAAATCTGTGCATCCACACGATTTTTTTCAGGTTGGGATTAGACACTCTGTGTCTAATTTTCAGGAGGGCTGCTCACAGCCAGAATTCCTCATGGTCCTGTCTGGGAGGGATAAGATGCCCTCAGGATGGCTGGCACCTCCTGGGGTGAGGGAGGTGATGGTCCCAGGCGCTCATGGTGCACCGTGCTCAGGAGATGGTCCAGGGGATCCTGGAGCTGCTGGGAAATGCAATTCCTCTCTCTGGCCGGTCCCAAGGCCAGCCTTCCATCACCCTCCCAGAAAAGACAGCTTTTCCTTTCCTGGGGAATTCAGGATCTGCCTTTCAGCTCCTGCCACACAGGACTGTGTGCCCTGGTGGCCAGCCGGGCATTGGTTTGCCCACTCGATCCCACATGAAATCCTGCTCCTGGATGAGCACACACCAGGATGAGGGAATTTTGCTTACCCTCTTGCCAACTGCGGTCAGAGCCACCAAGTGCGCCCAGCCCCTGTGGCCCACATAAATGTGCCAGGGAAAACCGGGAAGAGCGGAGTCTGGAGCTGGCTGTGCCCGCAGGTGGGTGGGCAGGGGCCGGGGGGCTCAGCCCGGTCCCGTGTCCCGCAGGGCTGTGGGCGCTGGAGGAGAGGCAGGAGCTGAGCAGCCCGCTGTGCCTGGCCGCCCGCCACGGCCACCCCGACTGCCTGCGCCACCTCCTGCGCCGCGGCGCCGACCCCAACCTGGCCCCGGGGGGACAGGGACCCCTGCACCACGCCTGCCAGGGGGGACACAGCCACTGCCTGGAGCTGCTGCTGGAGTACAAGGCCGACCCCAACCTGCGGAGCGACGAGGGCACGGCGCCGCTGCACCTCTGCACCTCCCCGGGCTCCCTGCGGTAAGGAGAGGGACCCACGGCCATCCCAAGGCCCGGCTGGATGGGGTCTGGAGCAAGCTGGGGTAGTGGGAGGTGTCTCTGTCCGTGGCTGGAGATGGGATGGTTTGGCTTTGAGGTCCCATCCAACCCAAACCCTTCTGGGGTTCCGTGGAAACCTCGCCGCGCATCCCCTGTGCACAGAGCCCAGGAGTTTGGCCTGTGGGAAGCAAAAAAGATGCTGTGATCCATGGCAAGGCTTCCCACATGCTGCCACGTCTCCCAGCTGCCACAGCAGAGACCAAAAAAAAAGGATGTTTTGGTGCCAGGCACATTGCACAACCTAGTCTTATTGCCGTGGACAGGAGCAACCCAGCCTCAGCTTTTCCTTCCTCCTCTTCCCTAACTCTTTCTCTTAAAATCAGTATGTCCTGCATCCCAGATCCAGCACACTTCCCCCAGGATGGGTTTATGGGATGTGGAGCAGTGCCCTCACCCCACACAAGCCACGTACGGATCCACTTTGGTTCGTAGTCATGGCTGAGTCTCATCCATGGGCATCTGCATCTCACCCTCGATCAGCATCACGCAGATGAGCATAAAAATTGCCTGGAAAAACACAGAAAAATACGGGAAAATACGTTTCTGTAGGACTTTAGGTGCCTAGATCATTAGACACACGGAATAAGGACATTTTCATTTTTTTATAGAGAGCTCAACCACTTGGTTATTATCCTGATGCGACTTCTTAGGGCCACACTCCCATCACCTGCCAGCTTCCCTGAAAAGCCAGCCTGGCTTCAATCCTCTCCCCTCCAGGCAGGCAGGATGAACTGCAAGTAGGTGGTGAAAACAAGGTTCCAACATCTCATGGACCACAACACAGGGAGAGTGCTCTGGAGAAGGGAAGCAGCCAGAGAGGGTGAGACTTCATCCCTGCTTAGCAGTAGGATTCTCCCCAAGACGTCCAAAAATCAAATTTGAATCAGCTTCTGGTTCAGCCAAAAATCTGGGGATGATTCCAACGCATCCTTGGTGCCGTGAAGGCTGGAAGGAGTTGGATGGGAAAGGGAGGATGCTACAGGCAGCTCTGTGATAAACAAGGGCCGGCTTTAACTCCTTCACCCAAGCTCCCTTCACACCTTTACCTTTATCCTCCAGCCCCATCCTAAAACCCCAGTGCTTCCCTGATTTTAGGCTTCTCCCCGTGAAGAGATAGGGCCACCAAAACAACCCAGGACGTGCAGAGGATTCTTCCAGACCACAGAGGTCCAGGTGCCCTGGATTTGCTTCCAAGCTTGGGGAAAAAAAAAAAAAAAAAACCTCACGATTTTTTATATATATATATATATTAAGAAAAACAGAGCTGCTCTCGCTGATTTGCATGGTGGAGGGGGATGGCAGGTGAGCCAGCACAGCCACCAAGGGGATCAGACAGCCTCGACGTGGCAACAGCTGAGTTGCAAGCCCTGGAATATTTGGGCTTTATAATGGAAATGCTGAGAGCCCCTTAACGACGGCGCCCGGCGCTACGGGGGCTTCTACAATAACTAAGCCAACTCCCTTGAAAGATCAAAAATTAATAGACATTTCAGACAGGGTTTGAGGTTTCGACCACTGCTTTTTCAATCGCAAAGACTTTGCTAAAGTTAGAGACTGAGGAGGTCAAGCTTTGGGTAACACAAACATTTCCTCTTTGATTAGGGGGAGACTACTTTACCTCGCCTCCTTTTTTTTTATTTTATTATTTTTTTCGTTGAGTAGTAGATTTTAGGTCATCCTTAATTTTTTAGTGACAACAAAGAGCAGGTCATTGACCTACATAGAGAGCTATTTTATTTTTCTCCCTCTCGATAACAATGGCCAGAACACCTATGTGCCAGGTTCTTCTGTATTCCCATATACTCGGCAATTCACCATGGGGGCAGGACTTAAAACCTTTGAGCCTCTCAGTGACTGGGATAAAAAAAAATTATCTGGGCTTCCTTCCAGCCATTTGAGCTTCAGAATCCATGAGATTTCAACAAAAAGGATATCAGAGCTTTAATCTAGGAGCTTTTTGAAGAGGTGGGAAAAAAAAAGTTCCAGTAAAGTTCAGTCTTACCTTCTTCACTTTAGGAGCTGTTCATGCCAACGTCGGCCTATTTAGTAGAGTTCCTCTCCTTGACCTCTTTTTTACAGCCGAGATAATTAACATGGTGGGGTAAGATGAGTCTCTAAATTCACTGCACTCTCTCCCTGGCGCTCTCCCTTTTCCCTCTTAAAGCTGGGGATGATTAAAGGCACCTGCCTTTATTGGCACCCCGAAAAAAAAAAATAAAATAAAAATAATTGAGGGGGAGAGGAAGAGCCTCGGCGGTGGCGGCGGGGAGGGGAGAGCAGGCGCGGGGCGGTGGGAAGGCACCTGGCAGGGATGCAGGACACGGCTCCTGCCTCCCATCACGGGAGGAAAAGGGATGCTGAACGTCTGCTGAGTCCTCCTTCAGATCTCCCCGAACATCCCAGGCTTCCCTGCAGACCGGGGAGAGCCTGCCTGGAGCGGAATTTCCCATCTCCAGCTTTGCACGTCAGGAACGGGGCTCTGTGAGGCCAAGGGATGAGACGAGGAGATGTCAGCCCCTGCTTCCACACAACTCGGCCGAGCAATTCTCTTCTCCAAGCCTTCCTCCACCCTGGGAGCTGGCAGCAGAGTTATCCAACCTCCTCCAAGCCCGCAGAGCTGAGGGACGGGGGATAAAAGGTGGGATGAGTCAATGCAGGAGCTCAGGCACCGTCCAAGGGGCCCCATGCAAGGAGCGGTGGGATAAGAACCCGGGGACAGGGTGGGAGGAACGAGCAGGGAACGGGAGCTGAGCAGGAAGGCAGCAAGATGCCTAAAAAGGTCCGGACGAGGCTCCCAAATGCCGGGGAGATGGGTGCTGAGCCAGCGGAGCCGGCCCCAGGCACCCTCCAGCTCTCCCAGCACCATCCCGGACACTCTGCCCCTGTGCCCGCGGGGAATGAGCAGCGCTGCGAGGAAAACAAAGCCCCGGCATTTGAAAAGCCGGCATTTAGCATCATCTAGTGCTAAACCTCATCCGCTGCTCGGCTTAGCCTTGCTAAACACAACACTCGGAGCGTTTGGAGCCGTCATTTTGGGGAGCTGGGGAGAGCAGCTCCTCAATGGGTGGTGACCGAGAAATGAAGCGCCCCAAGGCAGGCACAGGGGCACAGCCTGGCCCTGCCCTCCGAGACGTGCCAAAACCAGGGCTCTGACGGAAAAACCTGCCTGCCACCCCGGGGACGGCGGCCAAAAGCAAACGGGAGGGTTTTTTCCGTAAGGAAACTGGGGCCCGAGCGGGTTTTTGGGACGGGAATTTTCCTCCGGCCTCGGCTGCCCCAGTCTCCTGCTCCTCCTGCTGGTTGTTCATCGCATCCCGTGTGGAGCAAATCCCGCTTTCCCAGCCGGGCTCTTCTTCACCCTGCCGTGAGGAGGGCAATGGGCACGCCCTGCCCTGACTCTCTGGTAGGGGAAGAAATTTTTTTTAAAAAATAAATAAATCCCGAATCATTTTGATCCAGGAGCCCAGGGCGCAGGCGGAGCACTAGCGCCGCTCGCCCCAAATTCCCTGTACCCTAAGAAGTGATTTGCCCAAGCTAGGACACATCACCCGTCACCTGAAAAAGGGTTGGAGATGGCCTGGAAGTGAGTTTAAATTAGTTAAAATGAGGTACCGGGCTGGACGGAAAGCAAATTTACGTGTTTTGCTACTGAGTTTCTGCTGAGATAAACCGAAAACTGAACTCAGCGTACTTCAGCATTCCTGGAAAATTGGAGAGGAGCCCTTTAAAAATCAGCAAGCCATCCCTGTGTCTTGTTTAATTTACTTTAGGGATTTATATTGGGATTTTAGTCTAATCTGGTGGCAACAACCAGGGTGTGGATGAAAACACAGGAAGGCAGAAGCACTGGGGAAGTGTTGGAGCTGGTGAATTCAGGAACAGAGATTATAAAGGTGAACAAGAGCATCTACCCAGAACCTGCTGATGCCCAGATATCCAGACAGGAGGCTAATGCTCCTCCCAGGCTTCCACCTTGTCCATTCACTGGAAGAGATCACCCTTTATTCATAACTCCTTGCCAACCTTCCCTCTGTGCCAAAGGAGGAGCACTCAGGAGGCAAATTCAATATGAAGCAGCTTGGGTTTCTTCCAGCAAGTGAGCCTTGGAACCTGATAACCAAAAAAAAAAACCAACCCTGCAGTGCTGCAGCCTCTGGGAAGGATGCCATTTCCACAGGAGAATATTTGGGATGTCTAGCAGGAGACCAAGAGGAACTAAGCTCCCAGGATTGAATTCTCTGAAAGAATTCAAGGGGAAAATTTGGCACAGTGAGGGATGTGGGGGAAAACCCCACGGCACAGTGAGGATGCTGGGCTAGATGCAGCTCCTGGCTTTGT
Organism: Sylvia atricapilla; assembly: GCF_009819655.1. NCBI lineage: Eukaryota > Metazoa > Chordata > Aves > Passeriformes > Sylviidae > Sylvia > Sylvia atricapilla. The sequence continues at coordinate 1,782,415 of NC_089146.1, read as the reverse complement.
TGGGAGATCTATCCTTCACCCGGGAATTAAAGGCAGAGGAATAATCCTTGCATGCTGCTCTGTGCGGGTGGAAATCTTCTCACCCAAACCAGGGCAATTTTTGTGCCCAAGGTCTCTGGGCACAGCTGCCTCCTTGCCTGGGAATGCTTTAAGCATGATCTACCCCCAAAAAACGAAGGAAAACAGAACAAAATGGGATTTTTCTCACAGGCTAGGCTGCTGCATTTCTGCACCCAGGTCAGCAATTTTTTTTTTCCCGGTTTTCCCTGCAGAACCATCCCTTGGTTTGCCCTAAATACATTATTTTAGGGTGCCAGAGCCACCTGTGACATCAGGATTCAGCTAATCCAGAGAGATCCCAAGAGAATAATCATAATCAGGGCTACAAATTCCCTGCTGACAAGGATGGACAAGAACAATGAAACAGACTGAGTGTCAGTGATGCCCTCCAACAGCAGCCAGCAAGCCCCAAAAAAGCCTCAGAGAGACAAAACATTCTTTGAGGAGGGGATTCAGCATCCTAGAGCAAAAAATGAAATTAGAAATGAATTAATTAGAAAGTAAGGACCTGAGGATTTTGGGAATGGCACAGCCTCGCCTAAATCCACTCTTACACAACCACACCCTAAGCAGAGCAACTGTGGTGGATGCCTCAGGTGAGGGCTGGCACCTCTGGGAGCATTACACCTGCCTAGGCTGCAGAAAAAGATCCTGCAAGTTGGCTTTTTTTTTTGGGGGGGGGGGGGGGTTGGGTTTGTTGGTTGGTTTTTGGTTGTTGGTTTTTTGGGGGTTTGTTTGTTTGTTTTTGTTTGGTTTGGTTTGGTTTGGTTTTTGTTTTTTGGGTTTTTGTTTGTTTTTTGTTTTTTTTTTTTTTTTAAACTCAGGCTTGAGATCCATGGGAAAAGCACCCAGGGAGGAGTTTGTACATTCTGCTCTGCCAAGGACACTGAAAATCCTCTCACCTCCCACCAAATCCTTGGGGAGGCAGATCCACAAAAAGTCCAGTATATTATTAGTGGTATTATCTCATCATTTCGTTATTGATGTTTTCCCCACATACGTTAGCATTCCCCTTGGCCAGGAAAAACAAGCAATATCCTGGTGCTGTCCTTCCTCCCTGAGGTTCCTCTTCTTCCCCACCCCTGCTGCTGGAGAGGTCAGGCTGCGACTCCTCTCCCCTTCGTGCTGCTTCTGTGCCAGCCCAGAACCTCACACGAGGCTCCAGTGACACTGAGCTGGAAGAAAAGTGCATTAAATGAAAATTAAAGAGGCAGAGAGGGATTACAGGTTGGTGCTCCTCCCTTGGACTTCATGATCCTCAGGATATTCCTTGATTCTGTGAAGACACAATCCTCTGGACCAGGAGCACAACGCAGGTGTTGGGGCTCCCTCAAAGAGGGAAGGAAATCCATTTTTATATCCAAGCAAGTGGGCCTAGAGTGGTCAAGGTGTTCAAGAATGGTCAGGGGCGGTCAAAGGATGTCAAGATAGTTGAGTATGGTCAAGGACACTTGAGGTGACCAAGGGTGATCAAGGTGGTCAAAGACGGTCAAGGAGGGTCAAGGATGGCCGAGGATGGTCAAGGTATTCAAGGACAGCTGAGGATGGTCAGGGTGGTCAAGGATAGCTGAAGATAGTCAAGGATGGTCAAGGATGGTTGAGGATGGCGAAGGTATTCAAGGACAGTCAAGGATGGTCAGGATGGCTGAGGACAGTCCTTCCACGCGTGATGCTGATCAAGGGGCAGAGGGAGATATCGCCCAAACCGCCGCGGCCCTCACTGCGGAGGGCACCAGGGCACAGTGCCACCCTGCCCAGCCTGTCCTGCTCCCTCCCAAAACCCCTGAGCGCCACAACCCCGGCTCCAGCCTCACTCCACCCCACCATCCCTCGCGGCTCCAGCCCACCCCACCCCTAAAACCCGCCGCTGGAGGTTGACCCCCGGTTCCTGCAGGTGTGCCAGGCTGCTGCTGATGCACGGGGCGGCCGTGGAGCTGCCCAGCGAGGCGGGAGGGGACCGGGCCCTGCACGTGGCCGCCCGGCACCGTCTCTGCGGCCACGCCGGCCTGTACCTGCGACGCCGGGCCCACGTCGACGCCCGCAACGCGCGCGGGGAGACGGCCCTGGGCGTCCTCTGCAGGCAGCCCCCGGGCCCCGGCGATGATTCCCTGCAGCTTTTCCGGCTGCTGGCCGCCCACGGCGCCGACCTGGAGGCCCGGGACGAGGGCTGGAGGAGGCCCCTGCACCGGGCGTGCGCGGCGGCCAACGCGGGGCTGGCGCGGCTGCTGCTGGGGCACGGGGCCGACGCCAACGCCATCGACTACGACGGCGTGTCCCCGCTGGGGTGGGCCCTGCAGGGAGCTGCCTCCCGCAGGGAGCTGCGTCCCCACCTCACCGTCCAGCTGCTGCTCAACCACGGCTCCCGGAGGATTTGGCCCTCCGCCTTCGTCAAGGTACCGGCCCCGGGACGGCGCCCGGGATCCCCTCGCGCCTGCTGTCGGGAGATTTGGGAATGGACGGGCCGGAGAATTTGGGGGAGAGGGGACCGTGGGGTTGGGGACCGATGGAGGTGAAGGCTGGGATGGAGGGATTATTTTTCCCCTCAGGGACGGGCTTGGCACACGAGCCGGCGCACGGCTCCGCGTTCCATTGATTTTACATCAAACCATAAAGAAAATATTATCCTGCCTCGTCAGGCACAAGCCAAAAATGTAAATAAGGAGCAAGGGCTGCATGCAGAGGGAAGGAGTGCCTCAGCAGGGCGGGACTCCCCACTGATCCCCGGATGGAGCAGGAGCTCCAAGAACGCACCAGGAGAAAGCCCACACCTGCCTGATCCCGACGTGGGGCTGTCCCAGCCTGGAGCGTGGTGGGGTGGGACAACCGTGGCTGCAGCAGGGGATGTGTTGTTCCCCTCCAGGCCTGTCTGAGCCCTCCCACTGTCCCTGGCCAGGTGCTGAAATCCTGCGCGGCCGTGCCGGAGGTCATCGAAGTCCTCTTCAATTCCTACTCCCAAATCCCGGTGTCCCAGGAGTGGGCCGAGGCCGTGCCGAAGGAGGTGTTCCAGGTGAGGCAGCGCTGCTGCTTTGGCAGGGCTGGCTGAGACCCAGGGAGGGGGGCTGCCCCACAGAAGAGGGGTGTATTTTCCCCACAGACTGGTTTTTCACCCCCACCCAGACTTCACTTGGATGGAGAAAAAAAGCAAAAGGAATATTCCCTAGAGCAACACCACCCACCTGATCCCTTCGGGTTTGCATCCCTTCTATTCCACCATCCTCAGACCCCACATCCCTGCCCTGAGCTGCCATAAAATCCACCCTCAGCCTCTGGAAGTGACCCTGGAGGCAGAGCACTTCCCAGCAGGAGCCCTCAGCAGGCGTTTTGGTTTGGAAAACCAACCATGTGCAACAGGTACAGCCAGCCCACTCTGGGATGATTTGGGATGGCTCCTGGCCCCACAGGCTGTGAGGGACAGCTGGAAGGCAAGTAAAGCCTCCAGCTTGTTCTGGGAAAAGGAGAAAAGTTTTTTTTTCTGTTTTTGGTTTTTTTTGTTTTGGTTTGTTTTGTTTTGTTTCCCAAATTAAGACAAGGCCGAGGCTGCACAGCCCAATCCTGCTTTGTTTCGCTGTCTCAGGAACAGGGTCTCTTCTACATCAGCTCTCTGTGGGATGCTGCTGCACCCTCCCCAAGGCTGGCTCTCCCCAGGGTGCTTCCACAGGACGGTTCCAGAATTCCTCACCCACCCTTTCCCTGTGGAGCCATGTCAGTGCCCGCACCCCTCACCCGCAGCCACGCATGAGCTTCTTCCCTCCTCCCCTTAGATCTTCCTCCCCAGACACCTCCAGCTTTTTAGGAATTGGGAAAAGACCCAGCCCGGGTGTGTGATGGTGGCGTTGCCCCTCTCTTTGCAGCAGCACCAGCTTTTCTACGAGTCCCTGCTGGGGCTGGCGGGCTGTGCCCGCTGCCTGCAGCACCTCTGCCGCTCCGCCATCCGCGCACGCCTCGGGAGCCGCTGCCATTCCCTCATCCCCCTGCTGCCCCTGCCCAAGGCTCTCCGTGATTTCCTGCTGCTGGAGCCCCAAGGAGTGGTGCTGTGAGGGAGCAGATCCAGGCCCAAACCCAGCCTTCCAGTGGAGCACGGGAGCATCCCTTTCTGCCAGGGAAAGCCCAACAGCTTTCTGTGGCGGATGGCTGTCTTCCAGGGATTTGCAGCGGGACTAAAACAGGCTTTGGGCTGGAAATTTGTACAGATTTTGTTTCTTTTCACTTCTGGTTGTGCTTTAAATAGATGATAAGGAGGAATAAAATGATTAGTGGCTGGTAGGAATATTGCTCATTGTAGAGGATCCCTGGAAAGCAGCAGGGGCTCCTCAGATGTGCAAAGGGAAGGATAGGGCAGGGGAGCCAAACCAGCCCAGGTGAGGATCAAATCCCCCAGGATAAATCTCAGCTGGGATGGGTTTTCCCTGAATCCCCGGCAATCCCCACCAAAACAAAGAGTCAAACAGCCACGGGAGTCACGAAGGGCTCACAGATTTGGGATGGGGCATCTCCCTGAGAGGCACAAAAACGTTGGGAACACGGGATGGGCTTGGCAGTGCTCTTCTTCATCCATGGAGGGCCAGGGAAGCTGTGGAAGCAGCAGGGGGAAGCTGGGAGAAGGGAAGAAATCTTTTTCCTCCCTTATTGCCATGCTCCACGGGCTCTGGGAGCCGGGGATGCAGTGTCCAGCCAAACATGAAAAATGAGATCAGTCCAGTGGCATTAATATAGACCCTAAAACAGATTTAAAATTTGATTATTTTAATGTAGGAGCCACCAAGAGTGTTGTGGTTGTCCCATTGCAGGAGAGTGACACAATTCCCTCCATCTCCCAGCTCCCATGGGATGCACCATCCCCTCCCATCCTCCTTGTGCCTGTCACTGTCCCCAGGGGCTGGAAAAGCCCAAATGGTGGAGTTTGGGCTTGCATTTCCCACAGTAACCTGGCCAAAGGGACCAGGAGGAGTGAGGATTTGGGTTTTTCCCTACACTCTCAGGTTAATTCCTGCTGAACCAAAGGATGTGCACACGAGCACCCCTTGGGAGAGCAGCTGTCCTCGTGCCACAGTGCCCCCCAAAATCCTCCCAAGGCTGAATTACACTTGGGTTTGGTTGGTTATTAAAAAAAAAAAAATATGTAGTATATTTTTATGCATAATTTCGAAATAATATTAAAAGCTGTATCATATTATCTCTTTTATATATTATATAATATATATTTTGTTATATTAAAATAATATATATTATACAGTATGCATCATACATATTTTATATGTTTCATATGTTATACATAATTGTATATAAAATAATTCTATATTATATATAATCATATATATATATATATATATATAAAATATATAAAAATCTCATTTTTCATGTTTGGCTGGACACTGCATCCCCGGCTCCCAGAGCCCGTGGAGCATGGCAATAAGGGAGGAAAAAGATTTCTTCCCTTCTCCCAGCTTCCCCCTGCTGCTTCCACAGCTTCCCTGGCCCTCCGTGGATGAAGAAGAGCACTGCCAAGCCCGTCCCGTGTTCCCAACGTTTTTGTGCCTCTCAGGGAGATGCCCCATCCCAAATCTGTGAGCCCTTCGTGACTCCCGTGGCTGTTTGACTCCTTGTTTTGGTGGGGATTGCCGGGGATTCAGGGAAAACCCATCCCAGCTGAGATTTATCCCGCTCTTTTGAACGAATCCAGTTGAAATTTTGCTGCTCCTTTCGCCTTTTGCGTGGGGAAGAAAGTCACGTTTTACCTCCGTATCAAAACGGAGAGGGGTGAGAGAGAGAGTCCCATCAGGTGACCGCATCCTCCCCCCAAAATCTCCCCAATTCCAAAAAAATCCCCCAAAATCCCAGATCCAGAGGGGTAGAGGGGGAGAAATGCACATCAGAGGGACAGAACAGTGCTGTGGGGCCGTGCCAAGGGGGACAAGGGGACGGGGACACAAGGGGACAGGGGAGACAAGGGGACACGGGACAAGGGGACAGGGGGGACAAGGGGACAGGGGAGACAAGGGGACACGGGACAAGGGGACACGGGACAAGGGGACACGGGACAAGGGGACGGGGAGACAAGGGGACAGGGGAGACAAGGGGACACGGGACAAGGGGACGGGGAGACAAGGGGACACGGGACAAGGGGACAGGAGGGACAAGGGGACAGGGGGGACAAGGGGACACGGGACAAGGGGACGGGGAGACAAGGGGACACGGGACAAGGGGACAGGGGGGACACGGGACAAGGGGACAGGGGGGACAAGGGGACACGGAGACAAGGGGACAGGGGGGACAAGGGGACGGGGAGACAAGGGGACGGGGAGACAAGGGGACGGGGAGACAAGGGGACACGGAGACAAGGGGACAGGGGGGACAAGGGGACGGGGAGACAAGGGGACGGGGAGACAAGGGGACACGGGACAAGGGGACAGGGGGGACAAGGGGACACGGGACAAGGGGACAGGGGGGACAAGGGGACGGGGAGACAAGGGGACACGGAGACAAGGGGACAGGGGGGACAAGGGGACGGGGAGACAAGGGGACACGGGACAAGGGGACAGGAGGGACAAGGGGACAGGGGGGACAAGGGGACACGGGACAAGGGGACAGGAGGGACAAGGGGACAGGGGGGACAAGGGGACACGGGACAAGGGGACAGGAGGGACAAGGGGACAGGGGGGACAAGGGGACACGGGACAAGGGGACAGGAGGGACAAGGGGACGGGGAGACAAGGGGACACAGGACAAGGCGACACGGGACAAGGGGACGGGGGGACAAGGGGACACGGGACAAGGGGACAGGGGGGACAAGGGGACGAGGGGACACTCGTGGGGGGTGCGCGGCTCCCCGCGGCCGGCAGGGGGCGCGCTGCGCTCGGCCGTCGGGGGCAGCCGGGACCCCACGCGGGACCCCCCCAAAAAACACCCCGAAAAATGGGATTTCAAGGCCAAAAGCGCCCTGAAAAACCCGACGGCGACGCGTTTGGAGGGCGGGGCTCTCCCGTGGGTCCGCGCCCTTCGGCCGGCGGTGCGGGGAGCGCGGCGGCGGGATGATGCTCCGGGCGGGATGGTGGTGATGCTGATGCTGATGGTGATGATGATGATGCTCCGGGTGGGAGGATGATGATGATGATGATGATGATGATGATGCTCCAAGTGGGATGATGCTCCGGGCTGGGGTTGATAAGTTCGGCGGGCGGTGTGTGTATATATATATATATAAAAAATTTTATTTATATATATATATATCCGTAATATAGATTAATTTTTTTTCCTTCCTGCCGGCGCCTTGTTTTGATGCAGATGTTCTGAAGAAAGGCTCGGGTTTAACTTTTTTATTTTATTTTATTTTGGTTTATTTTATTTTATTTTTCGGTTATTTTTATTATTTTCCAGCAGCTAAAGACGGGAGGTCACATTAACTTCTAATACGGAGACACATAAAAATGCGATTATGCCTGCTAAACAGAACACAGTAGGCTGCTAGTTAAGACAATGAGATTTCCAGGAAGCGATGCATAAATTCTTCAAAAAATGACACATTTTTCACGTTTCATTCCAATTAAATTACTGAGGCAGCTAACACAGCGCTGCGCACGCCATACATTTGGGGGAAATGAAGGCTTTCTGTGTTTTTTTTCTCCTTTTTTTTTTTTTTTTTTAAGTAGATCTGGATGTGCGTGTTTTATGAAAGGCGTTTAATATTAAGCTGCTATTAAGGAAAAAAATGTCAGAGACCTTGTCTCTCCTAGAGGTTTGTTTTTTTTTTTTTTTTTTTTTTGGTGTGTGTGTGTGTGTGCGCCTGGGCTGCTCCCGCTCGTTTTCCCACCCTGCGGTATTAAAGCACCGATGGTCCAGCTGCAAAACAATTTCCAAATAATGGGAATTCCCCGCCCTGCTGCACACACCTCTCTGATTGCGAGGAGCCGGGGAGAATTAAGGAGTGATGCGCACCCTCCCACAAGAAAAAAGAAAAAAAAAAAAAAAAAAAAGGTTTTGCCGTCCCGTCTGGTTTTTTTTTTTTTTTTTTTTTTTTTTTGGCCTGCCCAAGCACCCTCTGGAGCAGGATTGAACCCCTCCCCGGGATGCAGCGGGGTGGTTATCCCAGTGGGAAGCCGAGTTTTCGTCTCACCATCTGAGCACGGGCTCGTCAGGGTGATAATCAAACCCCGAAGTGGCCCCGGTAATGAAACAGCATTTGATTTTTTTATTATTATTAATTTATTTATTTATTTCAATTTTTTTTTTTTTTTAAAGCGCGGGCTGCGCCGAGTGATCCGCAAAGCGATGCGAATCAGAAATGAGATTTTTTTTTTTTTTTTTTTGAAGTCCTAATGAACCTGATTGCAGGAACATTTATAATCCCCCATGGCTTTAAATGAAATCAGATATAATCAGGAGCTGTGGGGAAAGGGAGTGTTTACAGGCAGGGATTGGGAAGTGCTGCTGTATTAGTAAAGATGCTGCTCCTTCTATTGATGTCTGAAATGATGGATAATGTGAGAATGGCAAATATACTATTTGTCTAATGGCTCTGCAATTAAATTCCCCTGTAAATGACCCATGCCTCATTTCATCCTAATCTATGGAATTTTGATTGAATTCGTCAGCTCTAATTGAAAAATACTGCACTTTAATGTCTGCAGTGCAGTTTCAGGACCGCGCTGGTTTTAATGAGACGGTGCCCCTCTGACCTGGGAATATTTTAGACTTTTATTCGGGATCTTTTTTTTTTTTTTTTTTTTTTTTTAATTTTTTTTTTGTGTGTGTGTTACCGGCGGATTTCTCCACTCGATTCCACGAAAAGCCGGGAGCGAGAGAGTGCGTGGGGTTTGCCACCACCCGAACTCTCCGTGGCGATGTGTTTGGTTAAGGTCTCCTGTAAGGCTCTTAGAATACTCGGACTCCCGTGTGTAAATATATAGCCATTTAAAATAATTTTTAAAATAGCCTATTTCCCATTATCCGAACGAATTTTAGGATTAGAGCCAGGACTATGGAAGTCAAATTTCTTGGGGTTTGTTTTTTTTTGTTTGTTTTTTTGGTTTTTTTTTTACCTGCACCGTGTTCGGTTTGTTGTTTTTTGGGGTTTTTTTTTTTTTTTTTTTTTTTTTTGGACCCTTTTAACATCTTTTTTAGGTTGGTTTCTTTTTTTTCCTTACCCGAAAATCCCGAGCACCTGCAAGTTTGTTAAAATAAGAGGGGGGCGGGAAGGGAGGAGAAAAGGGGGGGGGGGGGGGGGGAGGAGGGAAAAGTGGGAATAAGGGAGGAGGGAAAATAAAAGTAATAAGAAAAAAAAAAAAAAAAAGCAGCATGGGAGTGGAAGTGGGGGGAAGCCCCGGGAGGGGCTGGCAGGAGTTCAAACGGGGGAACACGCGAAGGAGTTAATGGGATTAAGCGGCGAATGAGGGATTTGGGGGTTGTTTTTCGGTTTACTTTGCCTTTGTTTTTTTGTGGGTTTTTTTTTTTTTTCCCCTGTGAAGGGGACGGGGAGGAGGGAAGGGGTTCCCCGCGGGCACGCGTGGGGCAGGGTGAGCCGAGGGGCAAATGCTGCCCTCCTCCAGCTCCAGCCCGCTGCCTCCCAGCTCCCAAAATGCTGCATAAAGCCGGAGCCACGCGCGGTATTTTATTTCCCCCTTCCCCTCCGATGGAGCCGCTACTGCCGCCCTGATTCGGGCTGGCACCCGATGCCCGCAGCGTTCAGAGCTGGCTGCCTTTCGGGGCTGGTTCTGCTCGGGCTCTCTTCCCTTGTTCGCCTCCCTTTCCTAGGAGGGAAAAAAAAAAAAAAAAAAAAAAAAAAAAAAAAAAAAAAAAAAAAAAAAAAAAAAAAGACTTTCAAAGCCCTGTAGGGTGAGGTGGTTTTGGTGACGTTTCCCACCCAATTAAAATCTCCCCGGCAAAAGGCAGGAATGAGCTCGGGAGAGCCCCTGCAAGGCTGAGTTTGGCCGTGGGTAAAGGCACGGGATGGATGAGGCGCTGGGAATCAGAGCTGCTCCCTGTCCCTCCGCCGTGGCCCGCGGGACGACGGGCACCCATCCCCAGCAAAGCCGGCCTCGGAGGCGCCCCAAGGGCCGGCAGCTCCCGGGCCCAGCCCGAGGGATGCTCTGCCCTGGGCATTCCCGCCTGGAAGGGCTGGAGCGCATCCCAGCCGCCCTGCAGGGCTCCCTTCTTGCCCTCCGAAAAGCCGCGTGCCCTCCCCGCCTCCGTTTGGGGGTTTCTGACTCCAGGAAAGAGTCACTCCGGCCCCACAAATCCTGCCCGGTTCCAAGACTCCCCCAGCGCTCCCGCTGCTCCTCCCCCGGCCGGGATTCGGGGGATAAAACCCGCCTGGCCCTCGGCAATCCCCGCTCCGGGTGACACGGGAGCGGCCTTTGGGTGCCACATCTCGGGCCGGGGCCACGCGGGACCGGGGCCGCTCCCTCCCCACGGCCCAGCCGGGGGGCAAAGGTGCCCCCCTCACCGAGCCTGCCCCTCGGGAGCCTTGATTCGCCACGATATCCTCCGGTTCAGCCCCCCTGGGGAGGGCTCCGGCGGTGCGGGGGTCCCTCCGTGGGGCTCCCCTCGCTCCTGTCCCACTTCCCAGGCACAATCACGCTCCGCTTGCTGCTGCCACAATCACGGAGCGCCGAAGGGGGGTTTTTTTTTTTTGTTTTGTTTTTGGGTTGTTTTTTTTTTTTCCCCCTCCGGGAGCAAACCCGGCTAATTATGTGCCGAACAAAAAGCCCATTCTTGCCCGAAATAATACTCCCGTCCTGCAGAGGCACTTGTTTGTGGGCAAATTTTGAAGGGGGCTGACAATAAAAACAGCTGCAGGAGCGGGCTGTTGGTACACATTTCCATGCCCCGCCGCATTACCGTGCCTAATTATCCCTGCCCTTCCTGCAATCGAGCGGGCTTTTCCTGAAAAAAGGAGGGATTTTTAAATTCCCCCCCCCCTCCGCTCTTCGCTAACTTTGCTGTTTAAACGAAAGCTTCGCTCCCCGCCAGGATTCCCCGCTTGGTTTGGGCATGACGCTTGGAAAGCGCATTTGGGTTTAGCTCCGTTCTGTCCGTGCTGGGTGGAAGGGGAGCGAGGCAGGAGACGGCTGCTGGAGCACGGGGAAAAGAGGGAAAAGTGGAAAAATACGGGAGACAGAGGAGCGGCGGCCGCGGAGCATCCGCGGGGAAAACAATCCCACCCTCTGCGGGGCCGGGAAAAACCCCGAGCGCCGCGCTGCTGCACATATGGTGGCCTCCGCAAGACGGAGCCAGGACATATGGAAATGAGCGGGATAAGGAAACTTTTCCCAGTCCCTTGAAGTCGGAGATGGGCCCCCGAAGTGTTTGTGCGCACACATCACAGCGCGCCCCCCGCCCGGCCCCCGCTGCCTCCGTGGCCATCCCCCCCCGGCCCACGGGCCGCACCTCCGGGGAAAACCCGGAGAAATCCTTCCCTGCGGCTCCGGGGAAAAGCGAACCCCCCAAATCCGTGAGCAGTAGCGCTCAGCACCCCAAAAGCTGCGGCCGGGTGCGGGACTGGGCAGCAAAACCTGCGCCGAGGCCCAGAAGTTACAGCAAGCTGCCCCCTCCCCTCTAATCGCTTCTGCCCAGAAAAGAACGTTTTCAGATGGTGGCCGAGGGATAAAGTGACCCAGATATCCGGGCAGCTCCAGCCCCGCGGCCGGGACACACAGCGAGGTTTGGGAGAAGGCATCAGCCGGAATAGGGCTTTTGGGGGGCGGCTGAAAACGCCCCTGGCCGAGGGCTGGGAGCCGAATCCCACGGGGCTCCTTTCGGGGCTTTGAAAGGGAGGTCCCGTGAGGATGTGCAGAGTTCTGGGGCCGGAGCTGGGGGACAGAGCACGGGTGTCCCCAGGCTGGCACCCAGCAGCCACACCGCCGCCGTGGGGGTGGCACCTTCCTGCGACATCTGCCATCGGCCCCGGGCAAACACGGGCAGCAGTTAGCTAGGAAGGAGCGGCAGGAATGAAGAGCTTCCCGAGCGGGCGGGACAGGCGGGAGCGGGATCTCCTGCCCATCCTTGCGTTTTGGGGGACCCTCCCCCGGGCAGAAGCCACTTTGAGGCGGGGTTTGTCTGCAGAATCCCCCCCAAAGCCAAGCCCAGGGGCACAGCCAGCGCCATTGTCCCGGGAAGACTTCAACTTCCCAAAGGCAGGAGGGATCCCACCCCCAGTCAATTCCCCTCCTTTCTCTTCTTTTTTTTTTTTTTTTTTTTTTTTTTTTTCCCATTTAAATTTATTTTCCAAACCACTTGATCTTTGCTTGGGAACCTCCATTAATTGCCTGGGTTTGCCTCTTCGCCTGGTCCCTTTATCATTATTTATGGCCTTTGAAATTGTGTAAAGTTCCCTTGACGTTCAATTTACAAGTTTGGGGGCTTTTTTTTTTTTTCCTTTCTCCCCTTTTTTTTTCTTTTTTTTTTCTTATTTTTTTTTTTTACTTTTTTTTTTTTTTTTTTTTTCCAGGTTTTGTCCTCGCCAAAGACATCGTGTTGGAAAAGGCTTTGAGCCGGCCAACATGAGAAGCTCGCAGGAGAAAAGGGAGCAGCCCCTCCATCGCTTTTAATTCCGCCGTGTTGCTGAATGGCTCTTTTACATAATTGCAGAAGCAATTTCAAAGCCAAGCCAGGGGCTGACTTTACCCAGAACCACATGGAGCCTATTTGGGGGCTTTTCAAAAAAAAAAAAAAAAAAAAAAAAAAAAAAGAAGGGGGGAGAAGAAGCGGGGGGGGGAAGAAAGGGGGGGGAAAGAAGGGAGGGAAAAAAAAAAAAAAAAAGAGGTGCGGAGCGTGAATTAAAAATAAATGAAATAGAAACGTTTGGGGGAAAAGGGGTGTTTCGGTGGTTGGGGGCAGCCGGTGGGTGTGTCCGGGGATGTCCCCGCGTCCCCGTGTCCCATCCCGCGTGGGCCGCCCCGTCCGAGGCGCCGCGAACGGGGCGTGGCCTCGGGGGCGCGGCCTCGCCGCCAAGCCCCGCCCCCAGCCCGTCTCGGCCAATGGGCGGCGGCGGCGGCGGCCACGTGGGGCGGGCCGGGTTCCCAGGCGGCCAAAATGTGAATGGGCCGGGGCGGCGCGGGCGGGCAGAGCGGCGGCGGCGGCTCCGCGGGGGCGCAGGGCGCGGGCGGGGCGGCCCGATGTGCGGGCGGCCGCCGAGCTGTCGGGCCGCGGCCCCGCTCCGCCCCGGCTCTGCCCCGCGCTGAGGGCAGCCAGGACGCCGCCGCCGCCGCCACCGAGCAGCGGCGGCAGCAGCGAGAGGAGGAGGAGGAGGAGGAGGAGGAGGAAGGCGCTCGCTCGCTCGCCGGCTCCCGCCGCCGCTCCGGCATGAGCGCGGCTTTCCAGCCCTCGCTGATGATGATGCAGCGCCCGCTGGGAAGCAGCACGGCCTTCAGCATCGACTCGCTGATCGGCAGCCCCCCGCCGCCCGCCCCCGGGCACTTCGTGTACACCGGCTACCCCATGTTCATGCCGTACCGGCCCGTGGTGCTGCCGCCGCCGCCGCCGCCGCCCGCGCTGCCGCAGGGCGCGCTGCAGCCCGCGCTGCCCCCCGCGCACCCGCACCACCACCAGCTGCCCGGCCTGCCCTCCGGCTTCTGCTCCGGCCTGGCGCAGGGCATGGCGCTCACCTCCACGCTCGTGGCCACGCTGCCCGGCACCTTCCCCGCCTCCCCGCAGCACCAGGAGGCCGCCAGGAAGTTCGCGGCTCCGGGGAACTTCGAGAAAGCCGAGGGGATACCCCCGGACGGCGGCGGCGACGACGGCAAAGGCTTCCTGGGAAAGGACGGCGCCCTCCTGCCCTTCCCCGCCGCCGACGCCGTCCAGGCTTCCCTCGGTGAGCGAGCGCCGGGGGGCACCGGGGGGGGGTCGGGAGGCGGTGCGGGGGGACCCCCGGGAGGAGACGGGGTGGGAGCCGCCGGGCCCGAGAGAAGGGCGGGTTGAGCCCCCGCCGCCGCTCGGGGACTTCTCGGTAAAATCGAGGCGACCGAAAGATGCGCCGGCAAGATTTAAAAAAACAAAAAAAAAAAAAAAAAGGAGGGGGGGAAGAATGGCCATCAATTCGCAAGGCATCAGTTTTGGGGTGATGATGATGGAGCTGCAGGGCGGGGGGGCCGCGGCACGGAGGGTGAGGGATGCTAACGAGAGGCCTCCGCTTCCTTCCCAGCCGGGGCTCTGCGGGGCCAGGGCAAGGAGGACCCCAAAGCGGAGGAGGACGCGAAAGGCAAGGAGGAAAGTTTCTCCATGGACAGCGATCTAGATTATAGCTCGGACGACAACATCCCCGGCCAGGCGGCTCACAAAGAAGAGGACTCTGGCAACGCGCTCGAGGAAAACCCCCAGAACCCCCCCAATTCCACCAACACCACGTCCACGGGCAAAAACCGGCGGCGGCGAACAGCCTTCACCAGCGAGCAGCTGCTGGAGCTGGAGAAGGAGTTCCACTGCAAAAAGTACCTGTCCCTGACCGAGAGGTCCCAGATCGCCCACGCCCTCAAACTCAGCGAGGTGCAGGTGAAAATCTGGTTCCAGAACAGGCGGGCCAAATGGAAACGGGTCAAAGCGGGCAACGCCAACTCCAAGACAGGAGAACCTTCCCGAAACCCTAAGATCGTGGTGCCCATCCCGGTGCACGTCAGCAGGTTCGCGATCAGGAGTCAGCACCAGCAGCTGGAGCAAGCCCGACCCTGATCTCTTCCCCCTCCTCCTACGCTCAGAGCCACCAGGTTTTAAAGGGAAAAGTTTCCAACCCGGGGTTTGGAGGCAACCCGCCCGAATAAAAACAAAACCGAGAGAAGAAAAAAAAAAAAAAAATAGACACCAAACAACAAAACCAACCAAACCCAAACAACCAGACAAAAAAAAAAAAAATCAACCCGACAACACCAACAAAACCAACCCACCTCAAAAATCTAAAACAACACGAAAAAAACCCAACAAAACAACAACAACAACAAACCCCCGCGCGAGCGCATTGGCAAATCCCCACGGCGAGCGAACTTTCAAAAGCGACACTTTCCACTCACCGCGAGGGGAAGAGGCTTGGAAACTGGCTTGGGAGCAGGGCTATCCCACGCTGGAAGGGACACGCGGAGCCCCGCACGAACACGCGCACACGGCTCTTTATTGCGAGGCTGGCCCGAGCCGGGCGCCCCGGAGCCGCTGGGCTGCGGAGCGGGGCCGGCGCTGCATCCCCGCACCGGAGCATCCCCGGAGAGACCCGCGGCGCCTTTCGCCGGCTTTGGGGTTTTCTTGCTTATTCGGGGGCGAAAGGGAAACAAATAAACAAACAGCAAAAAAAAAAAACAAAAACAAAACGACAAAAAAAGACCAGACAACAAACGAACGAACAAACAAAAAACAAAAAGCCGGATGAAAAGTCAAGAGTTTCATTTCACGCCTTTTTTTTATTGTTTGGTTTTATTGCCGATGGCTGAGTGGCAGGCGCTGGGGAATGAGTTTTTACATCTTTATTTTTTTTTTTCTTTTTTTCCTTTTTTTTTTTTTTTTTTTTTGCCTGGCTTTCTGTCGATTTGGTTTGTCTGTTCTACCAAGCCATGTTTAAAGGAGAGAAAAAGAGGGTGGGAGGGGGGAAAGGCAAAAAAAAAGAAAAAAAAAAAAGGCAAAAAAAAAGGCAGCACGATCTTCACTGTTGTGTTTAATTTATTTCAATGTAGCTTATTTCCTGATAAGTTATGAAATTTAAAAGCAAACTAAGTCTTGTGAATAAAAACCGACAAAGAAACAAAAAAGACTTTTAAAAAATGGACCAAAAAAAAAACAAGCAAGCCCTGCAGCCCCCGGCTGTTCTGTCCAGGATTTAGCATTGAGCTGATTTTCTTTTCCCCTCCTGCTCTGCCGGAGCGGAGCGATGCTACTCTCGCCTGTACTTTTGGGTTTGGTGGGTTTTGGTTGTTTTTTTTATCCTGTCGCGAAGCCACATTTATTGCGGGGAGGGGGGACCCGGGTGGAAACTTTCTCTCTCTTTTTTTTTTTTTTTTTTTTTTTAATTTTTTAACGTTTTATTTATTTCCTTTTTTTTTTTTTTTTTTTTTTTTTTTTTTTTTTTTTTCTTCCCCAGAGATGAGAAAGCTGGGGAAAAAAAAAAAAAAAAAGAAAAGCTGTTTAGCTGTGACTGAAGGGGGCTGACGGCGGGGGTGGGGGGCAGGAGCACCCCCGCACCCTCCCGCGGCAGCCGCAGGGTCCCGACCCCCGAGTTTGGGGGTGCAGCCGCTGCCCCCCAGCCCCGAGCCCGTTTTCGTGAGCCGGGGCCGGATCGGGGATGGGAGGGGTCGGGGCCGAAGGGTCCCGAGTCCCCCCTTTCCCTTCCCGCATCCTTTCACCCCCGTTTTTGTTTTGTTTTTTTTTTCCCCTTCCCCATTATCTGCATCCCGGCTCCATCCGTGCCGGTGCCAACGCGACATCGGCGGCGGCGATTATGGACTTAGAAATGAAATTTTCCCGAGGAAAACGGAAAGCCGGGGGGAAGGGCGAGGAGAGGTTTATTAAAATTAAATCATTAACCCGGGGGAGGTCGTTCGGTCCCGGGACAAGGCTTCACGTCGCGCCACATCGCTCGCGCTTCGCCGTTTATTTATTATAACTATAATAACGAACGCTGTTCTTATCATTTTGTTTGGGGCGGGGGTTGGGGGGTGCTGCGGGGAGGGTCCCCGTCCCCACCGGGCGCTCCCCAAAAAGGCACAACCCCGGCCGGCATCGCCCCACGGGCGGCCGCGGACACGCGGGGAGCAGCGGGAAAACACGCGCAATTCCAGCCTTTTCTGCTTTAAAACCCCCCTCTCCCGGAACGCTCCTACTAAGGCTGATATAAAAATAATAACAGTTTTTGGCTCCGTCCGTGCGCGCCGGACACGCGTGGGCCGAAGGCAGCCGCGCCGCCCCCGGAGCAAAGCCATCTCTGGAGCCGCTTCGGTTCATTTGGAGCGCGGGGGGGACGCTGCCCGGCCCCGATCGGGCCGCACAAACCCCGCCGGGGCTGGATTTCGGTGTTCTGGGGAGGAGCAGCTGCTCGTCCCCCCCCCGGGCAGCGCTCCCCGGGCGGTGGGCAGCGATCTCCTCGGCCGCCCCCCTTATCCCGGGAGCGCGGCTGGAGGGGGAAGCCCCGGGCCGGAGGAGAAGGAGATAAACAAGCGAGGGGGTTGATAGCTGTCATCATCACCATCATCATGGCTTTCATTTGGCTGCCTAATGAGTCAGATCACAGGCAGAGAGAAAAATTGTCAATCGCCCGGGCTCTAATGAATTTTTTTGCAAATTGTAATCAAGCCAGGCCGTCTCAGCTCGCTGATTAATGAGACCCAGGAGGCCCGGCCAGCACCTCAGCTTTTTATTCCATCCCGTCCTCCCTGCACTAAATTAACAGCAACTTGTCTGAGCTTCAAATTAACTCCCAATGATTAATTCTGATGGGGGGGTCTGAAGAATAGCTCGTCCTAATAGGCACTGGCCTCTGATGCCGTTCGAAATTAATACACTTCCCCTTTGGCTGCCGGCTTTAATCCAAGGTTGGGTTTTGACATCACTATATTTGTTGTTACAATAAATTCCTCTTACATCTGCAGATCAAATAATTGCGGTGCTCGGGGAGCGCGGCGGCAGAGCCGAAGTCGGAGGGGATGGAGAGCCGCCCGCCGCTCTCCTCCGAGCCCCCGGCCGAGCCTCGGTTTAGATTTAGCCCGAAACGGGGATTTTTTTTTTTAAGGCTCGGCGGCACCGGGATGCGGCGGCCGGAGGAGGCGACCCCTGGGCGGCGGGGCCGGGATGGCGCTGGCCGGCTCTTAACTAAGACATCAGCGCCTTTAAATCCCCCCCGGGCCCCCCTCCCGCCGCAGTGACCCGGCAAAGTCCCCGCAGAGACCCCGCAAACTCCGCTCGGCTCCTCCTTGCCTGCCTTTAATGGCTTTGATCGTTTCAGCCGGGACCGGCCGAGCTGCGGCTTTTGCCGCCTGTCACCTGCCCCTGCTGGTCCCCGGGATGCCACAAGGACGCTGCTGGGCCCGGCCGGGGCCGCTGGGGACATCCCGGCCGTGGAGCATCCCCCGGAGCGGGGCTGAGCCGCGGGCTTCCCTTGGGAATACTCTCCCGAGGGCCCGGGCACCCTCCCCACGCGTGGGAGTTACCCCTCGGAGGAGCCCCTCGCCCCTCGGGTGTCCGCAGGGATCCCCCGCCGCCACCGCCATAAAGCACCCGGCACCCTGACGCACGAAAGCGACACCATATGCACCGAGACAACCTGTATGAATTATAAATTGCGCCGTACAAACGGATTGCCTGGCCCAGCCCTTGGGGAGCGCGGGCGGCGGGGAGGGGGCAGCGACCCCCGCGGCCGCCCACGGCCGTGTCCCCCGGGTCCCCCGTGGGTGCCAGGGCCCTGCCGTCCCCTCCGCCGCCGCGGGATGCTCGCCCGCCCCTTGCTTGCTCTTTTCTCCCTCCCGCTACGCCCGGACCATAGAGAGCCTTAATCTATTTATTTCAAGCCACTTCATCCTCTCTGCCGCTTTTGTCCCGGCCCCAGCCTCTGGCTTTGTGGCGGGACCGCTGAGGTTTTAAAAGCCCCTTCCCCTATAGTTTGAGGTCTCCTTGGCTGCCTGAATTACAATGGCTAAAACAGGATTACACTGACCTGATCCTATTAAACTCGCCAATCGATCTGTGCCGCCCTCCCTCCGGCTCCGCCAACTTATTCGCCCAACTTTCCGCAGGGCTCAGCCTGGGAACAGGGAGAAGCCAAAGGCCACCTCTCCGAGCAGGCCTGAGGGAAGGAGGAGGGAAGGATGGATGGATGGACGGAGGGATGAATGGAGACTAGTTTTTGTTTTCTTGGTTTGTTGCTTTTTTTTTTTTTTTTTTTTTTTTTAATGGAGCCACGTGGATTTTAAGCCTCTGCCTCATCTCTTCTCCCAGAACCTCGGCTCCGAATTAAAAGGTGGCGTTTCCTCGGCGCCCCGACTGGCAGGAGACTGGGCCAAATCCCTAAAACCATGCGGGAAAAGGGAGGATTTGAGCTAAAAGCAAAACGATTTTACTGAATGCCCGCAGAATCTCTACAGATTTTAGCTGCGAGCAAAACCCTCCGGTAAAGGAGGTTGGTGGGGCACCTTCGGGCCGCGTTCCGCCTTTTCCAGACAACCCAACGTGGGGGAAAACCCTGGGAATTCACAGCCTCCTCCCGTGGGTGCCGCATGGAGAGCCCCGAGCCCCGCGGGGACAGCG
This sequence comes from Sylvia atricapilla, assembly GCF_009819655.1. Lineage (NCBI taxonomy): Eukaryota > Metazoa > Chordata > Aves > Passeriformes > Sylviidae > Sylvia > Sylvia atricapilla. The sequence continues at coordinate 1,763,152 of NC_089146.1, read as the reverse complement.
CCCGGAGCATCTCCAGGGGCATTTCCCGGGGCATCTCCAGGAGCATCTACCGGGGCATCTCCAGGGGCATCTCCAGGAGCATCTCCAGGAGCATCTACCGGGGCATCTCCAGGGGCATCTCCAGGGGCATCTCCCGGGGCATCTCCAGGGGCATCTCCCGGGGCATCTCCCGGAGCATCTCCAGGGGCATCTCCAGGGGCATCTCCCGGGGCATCTCCAGGGGCATCTCCCGGAACATCTCCCGGGGCATCTCCCGGGGCATCTCCCGGAGCATCTCCCGGAACATCTCCAGGGGCATCTCCCGGGGCATCTCCCGGAGCATCTCCCGGAACATCTCCAGGAGCATCTCCAGGAGCATCTCCAGGAGCATCTCCAGGAGCATCTCCAGGGGCATCTCCCGGAGCATCTCCCGGAGCATCTCCAGGAGCATCTCCAGGAGCATCTCCAGGGGCATCTCCAGGAGCATCTCCCGGGGCATCTCCCGGGGCATCTCCCGGGGCATCTCCCGGGGCATCTCCCGGAGCATCCCCCGCGTCTCCTCCGCGCCCGCAGCGCCACCGGCAGCGCGTCCCTCGTCCCTTTGCTCTGCCACACGAGCGGGGGAAGAGCGGCCAGGCCAGCGGCAGCTCCGGGGTTTTGTTGCCCGGAGGGGCCCGGGAGCGGCCGAGTCACCGCCGGGGGATGTGGATGCTCCGCGCCGCCTCCTCCGCTCCGGCGTCCGCGGGGGAACGGGAAATCATTCCCTCCATCCGTCCCCAGGGAAAATAATTCCGAGCAGGGGGATCGACTGGCAAGGGCAGAGAAATACGGGGTGTTGACGCTGAGCCGCCAGGATGAGGGAATTGGCGGCGAGGGGCCGGGATGAGTGGCGAAGGGCCCATCGCCGGCTCCGGGGGAGCGCTTTTAATGCTCAGCTTCTATTAATTAACGGAGCAAAAGACAACCCGGGGATTCCCATTTATAATTTTCCAGGAGAAGTGTTACCAACAGCGAGGAGCTGGCTGTGTGGTGCCAAGTGCCTGGAGCTCCCAATCTTCTCTAAAAGCTGCCAATACCCCCAAAATTGCCTCCCCGAAAGGGCCATTAGGAGAGATTTAATTTTTTTTTTTTTTTTTAAAGTTAGCATGTCTTGATACCACCTGAAGGGATAAAAAATTGCAACTGCCTGAGTGTAAAGAGAAATCTTTGCTGTTTTCCTCTCCTGTTTTGATCCCGTTCAAGATTTCTGGTTTTGCTGTAGGAGCATCCATGCTTGGAAAAGTTGTAGGGAAAGGTGGATTTGACCCCAACAGCCCCTTAGGAAACATCTGCCTCCCCTGCTGGCATTCCCAGAACGGCCAAAACAAGCCATGGGAATGGTGATACAAATGAAGGAATTGGTTTTTCCGGTTTTTTTTTTTTTTTTTTTTTTTTTTTTTTTCTGGCAGCCTTGACTCAAACCAAACCTGCCAGCTTGGGCAGCAGCAACATTTCTTCACAACAAATCCTTCTGCACTCATCATCTTCAGGGCATGTCCCGTCACCCCAAATGTGGCAGCTGGGGGTAAGACACCTTAGCAAATGCACAGTTCTCCCACAATTCTAATATAAAAATCACCAAGCCACCTGAATTTCATGCCCTGCACCCAACTTGGAAGGCACCTATGGGTTGTTAAGGAGCAATCACTGTTTGGTTTTCCTCCTCCACTTGAAGTAATAATAGCAATAATCATTTCTTAGTGCTTTTTCACCCAAAAACCCCAAAAGGATTTGGGTTGAAATTCTCTCTCCCCAGTGCAAACGCCAAGCCAGACCCTCAGATGGCAGCAATAATTCCATCTCTGCTCAGCACCAATGGCAAAGGGCAGCGCAAAGCGTCCCCCAGTCCAACCAGAGAGAAGAGAGCAGCTTCCTGTCCCTGTTCCCTCTTGGCGTGGGGGGGACGGTGACAGCAGCGACCTGCAAACCTGTGCCCAGAGCCCTGAGCATTCACCAACAATCCCTGAGCTGCTGAGAAGCCGCTCGGGCTTTTCTGAGCCTCCTTAGGGCCGTGGGCTCCCAGGCCCATCAGAAGCGCTGCCCTCTGGATTAGGCTCGTGGTCATTCCGCAGACACACATCTGTATTTTTTTTTAAAACAGATGCTGCCCTCCTAAGCCCACGGCTGCTATTCCTCCCCCCTCCCCAATTATTCTCGTATTTCCCCATTTCCAGAGCGGCAATAAGTCCCCGCGAAAGGAGGGTAATGGCAAGGCTCTCGTCGAGAGAAATTGTTAATTTGGGATTTATAAAGGACTTTCCTTAATGAATAATAGTTGAGATCGATCTGTCTTCCTGCCTGCCTGTGCAAAGTAACATTTGTAAAGTAAGGTGATCCCAATTACTCCTTCTAATAACCCTCTCCAGAAGAGATTTCAGCCACCAGTCCTCTGCTCCCCTGCTGCCAGGAGCATCCCCTGTGTTGCCAGGAGCTTCCAGGGGGTTCTGGATCCTTCCAGCTCCAATCCCCCACCTCCCTGCCTGCTATGGATCAGCTCCATCCCCAGGATGTCCCGCAGAATCGCGGGATCACAGGAGGGTTTGGGGTAGCAGAGACCTCAAAGTTCATCTCGTTTCAACCTTCCACTGTCCCAGGTTGCTCCAGGCCCCGTCCAGCCTGGCCTGGGACACTTCCAGGGATGAGGTGTTTTATCAGCTTGGCATCATCCCAGGGGTAGCAAAGAATGGGGGAGTCCCAGGCTGGCGTTGTCACCCCTTGTCCCCAGGGTGCCAGCTCCAGAGGTGGTCAGAGGGAGGGGAAATGACTCGATTATTGCCCCGAAGTGTCTTTGCAGGAGAAAATCCCGGCACTGAAGAGCCCCTGAATCAACAGGAGGGCAGCAGATCGGGAATGGATCCAGCAGCTGGAGCCGGGCAGGCTCAGATGAGGAGCAAGGCCTTTTCTCCTTAATTTATTTTTTCTCAAAATATGGATCTGTTACAGATCAGAGCCAGCGAATGAGGTATGGGGGGGTCTCTCCACCCTCTCCAAGTTCTTCAGCTGGAGACTGGGTGCTTTCAGGGAATTGAGGTTTGGGTTCTTGCCATTGCAAGTGCCTTTTCCCAACTGTTTTTCTCCCTGTCCATCCTGTCTCTCTTCCCTTTGCTTCTTCTCTACAGCAGGGAACGAAGGTGTGGGAATCCCATTCCCTTCCCTCCTTTTCTTGCTGTCAGCCCGCATCTTTGTGCCACATCCACAGGCTGGTGGGACATCTGGAGGGCCAAAAGATTCCAAGGATGGGATTTCCCACCAACCCCCCCCATGCTTCTAATCCTGCTTCCCTGGCTCCCCAACGCTTGGGAGGGAGATCCTCTCTGCCACTGCACCAGTGCTCCCCTTTCTCCTTCGCTCAAAGAACATGAGCTCAGAGATGCCCCAGCACCCAGGGAACACTAATGCAGCTTTCCCAGTGATTCCAGGGGAAAAGGAAAGTCCAGAAAAATTCACTTTTTTTTTTTTTTTTAACAAAATAAAAAAAAAATTTCTCTTTTAAATCCCTTCCGCGCTGCTGGAGGGAACTCAGAAGCACAAGTTGTAAGAGCCTTGCTCTGGGTCACCTTCAGAAGAGGCGACCCACGGACGACGCTGCCTTTGGATGCCTCGTCCCTGCTCCAAGGACTATTTTGGGTGTCTGAGCTCTGCCGCGCTGCCCGAGCGCAAAGAGCTCGCTCCTTTTCTCTCCCTGTCTGCAAAAATCCTTCCCCCGGTGAGCCGGAGCTGGTCGGAGCCGGGCACGGAGCTCACCTGGCAGGGAGGGAAGGATGGGATTCTGCATCCCAGCTCCGGATGCCGGCGCCAGGGAACATCCTGGAGAGGATGAGATCCCGAATTATCCCTTCACCTGGCACAAAACCTCGGCGCTGCCAGTATTAACTGGCCGGGCCGATTAGTGACAGCCACCAGCCAATAAATAAATTGGAACCATCTCCAGACCTGATTAGCTTGCTAATTAAGCTCAGTTACGGGGAAATCTGCAGTCAATCAGCCCGGCCATTACCAGTTGGATCTGCAGAGCGAGAGACGGGGATGCTGCGTCTCTGCTGGGAAGAGGAGGAGGAGGAGGAGGGGAGGAAGGTGGTGCCGACATCGCTTTGCCCAGCAGCAGTCGGAGAGGTTCATCCCTCCGGGGGGATGCCCGACAGCCCCAAAACTGCAGGGTGCCTCCGAAGAAAAGAGTAAAGGCAGGGCCCGGAGGGCGCAGTCCATTTTTTTTGGCTGGGACCGGCGGCTCCCCGCTTTTCCCCGCGGCAATTGGCAGCTCTGCCCCCTCCCTCTGGCTGCCAGCTCTTTCCAGGCAGCAGCCGGGGAGCCTCCCGGGATGCTGAGGGACACCAGAACCTGGTGGTTTGGTGGTTTTGTTTCCCTGCAGGGAGAGCCAAGCCCCCGGTGTGGCCCGAAGCAGGGCGGCAGTGCCCAGCCGGTGTCCATGCCCTGCCGGCAGCATCGCAGGATGGGGCGCTTTGGAATTCGGGAGCCCCTTTTCTCTCCCACTCCTCCTTCCTCCGCCTCTGGCGTTCCTGGCCTCGGATCCCCGCTAATCCTCCCGAATGACGCGAGTCGTTCGCTCCTACAATGAAGGGCGATAAATGACCATTTTTCACTGCGAAAAGTGATCGGGAGATCCTCTTTAAACGAGCGACAAGCAGCAACTCCTGAAAGACCGGAGCAAACTCCAGGGGTTCTGTGCTTTGCTGGAAGGTCAATCCCTGAGCTCTCCTCTCGCAGCACTGCAGCGCTCCTCATCCTCCCTCTGAGGAACCCGGGGAGTCTCCTCCTCTCCCAAAAAAAACCAGATCTGGGAGCCGGGAGATCGGTGCGGGCAGAACTCAAATAAAGAAGTGCTAATTGCCGGCGCTGGGCGTCAAATGGTTACTGCGAGCGCATTTATTGGGCAATTAAGGGCTTTACTGGGCATTAGGAGAGATCAATGAGTGCCTGGTGGGATGCTCCGCCTGCCTGGGTCCTGCTTTTCCCACTGCACTTGGAGTGGGTTTCCCTCCTGGTGGCTCCCGCGGGCTGTGCTCTCCCTTTGGGGTTGGATTCGAGGACCTGAAAGGTCTTTCCCAACAGAAATGGTTCTTTAAAGGCACCTTTTGGGCGTCGTCCAGGCGGGAATTGCGAGGTCTCATCACGGGAAAAGAGCAAGTCCTGCGAGCGTCAGCTGGCTGAGATCGCTCCCGGGAGCAGGGACAAGGGCCCAGGGATGAGCTCAAAGGCTGGGCTCAGGAGAGCTCGGTGTGCGCTTCTCCCAGCCACCGGAACACCGAGTCCCAGGGCCAGGTGTCCCTGCCCGTGCAGGAGCTGGGGACAAGAGGTCCCGCGTCCCTTCCAAACCCCAACCATCCGATGGCCTTGGTGTGGGAGCTCAGAGCTTCCCGGGGATCCTGGGGATCGCCCAAACTGAGGGGAGAGAAATCCGCTGACGGTCGCTGAGCTCACTGAGAACAGGTGTCTCGGAAGTCCCCGAGTTTTCAAGTTCCAGGCTGGGGAAATCCACAGCAAAACCTCCCACGAAAGCAGGTTTCAGACACCTCCAGCTCCGTTTTTCTGCCGTAGGTGCAGAAATGAAGACCTGCCTCTCGAAGGTTACTCCTGCCTGGCCCCTACGAAGCACTAAACATTTTCTTCTGTTGAAAAACCAGTTGGATCTGGGTCTCTTCTGGAAAACAAAGCTGTTGATCAGGAAGAGTCAGCCCCAGCACCGCTGAGCTTCCCATCACTCCTTTCACACCAGTTTGGATTTGTATTAAGAAAAACTAGATTAAAATGAGCAGAATTGCCCAGGGAATGTCCTGGATGAGGGCTAAAAGCAGGTGGCACCTATGGAGTGAGAACCTTGGGGGCTCTGGAGAAGCTTCCTTGAGCCAGTGCTCCCAGCATCCATCAGAACGAATCCTTTGGAGGCCAGGGTGGAAATGCACAGCAAGGCCCTTATGGCAGAGCAACGCTTTGGGCTTTTTAGGAACTACTTTTTCTCTTAAAAAGAAGAAAAAAAAAAGAATAATAAGAAGAAAAGGGGATGTTTCCCCCACTCCCATTATGGGAATCAAGAGTTTTCCTTCAAAACCTCCTCCTGACCCCCGTTGCTTTGCCGTAGGATATTTTCTTTTTTCCCCAAGGCATCAGTGAATGCCACCAGCTGGGAGCGTTCCAGGGGTACACAGGGGTGGGCTTGGGGTAAGGTGAGGAACGTGGGCATGAAAGACATCCTTAAATCTGCTCCACCATCCCTGAGCACCAGGATCTTCCAGGAGAAGCCAGATCTTAGCAGGGTTGTCAGGGAGAGAGAGGAGCCAGCCGTGCCCATCACAAAATCAAACCCCACATCCCTTCAGGAGAGCAAAGGAGGGGAGGGACAGACGGTTCCTAAAAAAAGGAGCACTACTCCAGATTTACACCCAGGGGAATCCAAGCCGAGTTCTCCCAGGCTGGAAGTTCACATTTCAAATCCAGAAGGGGAAAGCACAGAGCACCCACCTCCTGCCTCGGTGCTGGCGGGGTTGAACAGGGTGGGGAAACCTTGCAGGAACAAAGCTGCTGCCTGACAAACCAGCCACGTGACCCCCCCAAAAAGGGGGAAAAAATAACATCCACAAGCAGTCCTGTGGTTTTTTTCATCCCCCACAGCGCTGCTGGAGCCTCCCTGGAGCACTTGGAAATGAAGAGGAGGAAAAGAAGCAGGAAAGTTCCCCCAAATCCCCATGAGTGGGAGATTGGATGGGCAATAAGCCGAGGAATGAAGGGATCTAGGCCAAGAAGATTAAATCCCAAATCTCAAATTTCCCCCTGTGGCAGCCCCACTGAGACAACGAGGATACAATTCCACCTTTCCAACCTTGGCCAGGTTTCCTCTGGAGCAAGACCTGCACTGATGCCCTGTGGGGCATCTTGTCCCTCTTGGTGGCTTTGAGGTGATCAGGACTGTGTCAGGTGCAAGGTCAGGAAAAGAGACAACCCCAGTCTGCTGCTCCTCCTTTTTTTTTCGAGGAAAATCCCCCACTTTTCCCACCTGTCCTCATCTCTGAGCACCTCTAATTTCTCAGCGGTGCGTGAGCTGGTACAAGCACAGACGGCCAAACCACAGCATTGGTGTCTCCACGGTGTCCTCATAGGTCTTTGATCTCTCATTTCATTCTCCATGTGTTATTTAAATCATCTTTCAATCATCATTTCCCCCCCTTTCAATGCACATTTATGGAGTTTTACCTGCTGTTCTTCAAGGACCCCACAGCTCTCCCAACACGATGTAATTTCTTCCTGCAGGGACCCTTCCAGTGAACTCCCAGCCTGCCCTGGTGAAAACCTATCACCTCCCACTTCCCTCTTTATCCCCTTCTGTTTGTCTTCTCCTCGAGCCTCCAATTTCTCCTCGGGCTGGGCTCGGGACAAGACAAATTCTCCCAATTTCTCCTCGGGCTGGGCTCGGGACAAGACAAATTCTCCCAATTTCTCCTCGGGCTGGGCTCGGGACAAGACAAATTCTCCCAATTTCTCCTCGGGCTGGGCTCGGGACAAGACCTCCAAAACATTCAATAAATGTCCATCAGCTGCCCATTGTTCAGGGCCTTGGGCTGCCTCGTTCAGAGGAGCCCGATGGAGAGCCACGATTTCCTTCCCTCCAAAGAAGTGATTAGGCCATGCCACATCCTGACCTTAAAGATGTTTTATTATTCTTACTTTAAATGATCATTTGGGCCAATTTAGCAGATACAGATGTAACCGTTACCAGCCTAATTCCCTGGATCACCTCCAGAGAGTCTTAAAGCCAAGGTGCAACACTTACTGCTCCCTTCCTCGGGGAGAAGAACTGTTTTTAATGAAAGCTCCCGTATTTTTGGCCAGGAGATCTGTCACTCCACAGGCGCTTCCAGAACTCTTAGATACGCACCCATTAGGGCCCAGCTGACTTATTGCTTTTTAATTTATCAATTTGCACCATTACTGGCTTTTCTGACACGCCAGGTCCTGGACAATCCTTCATCTTTATTGCTGGCAAGGAGTGACAGGATCTGAGCAGCCACAGGAGAAGGAAGAGGGTGGGGCTCAAGGAAAGCAGCAAGACTCAAGTGAAGAACAAGCTGCGACCAACAAGTTTTCTTGTCTTTATTTAGAAAGAGACCTATACAATATAGCAGCCTCTCTCTGCAGTACTTTACAGCTTTTTTGTTCCTTTTTATTTATTTTTTTTTAATTTCTGATTTTTATTTTTAATTATTCAGAATACTGTACAGCTGACACAAAAAAATCTCGACATGGGGAGAGAGAGAGAGAGAGAGAGGAAAGGGGAACATAATACAAACTGGCATACTTAATCAAACCCAAATCATAGGAAACAACAAGCAAAGTGAAATGTTTGTCAATCGGTTTAATTACAGTACAAACAATATAAATAAAGCATCATTGAGTCATTGTAAAACAAACTTGCTGGATGAGGTAATATAAAAACAACAACAAAAGACCTTTTTTTTTTTTTTTTTTTTTCCTTTTTTTTTTTTTTTTAGAATTTCCACACTGTCTTGTCATCATTTATACATTATTATTTACAGAAACAGAAAACAAAAATAAAACCCCAACAACCCAAAACTTGCTATAAAGCCTGCCATGTGCTAGGTACCTCCTGCCTCTACCCTGAGCAGGCGTTCCCCTACTCACCTGGGCTCCCTCCCTACTCAACTGGAAAGACAAACACCACAAAAAGCAGAAAGACCTGAAAGATTTGGGGGCTGAACACAAAATCCAGCCTTTGCAGGCGGCCACAGCTGGGAGCTGCTCAGGTGTGGGCCAAGAGTTTGGGATACACTCAAATCCCGCTGAAGCCGAGGGGTTTTAAGGCAGTAGGAGCTGCGGATCTGAGCTCTCAGCCATTCCAAGGCCAGTCAAAACCACCACAGAACGAGTCCCTGGTGCTTTAGGGGACACTCCTCCCCCAAAGAGCCCTCTTCAGTCTGTGCACCCACACGCAGTCCACACGTGAAAGGTGACAGGAAAAGGGAGCTGGGCCAAGCCCTGGGAACTCGGGACTTGCACGGAGCTGTGCGCTTTCAGAGGATGGCTACATCCTCTTCCTCAGCAGATTCCGTGGAGAACCCAGCTGAGTCCCTGGTTACCTCAGGAAAAAAACACTGGGGGGGTTTCAACAGCCTTTCGAGGGAATTGCAGGAGTGGGGAATGCAAGATCCTCCCATGGATTCTGCACGCCCAGACACGGCCCTCTCCACAGCCCCTTCCTGCCCTGCCCCACCTGCCCTCTTCTATGGATCCCCCTGCAAGGACAAGACACTGAGGCCAGGGTGGAAATGTGGAGCACCGGCTCAGGCAGCACCCCAGCCCGCTGCAGGGGAGCTTTGGAGTCCCCACACAGCAAAAGTTTGGAGCCAGTCATGGCCAATGTGGAAGGAGGGGTGAGGAGCTGCCCGTGGGGAAGAATCCACCTGGAGACGGCTCTGAGGAACATCTCACCTGGAAACATCTCCCTGGTAACTCTCAACAGCCCCAAAAGGCAGCGGGACCAAAGTGTCGCTAAATCCCTGACAGCTCACTGCTCCCACACTCAGACTCGGCCAGAAAGATGAGCCTCAAGTAAATCTGTATCGAAAAGCCTCTGAATTGCAAGACTCTGTCCTTTCAACGCTTGCAATCTGCTTCCCTGGAGCTTCCCATCCCCAGGGCTGGCAAGTTGGGACTTCTCCTTTCCAGCAAGGGAGGGATTTCTCCCCTCCAGTCCTGGGGACCAAGCTCAAGGTCTTCCCAAGCTGAATGTTGCTTGCCTGAAGGAGCTGGACTTCTGGAAAAACCTCTGAGGCCACAGCAAGCCTGGACCTCAGCTCCCTGCACCTCTCCATTCCTCATGCCAGTGTCCCCCATCCTGCCTCCTTGGAAGTGATGTCTGACAACAGCTGGGAAACTTTCCCTTTGGAAACGTGAGCAAAGCCTGGCTCCAGCTCCTGGCAGTGGTTAAGGGCATTCCCACAATCGCTGTCAGCAGTGTGAGGAGCAGGCACCAGCACACGCACAGAGAGCAAGAGCAAAGTGACCTCCAGGTGACACCTGAGGGCTCGGGACACTCTGGCTGCCCTTCATCCACCGCTTCAACTCAGCTCAACCCCTACATTTGGGATGCAGATGCCACAACCCCAAGGTCAGCACTAAAACCTTCCTTGGTCCTGCAGGAGTCTGGGGCTTGCCTTCAGCACAGAGGGGACGTGACCCAGCTGTCTCTGAAGGGTTTTCCTCCTCCCACCCTGCATGGAAATGTTTTCAGCTCCTCGCACCCATGGAAATGTTTTCAGCTACTTTCAGCTCTCAGGAACAATAAAAAACCCACATGGATCAGTTCTGGAAAGCGGGAAAGAGGTGAGGGTGCATTCACTGCCAGCAAGCAACATGCCCACTGTCCCCAAGGCATGCCATGAGACTCTGAAGTGCCCCCCCCCGCCCCCTTCACATACAGGACATACAGATGGAAAAATGAGTAGCTCTGAAGCACTGCAGAACAGCCAGTCCTTAGCACTGGAAGCTAAAAACAAAACCACATCCAGAAAATCCACGGCTGAGGGAAAGCTGAGGCTCTTCTGCCAACAGAAGCGACTGCTGCCCCCTGAATGTGCCATGGGGTTTGGGGTACAGGCAGGCACGGGGAGATGAAGAGGTTAAAACTCCTGAACTGTACAAAGACATCTTTATTTTACCCCTCCACAAGTGGAATTCTCTCCCCTGAACACGGCAGCGAACGATGGGAGTTCATTCACCCACACACCTTGCCGTCACCCTGAAACGAAACACGGGGCCAAAAACATGCTTGGCCATTTGGGGCTGTAGATGGTCCTAAAAAAAAAAAAAAAAAAAATCCCAGACTGACCTTTTACTTTTCAGAAATCATGCAATTGCCCGCTCAAAACGCAAACTATTCACAGCTCCTGACGCTCCTGGCCAAAACACCTCAAACCTCCCTTTAAAGCATGGGACAGATTCGGTCAACTCAAGGTAAGCTGTCCCAATATTTCCTTTAAACACTGGCCCGAGCTAAACAACAAAGCAAAACCTAGAAATACCCTAAACCAACCAATTCACCCATCTACAACTTCGGATGTTTTGCTCTATGACCTCTATTATTTTTTTTTTCAAACAGATTATTTTCCAATAAAACCATTCAAGCCAACCTTCTTTTTTTCGGTAGCTTAAAACTTAAAACTCACAGCAGAACCTCTTAATTTGGGGTACTTCAGTGGTTTTTTTCTACCTTGAAAAGAACTTTACTCTGGAGCGTTTTTGTTTTCTTTTCCTGCTGCGCAACAAACAAAAGAACACCCAAAACCGAGTTTTCCAAGCAGTGAATTTTACCCACAGATCATTAAGGATGGGAGGTGTGGAACTGAGGATCCAGGCCCAGCAGGCAGAGATCCCACCTAAGGACGGGTGCCGCAGCCTCTGGAGGGGTAAGAAGATGCCTGACGACGAGATAAAGATGGGGAAATTGTCTCCTCTCCAGCCAAGCTGCCCCAAAGTTTGGTCCCCAACGCTCTCCTCCTTTCCCTCGAGTGCCCCCCCTGACAACAACCACTAAACCCAACATGAAATGAGCATTTCACCCACAACAAACCCCAACAACCATCCCTGTTAAGGTGCAAAGGCGGCTCCCCGAGACGTTTGGGAAGGGCCCCTCGGGGACCCCCTTGTGAAATCTGTGCTTGTCTCCACTACCACTACTTTATACTAGAAACTACAAATTACTTCATTTTCTCCCGCTCTCCGTACAAATATAAAAGCTGAAGCTATTCCAACCCCATATAATCTAATTATTCTACATTACAGTGCCGGAGACCACTTCCAAGCCCAGATCTGCATTCCTACCTCGACTCCTCTCCCTACGTGCCTCATCCCTCTCTGGCCCAGGGAAATCTCCAAGTGCAGCTAAAGCTTTTTTTTTTTTCTTTTTTCTTTTTTTTTTTCCTTTTCTTTTCACTAACACACATAATTTGAGGGAAGGGGAACAAGACAGCGAATTAAACAAGGTAATGTTTACATGGCTATTTTACACTGCACCCAAACACTTCAAAGCCCTCTTCTCCTTCCAGGAGCTCACCCGGCTTTCCGAGCAGCACCAAGGTTCTCCAGGCTTTTTTTTTTTTTTTATTTTTCCCCTTGCTCCTTTTTTACCACCAAAATTGGAAATCTGGTAACGGGAGCTCTCTTGGCCAAATCTCTGCATTCAGGGCAGGACCCTGAATTTCCCCAAGGTTGGGTCTTTTTTCTTCATGAAGATCAAGGAGAAGAGAATTCTCCCCAGCAATTCCCAGGTTCGGGTGTGACACATCCAACTGAATTCCACAGCAATTAGCCAAAGACAGGAGGAAATACAGAAACAGCAACGGCTGACTCGCTTCTAGCGTTTTAGTCATGGATAAAGTGCAGAGGAAAGGGGATTTCAAGGTATCTGGGATGAGGGGAAGGATTAAGTGGAGGTGCTCCAGAGAAAACAGCTTTGGCTGCTGGGTTGCTGCTGAGATTTCTCATGGACTGGGTCAGTCAGGGGTTGTTTTGTTCCCAGCATGCTCAAAGGGTGTGAACCGCCTGGCAAGAGGGCTCCAAAAAAAAGCAACGAGAGTGGCTAAGCACAAGACAAGGAGCAGGAAAGGGCTGGGAGAGTTAATGACGATTCCTGTGAGATCTCCGAGTGCCAGGAGACCACCGTGCCTGATTCTGCACCTGGATGGCTCCAAGAGCAGCCTCTGAAAAGCCTGTGGAGCTCCCAAAGCCAAGCCCCACCAGGATCCCGCCGTGGAGAGCTCCCTCCATCCCTGCCCTGGTGGGAAAGACTTTCCTCCCTGTCCTCCACTCTGCAAGGAGCATCTTGGTGACAATGGCCCTGGGTGGCCTCACCTGGCAGGGCCCTTCCAACTCAGGATATTCTCCTGCCTTTCCGAGGGAGCTCTGCCACGTGCAGGGCTGGGAATCCTCCCCACAGACCTCCACACGGACACACCCTCAACGTGGTTATGCCAACACTCACGGGAAAACCACCTTCAGGTTAAAAGCAACCGTGTTACCATCTAACTGAAGTATTACTTGGCTTGCCTGGATGCGTATTTTTTCCTGTGATACACTGGAATTTCCTCTCCTAAAAATATTCTGTGCTTTTTCAAGGGTTGCCCTCAGAAGATTTTTAGGGAAGGACCACGTAATCTGTTGTACCTGAAATCTGCCTGGTTGCCCTTGTTTCTCAAACATCACCCTCAGCCTTGCCAGAAGAAGGAGAGCACTAAACAATGTACAGAAAATAACCTCAATCAGGAAAAAAAAAAAAAAACCCAGCTCTGAAACAGAACGTGCACTGAGAACTCTGCCCACTGTGGGTTTGAAACACTGGACTTGGTTTTTGGGATACAAATGCCCTGGATGCTCCTGGGGGGAGCAGAAGGCAGCTCTAGCACCTCTGGGATTGCCATTCCGGAATCCCTGCTGTGGCAAAGCTCCCGAGCACCAGCACACAGAGGGTTTCACAGCATCCCCTTCAGCTGCACATCAGCTGGGCTGTCTCCTCCCTGAGGGACCACCTGTAAGTACCAAACATCAGGAGTGGTGGAGAGATGGCAGTTCAAACAGACCCCTTTTCTGAATTAAAAAAAACACAACAAACACAAAAAACATTATTTAGAAGTATCCCAGTGGAAAGGGAATCAGCTGTGTCTGGTGCAGCCAGCCTAAGCTGGCTGGAGAAAGATTCCCTCCCTCCAAATACTCAAAGGTCTAAGGAAACAACAAAGTACAAAAGGACAACACTATCAAAGAGGAGAAGCTGGTCAATATTCTTGTGCATCCACCCTGAGGCTCGTTTTTCGGCCACAATTTTACCTCAAATCCGTAATTTTTCTTTTTTTTTTGGGTCTTTGTTCTGTTTTGTTTTCCTTAAGACAACCACATAGTATTTTTTCTTTTGCGTTTTGCCCACGTTCGGTTTATTTAGCAACTGCTCCTCCCATCTGTGTGCCGAATGGAACCCAGAGCCCCAGGGAAGAGCACCACCATAGGCTTGGGAAATACACAGGAGAAGGTAGATTTGCAAATGACTACGCTGCGTGCACCTCGCTGCCTTCAGCTAATTGCTCCTTGGCCATCGAATTCAGGTGAGTTTTCAACTTTCCCCACCATAAACCCTGCCCCCATCCCCACATTGCCATATGCCATTTCAAAAAAACCCCCAAACCAAAAAAACCCACACCGTCTACAATAAAAAAAAAATCACTTTTTTGCCTGCCAAAACCTCTGCTTCCCCACGCCAGAATCCTGCTGGTGGGGAGCAGGAGAAGACCAACAGAATCCAATCAAGTATCAGAAGTTGGAATTGCAGTGAAGTGTCCAGGCTACTTGCACAAGCCATTTTTCTTGCCGAAAGCAGCGGGGCCGGGAGCCGATCAATTCTGAGCTTAATCAAACCTGATCTTCCCCCAGCCAGAATGGGCCTTTTTGTCTTGGCTTGTGAAAGCTTCCTGACTTCTGGAGCAAAGGATATTTACAGCGCTGAGGAACAGCCTCTTTTTTCCTTTCTAAAAGCTCTCACATGATTTTTTTTTTTTTTTCCCCTCCCTGTGCCCTGATCTCCTTCTGATATGTTGCTTCTCACAGGCTTTGGAAAGAAGAGTTCACTGCTGGGAATATTATCAATGTACAATCATGATCTGTAACCCACAGATCCTAACTAGTTGCACATTATTTAGCTCACATCCATTACAGTTTATAAATTAACAGAGATGTCATTTTCTGTACAAAAAAAAAAAAATCAATGTATATTTACGGTCTTTTTTTTATTCAAATAGATTTTAAATACATAGAATCTAGAGACACAATACAAAAATCTGTATAAGTTAGGCAATGCATCACAGGAGTGACCAAAAAACTCAACACAATTTACCTTGGCAAAATGACAGAACCTATCTCTGCTGGCCGAAAACGTAACAAAAAAAAAAAAAAAAAAAAAAAAAAAAAAAAAAGGGAAGAAAAAAAAAAAAAGAGCCTTTAATGCGTTTATTAATTTCACCAAACGTACTTGAAATGTTGTTTTCCGTAGCGGTATTCATTATTCCTTTTTGTGTTTCAGGCTTACTCTTATTTATTTTTTCCATTTTGTTTTTACACCAAGGAGACTGCAGTCAAATAACACTCAGCAACTCATTTCCTCTCTTTGGACTGAAAAATTAAACAGATACTAAATTATGACAGTGAATTTAGAAAGGAGGGCTCCGAGGGCTCGAAAGAACATGTCTGAGATAATATGATGCTTCTAAGAATATTGCAATCACATCCAAGCAATCACCGAAGCGTGCCATGTAACTACCTCCTCAGCTAATATGCTTTTTTCTCCGTGATGACTAATCATGTTCTATTAAACAGCAGTAATGCTGGAAGAACTCAACTATACAAGTGTAATGAAGCCAGTATTCTCTCTGGACAGATTAGCTACAACTGATTTGACACATACCATCATAGGAGCTTCAAACCTGACAAACTCTGTGCTTGCTTCTGATTTATGCCGTCAAGCTCTTCAGGAGAAGAGAATGGAAATCCAGGCGTCGCCGCGTTCGGTAGAGGTGAAATGTTCTGATGTGCTTCACTGTCAGCTGGGGAAAGTCACCGTCTCTCCTTCCTTCCGCTCCGGCTCGCCCGTCCCTCGGCGCCCCGGGGCCGCGTCCCGTGTCCAGGGGCCGGGCCCTCCGACAACACGGCAACAACACGGCAACAACACGGCAACAGCACGGCGACAGCACGGCAACCCCGCGGCCCCTCCGCGCTCCGCCCGGGGCGGCCCGAGGGCAAGGGACAAGGAGAGTTGGCAGACTCACGGGGCGATGGGCGCGGAGGGACGCGCGCGTGACTCGGGTCAGCGAACACGCCAGCGAGCGCCCCTCAGATGATGGTGGGCATCCTGCCGCCGCCGTTGTTGCGGTTGTTGTTCTTCCTGGACAGGTTCGGGGTGGCCATGAGGGCGAAGCGCTCGTCGGGGCAGCCGTACTGCAGCAGCACGTCGATGCACTCCTGGCTGGAGGCCTGCCGGGCGTAGGCCAGCGCCGTGTTCCCGTGGGCATCGCGCGCCATCACGTCCACGCCGTACTGCGGGGCGAGAGCGGGGAGCTGTGGGCGCCAGGGCCGCGGGAGGGGCAGGAGCAAGGCAGCCTGGCGACGCCAGCACGGGGCAAGAGGAGGGGAGCTGCTGGGAACTACGGCCTTGGGATTCTGGGGGCGGGTTTGGGATCGGATTTAAGGGAGGATGAGGGAGCAGCCCGGCGGCACCGAGCCACGCGCGGAAAGAACGTTTCCGAGGGAGGGAGCCACGTGTGTGCGGGACAAGGTCTGCCCCGGCGGCACTCCAGGCCGAGGGCGTCTCTCCTTCGCCTCCCAACAGGAGCACGAACCCGCCCCTCCAGCGGAGCCCTGGCCTTACCCAGATGAGCAGCTGCAGCAGCACCACGTTGCCCTTGCGGCAGGCCAGGTGCAGGGCGGTGCGCCCGTCGCCGTCCCCGCAGGTCTCGTTCACCTCCTCGCGCGTGCCGTGGGCCAGCAGCAGGATCACCGTCCGCAAGTCCTCCTCGGCCGTGGCCCTCAGGAGATGCTGGCCCAGGGAGAGCTCCAGGCACTGCAGCGGGGCGAGGAACAGCTTCTGCTCGTACTTGGCGCGTATCCAGAGCTCTTTCTCTTCCCTAGGGGAGCCAGAGGGGACAGGTCACTCTCACCCGGTGTCGCAGCCGACAAAAGGCTCCCGTTTCAAATTTATGTCGAGAAAGCCCTCACAGGAACAGTCCACCCAAACCTCGTATTTTCAGCAATAATCGTGTTGTTCATCCTGCTGCTCCTGAGCCAGCGCTCCTTGACGGATGCTGTGCCCATGGGGTTGCAGGATCGCAACAGCCAGGAGGCCTTAAAAACCCTGGGCCAGCAAGAGGTCAGGGCAAGAGCCCCGGCTGTCACAAAGACACGACAAGTAGCCGGGTTCCACTTTAAGGCTGGAAAATACACCGAAAAAGAATGCACCCGATTTCCATACCCCAGACCAGAAGTAAGCAGATGGGGGCTTTGTCCCCCTCCAAATTGAGTAACGTTCCCAAAGGCATAAGGATGATTCCTCTTGTCTTCCTAGAATTCAAGCCAAGTGCTTTGAAGCACCTTTTCCTCCTGATATATCAAAGAACCATCAGAAGCTTTCTGGTGCTATCAGGTTACAGCAGAACAAGGGCTACAAACAAGGCCCTCCACTCCCCGTTTCAAAAATTACCATACAATTACATGATCTGAGAGCACCCGCCCCAGACAAAGTCCCATTTAGAGGTCCCTCAGGTAATCTGCTCAGCCTGTGAAAACCACAAACATCACCTGAGCCAGGCAACTGGGTCCTGGTGACAGATTCTCTCCTCTGCAGTACAAAAGGCCAAGCTCTGTTTACGCCTTTCAGCCGTGTTTACACTGCTCCCAGTAATCTAGTGTCAGGTTAGCCCTAATCTGTTTTTAAATACTTATGTAAACATCTCCTTCCACCAGCAAATCTGGATTAGTTTTGCATCATTTCCTGGGACATGTGGAGTGACCTTGCTGTGACCTGCCTGGATGCTTTCAGGCACAGCTTCCCAAAGCAGGCACAGCTTCCCTGCCCCGGCCACTGTTTACCCCACAAACAGGGCCAGGGTTTTTCTTCAGAGCAAAAGTGCAAACAGAAAATTGACACAGGGAGTGCTTCTTTTACCTCAAACCTCTGAATGACTCTTGCCAGCTAAAAGACATACAAAAAAAAAAAAAGACCCTCCACAACCCAGTTGGGTAGTTGCAAATTAACCTTTGATGGCAGGATCTGATAAACGGAGTATCACTGCAGGTATTCCAGATGGAGAGGAGGAAGAAAAGGAGTTCTGTTATCAGAATCTTTAATTCGTGGTTTTTCTAATTACATTTTTTAAAGGTAAAAAGCCAAACTAGAACCGGTGCCACGAAAGGGAGAAAGTAACATGCAATTATCTACAATAAAATGAGCATTCTTGCAACAGTTCTACTCCCAGTATCTATTTAGATTACCTTCAAGGGTGTTAGCAAAGACCTCACATGTGTTTTTAAACACACACAGAGGTATTGAAAATATAACCAACACATCCACTACGTTTAAAATGTGCCAGACTGGAAAACGAGGTGATTCAACCTGAGCTCTTCACCCACCATAGCACACGCCAGGGCTCTGGGAATATATTTTTCATATGTCCATATATCCTAAAGGCAAAATATTCCTCAAATACCTAAGTAATATTTTTCTAGCTTAGTCATGGGTCTGCAAATGAATCCCCCTCTCCCCCAGGACCATGTCTGGAGTGAGAGAAACTCGTGGGTCCTATCTGAGCACTGGTTGCTGTGATTGCCATGGCTCAAGAAGAAGTCCCTTTTTATTTATTTGACTCAAGTCTCCCACTGCCAATCACCATTCAGACTAAACTGTAATAGTGACATTAAGTAGAGAGAATAACTGCTGAGTTCAGGCAGAGGCTCTCAAAGCTTGAGGCTGCTGGTTCACAAATCCATCAGCATGAATTTCACCTTTGCTGTGTGTCGCGTGGGCAATCCTGATGCTCTCCTGGAAGGATGCAATAAAGAGGGACAGGGGTGCCCCAGTCCTGCCCAGTTTTGTCCTACTGCCTCAAAAGGCATGGGAAAGAACAGGGAATTCTCTTTAAAAGTCAATGTCACAGGAAGGCTGCCACCTGCCCAGTGCTGGGCACCAAATGACTTCACTCAGTAAGGTCCAGTGCCACCTTTGGAGTCACATCAGGGCTTGTGGTGGAACTGTGTATCAAAATGAAGGTGTTTCACAGGCCTCAGGCATTTGGGGCAGCACATCACTGACATCAGTACGGAGTGAGATTTAGGTCTCTTTCAACAGTACAAACTGGACACAAGGAAGACTCGGATTTCAGGGAAGAAAACGAAAACCTCATCAGAGACGGGAGGAAAAGCACACTGGACTACACCTCATGGACAGCCACAACACGCAGGGACTGCTTTCCAATGAGCATCTAGAAAGGCAGTGTCCACAAACATCCTCTCTCCACCTCTGGCACAAACCATTTAATTTGGACAGGAAGTTGTGAGGACTTTCCTGGGAGACAGCTGCAGCTCTGCCACTCACATTCATCTCAGAAACCCTGACAACAAGACATAAATACTGCAGTTGTTGCTCTGATGCCCCCATTTCACTTCTGGGATCCACGGCTTGTCTTGGTTGAGGTTTCATTTCCCCCAAGGAAGGCCAGTCCAAGAGCAGAGTTGTCAGCAGTAGATCACTTAACCTCATTGCAGTTCCCCGGAGGACCACTGCTCACATCCCCTGTTAGTTAATGAGCTAAAAAATGAATTATTGGAGCGGTCAGCAATAAGCAGGAAGAGGAGGCACAGTGTTTCATTTCAGCCAGCACTGACATACCTTTAAATAAATCAACTGAATAAGAGTACGAGGAAGTGTGAGGGAGAGCAACTCATCAGGAGAAAGACACCGAACCAGTCCCTAAAATAAGGGCTGGTAAATATTTCCCTCTTTTCCTCCCTTAATTGCAATCCTGGCAATTCTAAATGACCCTCTCTGTACCAGACACTTCCAGCGGTAGCTGTCAAAGCCAAACCAAGACTCTTCTCTCAGTGAACTCTCAACAGTGGAGCCCTTGTCTCAGGACCAAATCAGAGCTGGTGTGCTGTAGAAGCAACATCTTCACGTGTTCTGATGGTCTCAATGATACCAAACGCTGGAGAAGGTCCGAGCTGCCTCTTCCTCACATGCAGCAAAATTAATAGATTACGAGCTCCTAGACAAACTGAGAGAAATGAACAACAGACCTCGAAGGTCAGATGTTCTTTGAACGTCTTTTCTCTCTAAATATCTTCCTTCAAACCCTGCTCCGTATCTGCTGGCACTGATATTCCAAACCTCACTGATTAGACAAGGGGCAAATGCGGCAGAGAATCACTGCGAAACACTCCACAGAACCAGGAGTGAGTCACCAATCTCATCCAGAAAGTGCCACCGAGCTCTGTGCTCCTGCTGGAGTCTCCATCACTCGTGAACCCCAAGAACACACAGTGGTGTGAATAAAGAAATCCCTGCTGCAGCAGCAACTGTACATAGGTAAAAGGTTATTAGAAACAGATGAAAATTTCAGTTCTCGGTTTATTTTGATCTAATTAGGTGCTTGCTTCTCAAGATAATGTCCAATTATTTAAATTACTCTGCCAGCCACATCACATCATTATTATGTGGAAACATAAATACTGGGCACTGGAAGGGGGGGAAGGTAAGCAGGGAGCATCAGAGAAGAGAAAAAGCAGACTTGCTTTTTGAGCACAGCCCGCCTCCCGGAGCTGCACTATGCTCCCCAGACGTGGGTTGCAACAGAGATGCTCCTTGAGGAGCCTACGTCCTCCACAGCTCAGCCCCATCACGTGGTGTATTGGGTTTTCCACCCGACAAATCCCAACAGAAGCCTCGCCCTGTTGGTATCCACTCTCCATCCCGACTCCTCCTCACCCCCATTCGCCTCTGCCTTTACCTCCATTTGTCCCTCACTGATATTTGGTGCAGTGACATCAGGAGGCAAACATGAAGAGGACGTGCATGGTGGGAAAAAAAAGTCATGTTCATACAGTGACCCAGCACTCTGCCTGAGTAGGCAACAGCACGTGGCTGGAGAGCCTGGGAACCTGCCATCAGAATTCCACAGCTCCAGAGCAAGAGCAGCCTTGCTCTTCCGAAAGCATGACTAAAAGGATGACTAAAATGTCGTGTCATTATCCAGAGTTACTCACCACTTGTTAAAAAGCTGGATCAAATTCTGAAGGTTGAAATAGAAAGACAGTGGACAGCGGGTATTTACCATGGCACAGCATTGATTTCCCACCACCAGAAATAAGAGCGGGCTTCTTACAGGCACTTTGAAGTTTTATCCTCCACACCTCTGACAACACTGAAAAGCTCCTGAATTTTTTCATCCTTTCTTCTCTCTTGCTAAAGGAACTAATTCTGTAAGAGAGGAGGTCTCTCAGTGGTGTCTCCATGGTCGCTATGCAGGTGCTGTGCCCGTGTGTTGCCATTTCTGGTTGCTCACTGAAGTACAACCCTTTAATGCCGTGGTAACCTGGCCAGCTCAGCAAGAGCTCTGCCAAATTTCCTCTCCCGTTGGCCAGCTGACAAGGTTAATGTGTCTCTTCCAAGAAAATGAAGTAAATCTAACCCACTGCACCTCCCAAACTCCTGGAAGAGCCCCAGGATGTGTCATTAGCTCCGTGGTCCAGCACACAAGGAGCACACATCACCTAATGACCGGCGCCGGGCAGCTGGATGTGCCGGGCTTCCCGATTAAACAACCCCCTCTGTGATGATCCCAATGAACGGCACTGCTTTGGACAGAGCTGGTGATGCAGCGTTGGGATGGGTAAAAGGAAAACATTGGAGTGGGGAGTGGGGGGCGGGGGGGGGGCTGGGATTGAAATGTTGGAGAAAGGTTCACGATGCTTTTAATTGCAACAGCAAAAGTGGGGGAGAAGAAGAGAGGGCGAGAAGAAAGGGGCTAGCAGCAAGGAATTTCCAAAGTGCCTTCCTGCCCCGAGCAAAGCAGGAACTGGGAGGAGAGGCATGGAAGAGGAGCTGGGAACAATATGCTGAGAAAACACAGGGGCTTCCTCTCTCTCTGCAGGAGGAGACCCCTCTGCTGCATTGCAAAGGCAGCGCTGAGCAGCTGAGCGGCTCCGCGCCCCGCATGCCTTCTCCGCCCGGCCGCGTTGCTAAGGGGGAAGGCACGAGCCCACCGGGAATATCCAGGTCCCTGGCAAACAAGAGGGCTCCAGACAGCAAACAAAGACCGATGGGTATTTATTCCTTAATTACGGGCAGCTTTGAAGGAACGGGTCCACTGTAAATCCCGCTTGCCGAGGGAACGGACCGCGATTTATGCGCGCCGGGGCAAAGAGGAAATAAATATCTCTCTGGCTCCTGATCAATATTATGAGTGTTTTGCCAACCTACAGGATGTTTTATGAGCTGTAAGGACAGAAAGGGATCATTAATAATTAAATAAAGTCAACCTATTAAGCTTATTACTTCTTACAAGTTAAACATCCCTGATGGACGAAGGGCAGCCCCACAGGAAAGCCGCGGATCAGCCAACCCGCATCTTGCCTCGGACTCTGGTCCAAGTGAGCTGCGTGCTAACCCAGCCTGGAAATGATTCAGTTACTGTCTGATGGGGAACTCACCTGCCTCAGGACTGTGTTCAACCCAATCTTCAAATTTTTGCCCAGCAGACAGACAATTCAGTGCTGCAAAATCATGCCAAATTCAGGTTACTTCTCCTACTCTCAGTCATTTTCAACCAAACCAAACCAAAGCAGCACAAATCCCTGGAAGTGTTCAGGGCCAGGCTGGCTTTGAGTAACCTGGTCTACTGGAAGGTGCCCCTGCCCATGGCAGGAGGTTGGAACGAGATGATTTTCAAGGTCCTTTCTAACCCACACCATTCCAGGATTCTATGAAATAAACGTGGTTTCCCACCAGCAGCACCTCGCACTTTCAGGGACTTATTTCCTGAAGCCTCCAGCTCTGTGACCTTCTCCACCATTAACTCTCCTATTGCATTTTTCAGTTTTCCTTACGTAGCTGTGTGCTTCAGGGGGACAAAAAGCCCTGCTGTGTGTGAGGGACAGAGATCACCCATTTGTGCAGAGCTCAACGTGCTTCCCCGATTCATCACATCTTGCCTGACACCAATATCATCATTATTCAGATTCGGTGGAGCTCCTTCGCCTTCTTCCCCCTCTTCTGGCAGCATTCCCCTACACAGGGCTCCAAAACAGCTGCCATTTCTGCACTTGTAGGTTACCCCTCCGTGGAGTAAGCAGCACCACTCCTTGAAGCGTTAATACACCCGCAGGATTTATCGCTGACCAACATTAACGACCAGGCTGGCCGAGACATCAAGGTTTACTGACTTCAGGCTTTTCAGATAAATAACCTGCAATTGTGGGCTCTGATTTATCACAGAAAATTGCAGCCAACTTCCGTTTTCATTGCACGACTAAAACTCCATCTAATAATTTTTAAGGTTTGCTCGATAAAATATATCACACCTGAGGTTTACTCTGCGTAAAGTTTAGCAAAAACCGTGTGACATACAACAGCAGGGGATACTGTGGGTACTAAGATAAGGCTTATTAAATTGAGAATAAAGATCCTAAGGGTGACAACTCTAAGCCCTGCAAGTTGTTTAAGTCTTTTCTCAATAAAAATCCAGGGTTTTACTTTGTTCTGTGCAACTATGTGAAAACAGTCCCTAGAGATTTAATAAAAAGCTTGAAGAATGCCAGAAGTTTTTCTTTTCCTCTAACCCCAAAAGCCCTAGAATTTTTTGAAACAGCATTGTCAGCAACATTTCAGAGGGAAAAACCCTAACAATGGGAAACCCTAAGGATTTAGAGCTCACCACTGTCCTGAGTACACCACAAAGACAATCAGAGGGCTGCAGTACCTCTGCTATGAGCAAAGGCTGAGAATGTTGGGAATGTTCAGCCTGGAAGAGAGAAGGCCCAGGGGAGACCTCATTGTGGCCTTCCATTTCCTGAAGGGAGTCAACAACAAAAATGGGGAGAGCTGTTTACAAGGGTCTGGAGGGACAGGACAAGGGGAATGGATTTAAACTGACTGACAGAGAGTAGGTTTAGATGGGATATTGGGAAGAAATCCCACCCTGTGAGGGTGGGCAGGCCCTGGCACAGGGTGCCCAGAGAAGCTGTGGGCAGAGAAGCAGAGAAGGCCAGGTTGGACACTGGGGCTTGGAGCGACCAGGGATAGTGGCAGGTGTCCCTGCCCATGGCAGGGGGTGGCACTGGATGAGCTTTATTTAAGGTCTTTTCCAACCCAAACCATTCTGTGACTCTGTGACTTTAAACATACAGCTTGGTGAAAATAATTTTTAAAGCCCCATGAAGAGTGGAGGAAGATGGATTTCCCCTAAGGTTTGTAAGGAGAGACTTTACTAAAGTCTGCAATGCAAAAACCAGGAACAACAGCTCCCTTACAACCACCCTCTGCTGACCAACAGGAAAGCTCCTGAGTTCAGGTTCCCATTCTTTTTATATACTGGCACATCAGTATCAAGGTAAAGATCCGTGCAAAATTTAACCCAAACAGTATCACTGTGCTGGCTCCCTGAAAAAAACAAAAGACTGATAAATGAGTTATGCCTGCGTGGTTCTAGACACACAGGTGGGCTGCTTCCATTTCTTGGGTGGTCAACCTCAACACTTGGGCACACCACAAGTATTACTTAAAAAAAAGCCAAAAGCTGCAACAGTTGCATGGAAATGCTAAAACCGAGGAGTATATTTGCTTCTTGCCTGTTTTCAGTAATAAATACATATATGCAGGGAATAGTAATTGGAAACATGTACCTAATGCATTTCATTACCCGTGTGTAACCACACTTAACCTGATGTCTTAAGTGTATAAATCAAACTGCATTGTGCCAGTACCTAAACAGAGAGTGGAAATTTCAATTTGCCATTTGATCTGCAGTCACTCGGGTTAGAAGATTCCATTAATTTCCGATTTGTTAACATTAATTTTCTCCTACAGCAAGGCCGTGCTTAACGCAGCAGTGTTTTAAGCAGAGCTGCTCAGGAAACCACCACTTATTTTTTTGAAAAGAAAGGAAAAAGAAAATTCCTTTCTCAAAGGCGGTGGATGGGGAGTGACACACAAATGCTGCAAGGCATAAATCTCAGTAATGCGTGCCAGGTGAGAGCTGGAGCGAGGTGTGTGCGTGAGGTGCCCCCATCCCTGAGCAGCGTGGCGTGGAGCAGGGCTGTGCTCCCCCATCACAGCACATTAGGGATACCATAACAGTCGCTGCTGTGAGCTGCTTTGGAACAATCCCACGGCAAAGACGGCGAGGAAGAGAAATGGAGCTTTCCTTCTGCTCGCCCTGCTGGGAACTGCGAGCACCTCGTAAATAACGGGGCAGGGGGAAACCCCTCGGAGGGGGCTGACAAACTTCCAGAGTAGAAAGAGAGCTCCAACCAGAGTTTGCTTGAGGCTTCCGTCATAGGATCAGTAAGGCGGGAAAAGATGTCTAGGATCGTCAAGTCCAACTGATCCTAAATGGAAAAAAACATGCTGTGGGCTCCAGGAGAACCCCGTCTTTACCTGAGGATCGAAAACTGGAAGAGGACAGTCTAATCGCAGTGCCTCACAAAGACCTTCAGAAATGTTTCCTGATCTCTTTTTAACAGTAAATCCTACAGTTTGGTTTGTGAGGAAAAACAGAAGTCCTTACATGAGGCTTTAATGGCATCTTAATTCCAGCAGAAGCAGTAAGATGATGCTCTTTGGAGTATTTGGGAAAAAAGGACACCCTCCAAACATTACACTGAATTTATTTAAGACATAAAAGAGAAAATACAAGTAATAAACGTGGTATTTGAGCACAGACTCTGAAGTGAGACACATCTGGAGCAGCAAGCAAATAAAACCAACTGCTTGCTCTGCACAGGCCAGCAGTGGGAGGCAGGCGAGTTTGGAGGAGAAGGACCAAAGGCTGGGAAGCAGCTGGACAATCCCTGGGGGCAGCAATTCTGGGATCAACATCCTAAAGATGCTGCAGGGACCTCTCTGCTGTCCAACTCTTCCAAAGTGACTTGGAGCTCTCCCTTGTGCTCCCCTCACCTACTGACGTCTCCTCATTTGCATATCAAGTATCACAGGATCCTTAAGTTGGGAAAAGACCTCCAAGATCAAGTCCAGCCCTCAACCAAACACCATTGTGCCCAAGGCACTTCTGTGTCCACTCATTCCCTACACACTTCCAGGGATGGTGACTCCTCCATCTCCCTGGGCAGCCCCTTCCACTGCTTAATCACTCCCTGACTGAGAAATTTCCCTAATATCCAACATGAGCCATCTCACTGATGCCAAGGACTGTACAGAAATTGCCGATGTCGTCAGACTCTGCCATCAGTCTCATTTATCAATGGCTGTTTTTATTTAGGAAAAAACAGTACCTTTTTTTGCGAGTTAGAAATCGCAAAGTAATCCTCTTTGTTCAGCAAGCAACGGGACTTCCCTCCACCTCTGTTTTAGT
The DNA here is from genome assembly GCF_009819655.1 of Sylvia atricapilla. Lineage (NCBI taxonomy): Eukaryota > Metazoa > Chordata > Aves > Passeriformes > Sylviidae > Sylvia > Sylvia atricapilla. The sequence continues at coordinate 1,736,990 of NC_089146.1, read as the reverse complement.
GGGTTGCAGTTGTTTGACGCCCTACTCAAACCATAACTCATAATTGGTTAAAAAAAAAAATGTCGGTAGATGTTCATATTCACATTCATATTCCTGGAAAAACCTGTTCATATTCCTGGAAAAACAAAGTGGTTAAAGAATTTCCTTAGAATTAAAAAGGGATGAAGACTTGAGAATCCTCAGCAGTTAACACCTGGAGAAATCCATGAGGTTCCTCTGACTAAAAAACCGAAATCTCAGTGGGGTTTTTTCATGTTTGTGTATTTCCAACAAGGGGATGTGCAACTCTGGCATTGCCCAAATGGGCCCCAAAGAGGTGAGATTAGAGATGGACGTGGCTTTCAGAAGACATGGGAGTGCTCAGGTCCTGCTGATGCTTTTCCAATGCACCTCTGACTATTAATCACTTGCAAAGCTTTCGGCTTCTATGATTTACAAGCCATAAGGTGGATGTTTGACAGTGGGAAACCCACAGAAAACCTGACAGCAAAGAAAATCTGCACTGGAGACACCTGCCAAAAGTGACAGCAAGTTCCACTTGGAAAACAACTCAGACAGAGCTGTGCAGGAATTTAATAGCTGAATTAAAGCCAGAATTGAGGAATTAAAGCCTCTTGCCCAAGTGCTCCTCGTACATAAGCGCTCTCTCTCTCTCCCAGCTACTTCCCTGCAAATCCCTCTTTGGGCCACATTTGGAAATTATTAAAAAAAGATAAAATATCCCTAATCTGTTACCAATTAGAAGAAACATGTGAATATTATTTTCTAATTTGTGACTCAATCTTAAAAGCGAACTCGCTGAAATAATTACACTAGCTCCTGAATATTCCTATTGTACTCCTTAAAAAAAAAACAAAAACCCACCAAAACTGAACAGTGGGTATGTCCTCTACTGCCCGAGACGCCCTGGGGCTGAATGTATCAATAAGAACCATCAAAGCCCTGGATGTGGACTGCCAAAAACCTGTAATTTCTGCTCCCCGTCAGCTGCAGCCCCGGGGTTGCCAAACGGATCCGTTCCCTCCTGATGGTCTTTGTGCAGCCCGGGTTTGTGACGGGTCAGGATGAGCCAAGGAGGCCCATGCTGAGTGGCCAACAAGGTGTCCAAGCTGTCCACTGCACAAGTGACCCCTTCCAGCTGTAGGAGCTCCAAGCCAGGATTTATGAGAGCAGCAGTGGAGATTTCTTTGTAAAACCCAGACGCCGCATGACTTGAGTGAGTAACTCCTGAAAATTGGTAATTTCCTGGTGGTTAGCAGGAGAAGGCCCACCAATGGGGAAGCAGAGGCTGCTAATAAATTTATAGTGCGTTATATGCCAATTAGACCCCCTCAGCCCTTCAAGAGGCAGCACCACCAATCAGGTTATCATTCCACAAATGTACTCTTTAGGGCTGAGCTCATCACAAATCAATCCTGCATTTCAAGTGCAATTTTCATTAGCGTTACCCGGGACTGCACTGGTGAAACAATGCAGGCAGGTATTTTCCTTCTCCCCTCCGAGCACACTTCCCCGGCCTCTCGTGCGCAGCTATTTGCTCCTCCTCGTGCACAGCCACGTCTCAACTTCAAATGGTAAATAATTCTGAATACCACATTAATCCTGCGCCGAACCAGATTTATTACACGCGTCGCACGCGGGAGTTTCGCCGTCACTCGCAAGCCAGCCGTGAACCCCGTGCTTAAATTACATCCTTGTACCTGACCACGCACCATGCAAGGCTCTGTCAGCCCCAGGAGTCAGCAGCTCCCTCTGCTCCCCACCCTGTGACATCCACAAGTGTCAAGACACCCAACGCTGCTCGTCTGGGAATTCAGAAAAAGGAAAAACACAGCAGGAAATACTCTGTAAGGTTTAGTATCTGCTCTAAACCTCTGGTCACAGCTTAAATCACAGCTTTTCCTCTGTGCAAGCAATACTGCGTTTGGGATGCTCTTTGCTTCATTTTTGCTGAACAAGGCCAGAAACAGCCTTTAGTTTTAGGTGTGTAACCTATGGCAGCATGGAAATGCCTCCTGTCCCGCTCAGGAGCACAGGGCAGCCTGAGTCACCAGGAATGCATCTTCCTTTTCTTTTGCTCCTCAAGCCAGGTACAGACCTCAGAGAAGCACACGCAGAAACCTATCAGAGAACATCCTGAGCTGGAAGGGACCCACAAGGATCATCAAGTCCAACCCCTGGCCCTGCATGGACACCCCAACAATCCCACCCCGTGCATCCCTGAGAGTGATAACCAAATGTTCCTTGAGCTCCTGCAGGCTTGGGGCCATGACCAACCCAACCTGACTCAACCCTAGATGGGGTTACAAACGCATCATCTGCCTCAGGTGCACTTAAAGAACAACGCAAGTATTACCAAAGCAACTTTCACCTTCCTGCTTCTCAGCCAGGTAAGGTTCCCTCGAGTCATGGCAGGACCAAATTTTACTTCCCCAGCTGCCCCTGCCCCCGTTCATTTTAAATTTTACGGAGTCTCCTCACAAAAAAACCACAACGTAGGAAGAGCAGCGCCTGATGCCTCAAGCCTTGGGCTGTCACCTGCATCTTATTTCTACTTAACCTCTTAAATAACATTGGAATTCACTCTGTCCCCTGATGGGCGCTGTAATGAGAACCTCCTGTCAATCACAGCTCCATTAGCCGGGACAGACTCTCACTTCCTGAAACAATTTATTGGATTCCCAGAAGCGAACGGGCCTTGCCCCTTTTGAGGCGGGTGTTTTTGGGGAGCTATTCAGCGGGAGCGGGTGTCCCTTCTGTCCCTGCTGAGCAGGGCATTGTTCCCCCGTTGGCTCCTGGAAACGGCTTCCTGAGCTGACCCACCTCTCCTTGTCCCGGCCAGGCCGAGTGTTTGCCAAAAACTTCTTTGGGCTGCTCAGTTCACCGGCGCCACACAAAACCCACCAGCTGTTTCCAGCCACTGGGGCAAGGGGAGAAGCCAATCCCAATGTTAACCCCTTCCCAACAAAACCCCGAGACCTGGAGCCTATCGTTCCCAGGGCAGAGGAGCTGCACTCCAAGGTAGCTCCCTCTTCCTTAAAAAGCAGGATCTGCTCTCATTCAGCGTGAAACTAAAGGCAATTTTGTTTTCCTTTTCCTCCCTCTTGGTCACAACTCAAATTGCAGCTCAAAGAAAAAAAATCTTACTAATAGAGGCTAAAAGCACTTTGGTTGGAACATTATCTTGAGAGGAGAATTTCCATTTCCCTGAGTGTGTGCAGTCCTTATGAGGTTCATTTGCAATGAGTCTATCTGTTTTGATGAGATAATAAAATGCATTTTATTTAAAAATATCTCCATTTCCTCCCCCCCAAAGGAATTTAAATGGTCAGTTAATCTTTCTGCTTCAGAAACAACCCACTGAGTAAATAAAAGAGGGCTCAAGATTATATAAACCAAGATTTTCTCCCTATTCTAACACTGGTTTCAAAGACTAAAATACAGATGCACCTGGGTACTGGCTCTGTGCCTTTTTAGTATAAATCAGTTTAACTTCTAGCCTGGAAAAGGGAAAAAAATGGAAACAAGATGATAGTTATCTCCAGCCTTCTGTGATTCTCGAGTCAGTAGTAAATGGGGGGACTCGTTAGTGCCATGGTGATCCAATCAGGATGAAATTATGCAGTCATGTAAGAAATAATATCTATTAGGCTAATTTAATCAACGAATACTTTACAGATGAATTAGAATGCAGAATCCAATTATTTCAAACATTTGGACTGTCAGCCGCTGTGTTTTTGAAGCGGTGGAAGGGGAGAAAAGGAAGGCTTAAGGATCCTTTCAAGACGAGAGCGGCTGGGCTGTGTTTGTAGCAGGAGAGCTGGAACAGCAGAAAAACTGACGGCCACAATCAGCACCTTCCGTGGCTCCTGGGGCACCTTCCTTGGGATATTGGCATGGACAGCTTGATCTGCTCCTTGCGCTGGCTCAGAGTGACCGTCTCAAGTCTTGGTGATTTCCCCTGGCCAGTCACCCTTCCAAAGGAAGGTTCACACTCTGATGTCACGGGGTCTTTTGTTACTGGGAAGGGAAGATGTGCCCTGGGTTGGCGCACAACATCCTGGCACTGCCCAGCTCCGTGGGTCACACACGGCACCGTTCCCTTGGAAAACCAAGGTGTTGCTTTATGGCACTGTGCAAAGAGAAATGGGACAGAACTACTGCCAGGAGGGGAAATTAGCTCAAAACACCACTCGACTCAAAAAGGAGGGGACAAAACTGGGGGCTGTGAGGACACAAACCATGATCCAGCCTGACTCAACATCCGCTCTGCTGATGCTTTGTCACATCATGAGAGGAACATGAAGCTTGCCATAAAACCATCACTGCTCCACCGAAGAGACTTAGGGATTGGTTCCTTGCTATAGAACAAAGGCACATCCTGCCCTCTCTGCGGAGAATCTTCTTCCCAATCCACGGGAATTGCCGTTTCATAAAGAAACAGCAGTTGCCACCCTCTGCGTTTTGAGTAACAGAATGGTTTGGGTTGGAAGGAACCTTCAAGACCATCTCATTCCAACCCCTCTGCCATGGGCAGGGATACTCTCCACTATCCCAGGTTGCTCAGAGCCTTGTGGAGCAAGCATCTCACACACACATCCAGCCTCACCACACATGGTCTGCCCATTCCATCAGTGCAATTAATTCCAGACCTGAAGATGGCAAAGGTGCCATGTTCTGCTCAAGTCTACAACACAAAAACGACACTTTTCCCTCTCTCTCATCATTAGCAGATGTACTTGTTGGTACAGAGAAAAACAAGGTACAGAGAAAAACAAGGCTACGAGAAAGAGATGGATAATTTGACCATGTGGAATATCTTTCACAAAGAGCTGAATGAGCTTCACAATGGAGCTTAAACTGAAAAAATTAATTTCACTCTCTGGCCTTCAGCATTTCCTTTGACTATTTGAGCGTTATCGTGAAGAACAGAGCAAGCCTGGTGCCTGCTGCAGAGTGTGGATGCCCCACTGCTCTCTGAGGTCTGCACTGCGATTCCCAAGGTACCTGTGATCCAAACATTTTTCTGCCCTGTCACCTGGAGCGGTAAATGGGCTCTCCTGCTTATTTAAACATTTAATACTCTTCTGATGCCCAAATTATGACTGTTTCCCGTGATGGATTAGCACAGAATACAGCAGTGACAATTTTCTGCAATCTGCGGAATATCAAATTTTGATTACTTCAGGAGGAGAAAGTAAAGTTATAAGCAAACTGATTGATAAGGAGCAGAGGAATACTTCATGTGGTGGCTCATCGGGAGCCTTGATGAATGACTGGCAGGACGGTGATGAGTCCCCACAGAAGACATCCAATAACTCTGAGGGGATTTAAGGTATTTATTGCTCAAATAAAACAAAACCAAGTGACACAAGTACGTGAAGTAGCGCCGGGTGATTACAATCTGCTGATCAAGACCAAGAGCAATTCCAATTTTTTTGCAGAGCAAAAACCCAAACTGATTCTCCAGCTTGCCTACAGAACACTGACAGCTATTTTGGATGCTGGCTTTCTTCAGTGAGGAATGGGGCTGTTCCAGAGCCAGGTACTGATGGTGGATTATCTTCTAGTTAATGCTCGCAGTTGTTCTACTTTTGGGTGGCAAATTATTTAGCAGTACCTTCTTAAGATAAAATGATTATCTGTGCTATCCTATCCTATCCTATCTTATCCTATCCTATCCTATCCTATCCTATCCTATCCTATCCTATCCTATCCTATCCTATCCCATCCCATCCCATCCCATCCCATCCCATCCCATCCCATCCCATCCTATCAAGCTGTAATACATACAAAATATATGAGGTTGGACTCGATGATCTTGGAGGCCCTTCCCAATCTTAGTGATTCCATGATTTTCTCTCTCTCTCTACATGCACACACTCCTTGGGCCCCACTCCCTTCTAGCAGCAGCTTTTCCAGCTGTGAGACTGCGAGGAAATCCCAAAGGAGCATCCCTACCACGGTGCAAGCACTGCCTTTTGTTCCACAGCAAGGTGTAGGGAGAGCTCCTCTGAAGGGATGAACTGCTCTCTCCTCAATTACCAATCTCTGTCGTTCAAGGCTTCCACGGCAATAACATGTCAACAATCTCCCTGTGCTGGCAGAGGCAGATGTGACCCCTTCACTCTCAAACAGTTGCTGATCCGTGTCTCTGTGAGAATCCCTAAAGCTCTCCCCGAGCACCAAGGGACTTTGTATTAAAAGCATCTTCCCCAAAACAGTTCAGACTGAAGGAACTTTCTGACAGATACAAGGGAGGAAAAAAAGCCACCAGTGAAGAGCATGATGCATTTGAAAGGAGGGTTGCCTCAGAAGCACCTTCTCCTTCAGAGAAGGGAGCTCACTTGAGCCCACAGCACTGTTTTGCTATTAAAAAAGGCACTTACTGTTAAGCAGTGAAGAGAACCGATTTTTTTTATTTTCAGTTTACTATTTCTGGGCAGGGTTGATGGATGTTTTGGACAGAAGAGGCTGAAAGGAGGCTTTGTGAGCCAGGATGATTAAAACAGTTGTCTTGAGCTGAGTTTGTCTATTTTGAAAAGAAGTGGGGGAGACTCCAACCAATCCATCAGCAATCCGCTGCCGGCAGACGCAGGCGCTGATTAGACACGACAGCTTTGCAACAGGTTTGAAAGCCAAGTGCAGTAAAACTCGCCTGGCTGTCTGTGTGTGTTTGGAAAAGCTGCCCAGGAGTTACAAGGATCTGAAGATTTCCAGCTTTTCCAGTTCCAAGAGTCAGCATGGCAACACCAGTGTCTTTGGTGCCACTCCAAGGAGGACAAAGAAGATCCTGGCAGTAAAACAGAGGATGCTTAAAACTCTCAGTCTGAGAACTGATGGATTTGGAGGATTCTTTGATGTGGTATTTAGAGACCTGGCAGTGCTGGGCCAAGCCCTGCACTCCATGATCTTTTGCAGGGCTTCCCTGACTTTACCCATTCCATGAACCCATGGATATTTTAGATGCAAAGCACAACCCAAGGCAGGGGGTGTATTCCCAGCTATCCACACAGACCATGCAAGAGCAAAGACCAAGGACCTGCTGCCTTCCCTGGAAAATGCTTGGACTTTCCAGGGCAATCACACATCCCAAATCACTTGTTCTCTGCTGATAATGCTCCCAAGCTGTACCAACCCATTTTGTTTACTGTAAAGTATTCTTCCACCCTGAAGGAAAATGTGATTATTCTGAGATCTAAACAATGTGACAGACTTAGCTGGGTATTTTGCACAGCTTTTATAGTGAAAAAAAAAAATTGCTATTGCCGATGTGATCTGGCAATTGAAATATTTTCCATCTGACAAACACAGCAGGCAGCTCCCACCGAGTCAGAAGGAGCTCTATCGAATTCCTGAGCATTTGTATTTTAGCTCCTGGATGAGACCAGAATGGATGGAGCACTGAGAACTGCCGGGTGAGACCCTGAATTGCCTCTTGTTGGGCACCTGAGCCCAGCCCCTGTGAGCTGAGTGCCAGCAGTCCCAGTAATCCTGATGTTTGCTTATGCTCTGTCTTTTGGGAACGGCGTCCGAGGGATACGACAACCTGGCAGCTACCTCCAATCATGCCTGGATGCTTGGAAAAAAAGCTGCAGCTCCCTCAGAGATCAAGTGGGCAGCAGCCCCTTAACAGGAACTGGTCTATGAGCTACCACCACATGTCTAATTAATGACCCTGCCGGTCGCAGCTGGAAGAGCTGAGCTGGGGGTGATTAATTAAATTAGCTGGCAGAGGAAATTACAGTGGAAAAGCCAAAGTTTGATTGCTCCATAATTAACCACAGTGCAAATAATATCTGCATCTATAACTTCCAGCGATGAGATCAGAAGCCAATTGAATTTGGCACTGACTGAAGCTGTAAATATCCTGTGGTGAAAAATGATAGGTTTGTTCTGAGGGGAAAACTTACAGAAATGGACATCCAGCGGATGCAGGAGGGGAGCAGGGGACAGGGAGGAAAGAGCACTGGAATTAGATCTTGATCTCAGCTGATTTCTGCAGTTTTCTGCAGAGATAAGAGGACTCAAGGTGAAACAGGAAGAAATATTTTAAAATTTGAATGCTGTGAGATTCCTTACCAGAGCTTTGGTGAACCTAGAGAGCAAAGGCCACTGAGATCATTCCATCCCTCGCCTTGCTCCACACCCTGTGTTTCCTGGGGGTGGGAATCACTGCTTTCCTTGGGAAAAGACCACATAACTGAAGAAATACCCACTCCAAACACCTCCTCCCTGTTCCTACATCCTCCATCCCCTACTCCTGCTCTTAGGAGCACTTTTTTAAACTACAAGAACCCATTTTTCCAAGGAGATCACCTCCAAACGCAAACCTCTGCACCTCTCTTGAAATCAGAATCATTTCATTGACTCCCTTAAACGTCTCCTGCTACTCACTGAAGACTTGAAATATTTCTTACCGTTCTTCTCCAAAATTACCTATTCTGGCAAGTTATGGTCATGATATGTACCCACCTTAACGCTGCAGCATGCTGGATTACTGGGAGTCTTCTCCCTCTTCCACTGCTGGTGAGCTCTGGCTTAAAGAAGCTCAGATTTTTTTAACTATGGCCTGAAATGCAACCCCTCAAATCACCAAATGAGCCAAGATTTATTTCCCTGCTTCTCAAACTGCTATCCAATGTGCTCTTTCACAAAAAACTGCACGGTCCAGAAAATACTCAATTTTCCCTTTTTTTAAAGCAGTGAAACCAGTTTTTCTGAGTCCTGCGTAAAGTGCACTATATACACGTATAAAACAGTACTTCATATTTTGTGTATTTTATATTTATTTTTATACCTTTCCTGAATTTACCAAGGATATTATATATATGCTTGATAAATTCTGGATAAATGCGCTTGATAAAATACATACTTGACCATACTATATTTACTTGATAAATATGTTTCTCCAAAGAGAAACCACTTTGTGTAGACCTGAATCATCCCATGAACCAAATTTGTGCCTTCTCCTGCTCCAGACCAAAACATTCCTGTGAATATTGGCCCCTACTTGGTCATCAAACCCTCATCACCAGGGCAGCCTGGTGCAAAAAAAAATTACAATGCCACAAAAAAACAACAGCACAATATTTAATTGTGAACGCTCAGTCCTGCTCTGCTTCACCATTTCTTTCTGAAAATCTGGGGAATCATAAAACCAGCTCATTTTTTATACTGCTTTATTAGTCCTGGCTGACAATGCAACTTTTTGGGGTACCCTGAGAGCCTTCTCTACAAGCTGGGTTGGTTCCTGCATGTCCTGTTATGGCAGCAAGATGGCCTGGCTGTAAAAAATGCAAACCAAACCTCTCCCCCTCAGGATCCCAAATGCACTTTCCTCTTACAAAACACCACATCTGACGTTGGAGGCTGTTTTCCTTCTGCTTTTGAGGTATCCCAAGTTCTCCTCTGCCTCTTATTCCACATCTTAACACACACGTTGGTATCACACGAGCTGTGTGACTCCACAAAAACGCAAATGTGGCAACAAACACCAGCTACAAATCAGCTTTTGGGTACGTATTGATTTCAGGAGTCCCAAGACTTTGTCAGAAGAGCCGTTCTCGTATCTCATTTCATTGGAGCATCCTGCACATCCCTAAACCTTGTCTGCTCCTTCGCACCTCCAAACACCACATGATGTCTGGTAAAACACACTACGTCCTTAAAAAGACACGAAATGTTGGTGACTGGTTTTTAACAAACAAAACTACATTTCAAAGGGTCTTTTGGCTGCTGAGTTTATCCAGCCTCCAAATAAATTTTGCCTGATGGTGTTCACAGCTGAAACCAGAGCTGGGTTCCAGGGAAATCTACACCAACCCAAACCAGAGTTCCACCACGCAAAATTGCAATTGCAGTAGTATTTCAAATAATAACATTCATTTCAAACACTATTGTAAATAATAATATTGTTTTATATAATAATATTTTAACTTTTCTCCTTCACTGGAAGTCCGAACAAGTAATCCCGATTATTTTCTATAGCTGTGTTTTTTATTTTCTCCCTTTTTGCCTGAATGCAACAGGTGAACCCAAGGAAACTCAGGAATCTATTTAGGACTGGTCTGAGCTGTGGGAGGACAAGTGGCCAAAGTGGATCTGGTCTGGAAAGGCTCAGACAGGAGCACACACATGTCACTAGCAAAGGATTAGAGCTGCAAATTTTGGCTTCTTGAGATGAAAAACTCAACTTCAGAGTATCATCTTTTCGTAAGACACCCTTCAGTTTTAGCACACAGTGACACAATCCAGTTCTTTCTGCTTGCAGAGTAGTCTTAGAAGCATTCCTGGGGCTGAGATTTAATTGTGTGTGCGCCTCAGCTTCCCAAGCCTGGCTCATGCTGTACAGACAAGTTGAAAATACAATGAAAACATCCCTCTGGAAATTGTGACCTGGATGAAACCAGGGAAATGCAAATCTTCTGGAGGAAAAGCAAAGTTAGCAGGAAGATTTCTAGGCCATGACATAATCATCTGTTCAGTATGAAGGCTTTTTGAAGCTCGGCCCATGGACACCTTCTAAGGCTCACCAATTACCAAGACGCGGCTCCTTTTTGCTCCCCAAATTCTCACACAAAAAATGCCTCAGCGACAGGACTGCTCTGTCTGCACAATCTGGTTAATAGGCACAGGGAGGGATTTCATCTCCCTCTAATTCCTGCCTCCCACCCCTCACCTGTGCTCCCCTCAGCACATTTCCACCTGCTGTTTAATTACTTGAGAGCTGCTCTCATTTCTTCTGGGCACTCATTTCTGCTGGGGCTTCGCTGCTGTCCCCCACTCCAGCACCCACACATGGAAAAATCCAGCTGGAAGAGCATTATCCCAGAAGAACAGAGAAGATTTGAGAGCTGTGGGGAACCTGCATTTGGGCTGCTGTGTATATCAAGTTTCAGTCCAGTCAAAAGCCGGCACCATCTTTTCACTGCTGCCCTTTTCATTTAGTTATCTTACTGAAGTCTTATCTCCCCAGTCCCTTGCCATAGGCTACCAGCTTCCTGCAGAGCCAGAAACAAAGCTCAGTCTTAAACAAAGGGGGGAAAAAAGGGAAAAAAGCACAAAAGAAAGTTGGTCACAGTTACTGTTAGGGAGCCCTGCGGGTTCTGTAGCCAGGACCAAAGCGAGGGCTGCTGCTGCTTCTGTGCCTCGTGTCACCGGCCAGCAAAGCCACCAGGAGCAGGAGAGGCACTGCCTGCCTTCAAAGCATCCCCACCACTGCCTGCAGCCACGCTCTGCTGTCCCAGGAGCTGAAACAGAGCCGTCCAAACAGCTGAAAGGGGCAAAAACCACGGGAGGAACACAACCACCATCACTGGTGACACCCGCCAAGAGCCGGTGGTCTACGGACACAACCTTCCTGTGACATCCCGCCCAGGGAAAAGACAATCCTGGAGACCACCTCCCACCCTCTCCTCAGATCTAATCACCGTCAGTTTATGTACCTCTTTAACAGCAGAAAGCGCAGAAGTGGCAAAGGGGATTCATACAGCAAAGCTCCCCCAGCACAAGGCAGGAATCAAGTGGCTTTACAGCCACAGTGCAGAAAGCAATTTGAATGATGTGTGGGTAAACTGCCCAGGGCAGAGCTGGTGTGCAGAGAGGCAGATGTGACCTCAGGGCAGGGGGAATGAAAGGAACCGGTTAAACGTCAACTACACAGAAAAACTGTAAATACAGAGAAAATATTTTGCATAACATTTCTTTCTAACAGAATAGATATTTTTCAATCTGCTGGGTGTTTCCCCAAGTGCTTGACAGTACTTCTCCAAATACTCACAGATGAGCCTTTGCATCTGACCCAGCCACCTCGTAACAGCTGATGCATGGCATTGGGCATTTTTTAACTCAATGGCTTTATTGTGGCCTATTATTATTATTATTATTATTATTATTATTATTATTGCAAGTTTCAGCCTTGCAAACAGCTGAATTTCAAGAACGAACAAGTGTCCAGTGCTTTTCCTTTTGGAAATAATTGATAAGTAGCAGGTGAAAGAGCACCTTGGTAAGGCTGCCCAGTGCTTTAGACAGCAAACTTCATTTTCCAGTTGCTTTTAGCTTGCCATATGTAAGGTGAAACTCTCCATATGTATTCCTCAGGTGCTGTGGAGTAGCAGATATGTGCATCCACACGTGTGGCACGCAATTTAATTCCAGTGTTAATGATACTAAGGAATTTTCTGAGGAAAAACGAACCCACGGTGGTTTCCATCTGACTCCTTTTCAGTGCTCCTGGCCTTTGGCCGTCAGCCTGATAGCAAGTCATGCTTCCCCTCAAGTTATAAATTCACCATCCATTTTTTTTCCCATCTGAAATTAAAATGTTGTCCTAACTAGCCCTTCCATTCCTCTCTTGCAGTTCCACACTGTCCCAAGCCGTTTCCAATAAACAGTGATGGTTTCTCTGAGTTGACCTTTTCAAGGGGCTTTTGGCCAAGCAGATGTGAAGTCCACTGAAAACACACTGGCCTTCAAACCTCTCTAGCTCTGGTAGGTGTTGGGGAGGAAACTAATATAAGAAGAGAAATAATCAGTCTGTAACTAAAACAAAAGTTAAAGTCCGAAGCCGAGATCCTACACGGTTTTGGAACCTTCAGGACAGGCACTCACCCATCCACCAGATGAGTTCTTATTCCAGCAAATGAACAAACAAATAATTCTATTGCTGATTATCAACTTACGAAAACTCCTTTCCCCAAAAAACCTTCCTTGTCTGAGTCCTGAACTCAAATCCTAGATTTCTCCAAGTTGAACAGCCCAGCAACTTCTTTTTCTAGGGAATTTCAGCTTAACTCGGTACTTTTCAGTGTGGCAGCCAAATCCACAGAGAAGGAAACCCCAAACTTGTCAAGGGTCTCAGCAGAATAAAGGAACCTGGAGCTGGCTGTGTCTCCAAGGGATACCTTCCACTATTCCAGGATGCACCAAGCCCTGCCCAGCCTGGTCTTAAACACTTCCAGGGATTCAGTGAAATGGTACTGATGCTACTTCCATTGAAGAGAAGAACACTAGCACTGTGGCTTTTTCATCAATGCTTTCAGAATCTGCAGAAGAAGACAGAAGCACTTCCTTTGCAGGTTTCTCTTTCACCACCACTGAGGAAAATAACGATTGCAATAATTATTGCAAACCAGGCTCCTGTTTACCAAGAGTGTGAGCCTTTATCAGAGGCAGCTCTGCACACAGGAAAGGTGCAGCTGAGCCGGGGAGCATTTCATCTAAAGCACTCATTAACTTGGACAAGCGGGGTCGAGGGTGTTGTGGTTGTTTTGTTTTGATTTTTAATCATCCAGGCATCTCCCAGGCTGCCGTACGGGCACCGGTGTTTTACCGGATCAGCTCCTGGGTGACAAGGGCTGCCAAGCAGCTGCAAGGACAATAAAACAGAATATTACTACTACTGCTACCACCTTTCATCTTTGGAGTACTGCGTTTGAGCTTGCAAGGTCTCCAAAAGGCTGAAGTCTGACCAGCAGCCACCCAAGCTGACGTTCCACTCGCTTCACTCAGCTCTTCCTGTCAGATTCCAGCATTTCCTGGAAGCTACTGGCAAGCGACAGTTTTATTTTTTTTTTTTGCTTAAATTTAATTGCAAACTAACCCAAACGTGGAAGCACACAAAGGGTGCACTCCTCCAGCTGCAGCCTGGAGTTTACTGGCAGCGGTGAATCAGTCTCTTTATTTACGTCTGCGTTTTGAGAACGCGATGCCGCCGTAACTAATAATTTATCCGTTTTCCTCATTATCTCTATGAAATATCTGCTGTCCAAAACAGAGCTAATAGAACTCCAGCTCGCTGGGCGTCGTGCTGCTCAGTGGAGTTCAGCCACCAGGAAGAGCAGGAGCGAGTTTTTATTGATCCCTTCCCAAAGTCCAAGCCGCAAACCTTAAGTCAAACCTGCGGTCCCCGAGCAGCTGCTGGGCCGGCAGCAGCCCAGCTGTCTAAACTTTATTGGCAGCAAATGTCATCCTTGCACACGAACCGCCTGCCTGGAAGAGCCAAAGGCACATCTTGGGCTATCACATCCCATCACGCTCCCCGACGAGATGTGAAAACCGGAATGGGAAACGTCAACAGAGTCCGGCCGCGGCGAGGAGCGGGGCATGCCCGCTGACAAGCGCGCCGCCGTGACAGAGATGGGCTTGGAGTTGCAATTAGTGGCACTGTCATTTTCGGGCGCTCCTGCCAATTAATTAAGCCTGTCAAATGGAAAAACAGCGGCATTCACATGATAATTTATATCGGGAGAGACTGGCCCAGCAAAGCCGCCGCCGCCGCCAACAAAATCCCCTCCGAGCGCTTCAGGAGAAAAAAATAATAATGAAAAAATATATAAAGAAGTGGAAAGGGGAGGGGGGAGAAAAGAAAGAAAGAAAGTTAAACTGTCCTTGTTATAATTGTTAACTCTGATCGCTCAAGTAGAAGACGGGCTGATTAAAACTCCAAACGAGCCCCCAGCTCGCTTAAATCTCAGAGTCCGGAATGATAGAATCAGAGGAGTTTATTCATACCATTAAGCCCCAGAGAACTTAATTGAAAGAAGAGCATAGCCTGGACCTTGACAAGCGGGAGGTCACAGTAATTGCTGCCGGACATATTTAACATTAAGATAATCAGGCCATTAATTACCCTTTGGATCATTAAATCAGCCAGTTGCAAAATGAAATTTCTGCCTCTATTACTCACTTGAGAGACCACAGGGGTGGCTTTTAATTTATCAGTGAGCTTGAGATACAAAGGACCAGGCTTGGGGAGGAAGGAAAAGGGGGAGAAAGGAGGGGGTTTGCTTCAGCAGAGGCAGGAATATCAATCCGCCATGCTTGGTGATCGTGGCAAATTAACTAGGTAAGATAACCTCAGCTTCTAAAGGCAGAAGCTGGGGGTATGTAAATAGATGAGGGCAGACAGGGAGATCAGAGCCTGCACACCACTTAGCAGGATAATAAAGGAAATCATCCTTGATTATCAGTGCTAATTTGGACACTGCCGGTAGCTTGTTATGCGTGTTCTGAGTAGCATTTAATTAATTCAATTGCTTGTTAATGAGGGAAGTGACATGTGGGGAGCAGATGCCACCCAACTGCAGATGGGTTCTGGTCAGCCCTTCACAATAAAATCTTTTTTTTTTTTTTTTTTTTTTTTTTTTAATCTTCTTTCCTTTTTTTTTTTTTTTTTTCCCCGAATTTATTTTTAAAACCCCCCTTCCCCCAGCCGTGGCACGGGAAAGGTGTGAGGCGTGGAGGAAGGAGCACCGAAAAGGCACAAAACACTGACCTCATCAGGCCAAGATCCGCCACGGAGCCAGAACTGCTGATCACTCAGACAGAGGTACCCCTGCTCCCCCAGGCTCCATCCCTTCCTTCTGCCACGAGCCCGGGAGCAGCAGCACCACAACCTGATGGCCAAAAGGAGCCGTCAGAAGGTGAGGGAGAGATGGAACACAGCAGCCCTGTAAGATCCGGGCGCGTCTGAAGCGCTCCGCTTCCCTGGGCTCGGGCATCCATGACGAAGGATTTGTTATTTTACAAAGAAAAGGATTCGTATTTTCATGGAAGGCACGGTGTCGTATTTTCCATCCCAGTCGCTCCCCAGTGACCAGCTCGGTGTCACGGCCGCTCTCCTCGGAGCAGCACAAGCCAGGCTGTGGTGCAGGACTGGAAAACTCAGCTCAATACAGTGCAGCTGCATACTGCTGTCCCTGACACCATTAAGCCGAGCTCATCAGTGAGCAAGGATCAAACTGGATCTTCCCTTGTAAGGTGAAAGTCAATTCCCAACACTGCCAGCTCCCAACTCGTGGCTGCTCAGCCAGTGCTGGATTTTTCTGTAACCTTTGGTACCCAGGATAAACAGAGAGACTGCTGAGCAAACAGACCTGAGCACAACTGCTCCTCAAGCAAGCCCCAGTTACAGAGCTCGAAACTATGTCTGAACTTCTGCCATCCACTCAGCCCTCCATTCAAAACCAAAACGTTCATGGAGTCGGACATTCCACCCGTTTGTGAATATTCTCAAAAAGGTGGAACAGTGGAGCCCTACCTGTGCGTAGCTAATGCAGGTAATTTGGAATTGTTTGAGTAGCAGAGCAAGCAACGTGGCTGGGATGGTGCCTGGATACGACCCTGCCTTCCCTCAGTCTGCCCAGCAGCTTCCAGCCAGCGGAGGTGGCACATCCATCCCATCATCCCCAGGGAGACAGAGATGGACTCCTTGGGAGCTCAGGGAAGAAGGGAGCAGATAACCATCTCCCGGAGCGGGCAGAGGGACGGGGGCACCTTGTCTCATTTGCTAAAGGCCAAGACCACCTTGGGAAGTCAACGCTGGCAAATGAGTCTGCAAACCAGAAGCCTCATGAGCACGAGGAGAAAGCAAAACGAACGAGGTGTGTCCAGAAAAACGCAAAATATCCGGTAGGAGATGGACACGCTGGTTCAAAAGGCAAAGAATTCCCAAGCTGGTTTCCCCACATCTCCAACATTCCTCTGCGGAGCTGCTCAGCCCCACAGGGCTCCTCCAGTGCTGCACCACTCCAAAGCTGTGCTGTGAGAGTGTGCTTACACAGTATCAATAGCAATTAGAGGGAAAATCCTGATCCCATCCCCAGCCCCAGTTAATTGTCGCAACATTGATTTACTCTAATTTAACTTCTCACTCCAAATTAAACCCGCATTACCCAGGGAGGGACCGCAGGCAAGCTCCCCCCGCTCGCCCCCTCCCCTCCAGGACAATAAATTTAATATTGAATACACTTGGAAAAAAAAAACCCTGGCGGTTGTTGCAGGATCCATACTGAAAGATCTTTTTCCTCTTTTCACTCGTTTTCTTTTTTTTCTTGCTGCGAGTAATTAAAAGATGCTTTTCTTGACTAATGATCCCCCTGTTTAGGAATGGGAAGTCGATACTCCTTCACCAGCAGTCAGCTTCAATTTGTCACAGGCCTCCCGAAGTTTGAGCGGCGTTCTCGGGGCTGCTGGTAATTGCTGGAACCAATTACCAGCTCTCCAGAGCTGACCTAATCAGGGACCCACAGACACCAAAGCTCAGGGGCCAGCTGGTCCCTGTTCCCTTTCACACTCAACTGTTTGCCTGCGCTTGAGTTTTCTGCTGCTTGCCCAACTTCCTCACCGCAGCTCGTGTTTATTCCTCCTTCCTCCTCCCAATCCCAGCAGCACCCTCAGCCCTCAGCACTGCTTCACCCTGGGCCACTTCCCCGGGGATCCTTCCTTTGGGAGCACACCTGTGCTGTGCTCCCAAAACCTCCCCGTTCAGGGCCAGAGGCCATCCTGCATGTTGCTTTTGATCTACCGGCACCAAACAACCCTGAGATCCGCCAGAAGAATTCCAGCATGGTTCAGGGTTGCAACGGGCCTTGAAGTCCCTCTCATTCCATCCCCAGCCACGGGACACCTTCCACTAGGCCAGGCTGCTTGACTGTCCAAATGGATGTGACCTGGAATGTATTAATGTTGGAGGATATACCTGGGCAATATATCCCTGATCAATGCAGGAGGGATAACGCCTTTTGCTAAAGAGCTCCCGGACTTCCAATTTTACACACTCTCCAATCTCAGAACCTTTTTGGCTTTCCAAGTAAGTGTCCAGGTTTATCTTTTCCCATGATTTGCTTGTCTGAAGAATCTGAAGTGCATGTGAGTGGGCTAGAAAAGGACAGCAGTATTTCATGTGGTTTAATCACAGAATACTCTGAACTGCAAGGGACCCACAAGGATCATGGAATCCAACCCCTGGCCCTGCAGAGACACCCCAACAATCCCACCCTGGGCATCCCATGGAGTGGTGTCCAAGCCCCACTGGAGCTCTGGAAGGGTTGGGAATGTGCCCATTCCCGGGGAGCCTGGGCAGTGCTCCAGCAGCTCCTTCAGGAGCTGTCCCTGGCCTCAGAGAGCAGAGATGGGAGCTGTCCCTCACAAGCAAGCTGCATGCCATGATAAGGTCCTGAATTTGATAATATCTTACTTTGGAGTGGGCAAAATTACTGAAGGGAAGCTGTACTCACAGCCTGCCATAGATCTGTTTTCAGAAACACTGGTGACATTTTTCTGGATAAGATTCCTTGATTCCCTCATTATGCCATGACCTAGAGCAGCCATTTGGCAATTCCTCCTGCCAAGAACCATCTCCATGGACCCCTTCACCCTTTCCTCTACTCCACAGACACACACCGGATGCCACTGCAAGCATACAGGGAACAGTGCCAACCTCTCCCAGGCTGAAGGGACTGCTTTGAAAGCCACATCAACACTTTCAGGTTCCTTTAAGTCCAACCTGTGAACACTCCTCGAGCCTCCCAGCCCAGATATTCAGTATCTGTGGAATAGCTCTCTACTTCCTTTGTGTGTGTCCCTAGAAATCTGTGGGTTTCTACTGATGGCTTCATCTCCAACAGAAAGACACAACATGAAAAGGTGAAGCCCCCGTGATGCCCTCTGAAAGTGTCTATTAAGGGCCCATTCACAGAATCAGATTCCCAGAATGGTTTGGGGTGGAAAGGACCTTCAGGACCGTTTCATTCCACCCCCTGCCATTCCAGGGACACCTTCCACTATCCCAGGCTGCTCCAAGCCCCATCCAGCCTGGCCTTGGGCACTTCCAGGGATCCAGGGGCAGCCACAGCTGCTCTGGGCACCCTGTGCCAGGGCTTTGCCACCCTGCCAGGGAAAAATTTCTCCCTAATACCCCATCCAGCTCTGCCCTCTGGCAGTGGGAAGCCACTCCCTGCGTCCTGTCACTCCATCCCTTGTGCAATGTGTCCCTCTCCACTGTCTTGGATTCACCTTTTCCCCCTTCAGTCCCTCAATGACAACAAAAGGACGGTTTGTTTAACCTTCCTTTCAGGTCCATTTTAGCTGCTTCCAATAGAATTCCTCATGCAAAACTCCAAGCTGCAGTGAGAGTGTGGAAAGCAGAGCCTCTCCCTGAAGAACTTAAATTTATTTTCTTGCCACAGCTTGAAGAGAAGGACCGTGATGCTGGCAGAGACCAAAGGGAAGCACAAAAGGAGGCACGTGCTTGGAAAAAGCAGAACTCTCTGGTATTTATGTGAAGAATTGCATTTCAGTCCCTGCCTCGAACAGCAGAGGAACGGGAGCAGCAAAACAAGATTGCAATTCCTTTGTGGGAAAATTTCCAAATCATACTAATTCTACTTTTCCCAGCACCTCTTCTATCACGTAAGCGTGAACCTGGACACAGAGCTAGAAAATCCTATTTATAAAATGAATCTTTTTGTCCAAAAGTGGTGCAGTGCAGGAGAGAAAGTGCAGTGACATCAGTGACAATCAGAATCAGGTGAATATAACCAGGAAGAAGCACAGAAACAAAGCGGTAGAATTAAAATAAGCCCGGAGTACGAAATACTAACTAAAAAAAGTTGATTTTCTAGAAGTAAAATTCAATCCCAAATAAATTATTAATTGAAATGGATGGTGCTCTTTTCATCAGTCACATGGATTTTAGATTTTTCATGATGTTTACTATAAGACTACTGAAATAATATGATTTTTTTTTAATAGAATTCCAATTGAGTGCAAGCATTTTCCTTTCAGGTGTTTAGAACTATGGCTCCATCTCACCTCAGCAGTAAGGAGCAATATACATTTGTGAGGTGCAAGAATATAAAATCTCTGTATTAAAGTGATAATAATGACTGCAAGTTCATTTCAATCCACTTGATGAAATCATTGTGTTTAATAACACACAGGTGCAGAGCAGACATCCCATTCCTGCCAGAACAAAACCCCTCTTTGGGGCTCCCTGAGCACTTTTAAATTCACAGCCATTCATCTAAGCAGCCTGATTAATGTAGTGGCTTCATTCTCGAAGATGAACCAAAGGTGGCACCACAAATTCATTTTTCAGGGCTAACGAAATAATGCAATAAGAAAGAGTTGACTTTATTACACACAACAGCACAAAATACCCAGCCCTCTGCTGCAGGAGGTGGCCCAGGTACGGTGATCTTTCCACCTGATCCAAAACTGGAAAAAGTATTCTCAAAACATCTGTCTTTGACACTGACCAGATTAATTAAGCAAAAAAACCCGCTATAGTTTTAAGTAGGACAAGACATCACAGGAAAATTTTCACTGTGTGGGGCTGTGAGAGGCAGGTAAAGTGCTGTTCTCAAAGGAAACACCCCCCAGCAAGCCATGGCTTCACATAAATCACACCAAAAAAAAAGTGATCAAGTCCAAAGCGAGCAGGACTTGGAACACCCCAGAGCAGAACCAAAGACCTGACAGCCAGGTACAAATTCCCAAGTGACCCTGAACCCCTGAAGGGAGACTATTAATGACAAACTGGTAGTCCAAGAGACAGGAACTTTGTAGCCCACCGAGACAAAGGAGCACATGCCAGGATAATTTCGATGGAGGAAGAAGCGGGCGGGAGGTTTCCATCTCCCACCGAACAGAAAACTGCAGAGCTGCCGAGGAAACCCTCACGGGAGTGAGAAAGTAACGAGGTCACCCAACTTTTGCCACCCCCCACTCTGACACACGTTCCCCCTGGGCATGCAGCAAGGGTATAAACGATGGATAAAGGATATGAACAATGATTTTTCCACCAGGGACAACTCAGGAGCAGCAGCGTCCCGTGCGGGGCGAGGCGGAGCGGCGCACACCCACCTGGAGGAGTCTGGGGAAGGCTTCACGTGCCCTTGGCTGTTCTCCTCCCACACACTGTTGGCCAGCTCGTTGCCAATGGCCGACATCACCTTGATGAGCTCGATGGGCCAGTCGTCCAGGTCCAGGGAGCGCACCCGGGACAGGTGCGTGCCGAGGTTGCGGTGGATCCCTGAGCATTCGATGCAGATGAGGGCTCCCAGGTTGAGGCTGGCCCAGTCGGGGTCTGCGGGACAAGGGACACAGCAATCAGCACGAGGGAACGCCCAAGAGAACTCCGCAGCTGGTGTTTGTGCGGGAAGGGTTTGGCTCCAGGGGTGGCTTTTGTCCCAAAGCACAGCTGGGAGGTTCTTCCACTGGAGATGCCGACCCTTCGGAGGAAACCTCAACGAGCAAAGGAAAATAAAATGTGGTGTCTCAAAATATGTACCACTCCACCTCCAGTCAAAAAACCCCCGAGGAATTAGAGGGGAAAGGGGAAACAAAGGCAACAGAACCATGGTGATGGGTAAAGGATGATGAAGCAGTGAAGAAAGCCCCTGCTGGGGAACCCAGAGCTGCTCGCAGTAAGCTGAAAGGGAAAAAGCAGAAAAAACCCAGAGCTTAGAAACAATTACCTTGTGCTAACTACATCAGCTCCCTCAATACCCATGCACACCAGCGGCTACGTGGCTCTTCCATCTGACTCTTCCTCCATCTCCAGGATCA
Source organism: Sylvia atricapilla (assembly GCF_009819655.1). Lineage (NCBI taxonomy): Eukaryota > Metazoa > Chordata > Aves > Passeriformes > Sylviidae > Sylvia > Sylvia atricapilla. Next base: position 1,715,633 of record NC_089146.1, on the reverse strand, counting down.
GGGAGATAAACACCAAGATGGAAATGACCCACTTGGAGCAGCCCCAGATCCAGGGCACGAGCCAGAGGGATTCTACGCACCCAAAACAGCCCCACAAAGGGTGAGACTGGGACAAACCTGACACAAGATGGGAAATTCCATTTCCCAACACGGTTCAGAATGCTTTTGCCGCTGTCCTGTGCAATTTAAATCCAGATTTGTAGGGACTGACCTCTCTTCAGGAAACGTTCACCTGAACAAATGCAACTGAAGACACATGACAGGAATTTTTGTTGGTTTTTTCCTAACCCCCTGCTGTCAGATCTTTTCTTCATGCCTTACTCTATGCATCCCAAAGAAGTACTACAAATGCCAAGCAGGAAAATGGGGATTTAACTAAGAGGGCAGGCATATTCCTATCTAAATAAAATTCGAGGTTGACAGAAAATGAATATCCAGAGTTTCCTTTTGTTCTGAAAAATTAATCCAAAGACTTGTCTTGCCTTTGTGTAACCCACAGCTGAAAAGCTATTTCTGAAAGGTAAAATACATGGAAACGAAACATTTCCTAGCTCTTTGCAATGTTGTGTTTGGACAAAAAATAGGAAAAGAAAGCTGGTAATTTTAATTGTTAAGTCCCACATTTCACTGAAGGCATTTACTGACATTTTTCAACCAATCCATTGAAACCTAAAAAAATGCAACCAAGAAAAAAAAAAATCCCCCATCTTATTCCACTTGAGCAGAAAAACACATCTTCTGTTTAAAAGTTCCTGTCCATACCAAGTCTTATCTTATATATACTTTAATATCTACATTATAGGTATACAGCATTTCAGACCTCCAAAGCATCAGGTGAGACAGAACTCCTGCCATGCTTTCCAAGCTTTTTGGTACAACAACTACAACAAATTCCCTATTTCTTCAGGTACCTCCATGGCTGTTTTGCCAGTGGGGGAACCAGTGGTGTATCTGAAACACACTAAAAAAAAACCCCGAAACTGCAATTTGTTGGTATCAATTTGAACACAGCAAGTAGTAATTTGAAATTTGCAAACTGTGATTCAGATGAAACCCCTGACCTGCAATGGCCAGGGTTATCCTCACAAAAATCCAAAGTGCAATCAGCTCTAAGAGACACGAACTGAGAATGAGGCTAAAGAACGGAATTTACCAACTTACATTATTCCAGTTATTCTGACAGAACTGGTGTTAAGGACCTGACCTCCCTCCCAAACACCTCTCCTACTTCATCTTGTACTGAAAAAAACCTTTAAATATTCACTTGCTTCAGAGCATCACAGAATGGTTTGGGTTGGAAGAGCCTCTCAGTTGCCAGCCTATGACTGAAGGAGTCCTCCAAAACAACGACCAGGAAGTTCCATGAAACTTTACCAAGATTTATTTTCAATTTCAGCAATCTGACAACACACAGCTGACAAGGAGGAAAGGCAAAGGCTGAGCTTGTTATAGAAATGGAAATTGTTATCACCAGTTCATACCACAAGTGGTTAGAAAGCTGTAACTATTCAAGGTTGGGTTTTTTTCCTTTTTAGATGATACAAACCCAGCTCCCTTTTCCTGCTGATGGTGATTCTGAATTGGTGGATGCTCATAAGCACGTGGCAGGTGTGGATATCAAGGCATGGACAGTAAAAGGAAGAAAAAAGCCCGCTCAGTACAGCTAGAGCTGCTTTACTTAAAATTAGTCAAACAAAAAAATGAGCTTCTTAGCACCACTGAATTTATCCAGATTACAATTTTCAGCTGTCCATATTCTCAAAAATTCTTGGCTCGCTCCTTCCCTGAAAACCTCTTCCCCACTCTGACTCGCTCCTCAATCAGCTTCACCGCCTGGAGGTGAAAACTCTCTTAGGAGAATGACCCCTCCCCACTGTCTCCTGAATCCCTTTGGATCCAAGGAGGCTGATGAAAGGCTGAACCTTCCCGAGGTCAGCAGCTCTAAGATATCCCTGGGCTGAGCAGAGGGAATTGCTGGAAGGAGGAGCAGAAGAGCCAGGGAAAGAAGAAGCAGGGGTGAAGGCATCTCGAGTTGTGGCAGAAGAGAGAGAACAGTTTGCAACTCTCTTGTTCTTTGAGAGGTTTTGGGGATTTTTTGTATTCTGCATGAAAAATTGAATTTTGTGATGGGTAGGACAAGATTGCCCCAATTATTATGTGAGTGTTTGGTTTTCAAATACAAAATACACCAGAGTAAGTGATCAGACTCCTGGACTGGAAAACTCATGATGAGAATCCATGTTTTTAAACCCTCGGTATTTTCTCCTACAACAGCAAAAACCTGACATTCCATGTTCTCAGATACCTTGAAAGAGGTGACTCATATTTATCCTCTGGCAGAGCCGAAATTCAGCTAGGCTTGCCTAAACAGTTGGATCACCTTGGGTGGCTTTTCCAGACCAAGTCAGCACTGGGACTCTGCTGCTTTGGGAAAAGGCAACACCAGTTTCCTTTTGAAACCTGAAATCAGATTTTGGGCACTAACTCCAGCTCCTAAAGAGTGCTTTGCCTCTACTCTTGCTCTGGGATGGGAATGTTAAAAGGAGAATATTGAATAATTTCAGCTGGAGGCTGCCAAAGGGCCAGGATGCTGGCAGCACACAGCTGCTGGATTAACATCCAACAAGGCAGAATTCCCTGGGGAAACAAAGTGCTGCATCAAGCGCTCAGAAGGTAAAGAGCTCCAGAAAGAATGAGACTTCTGAAGTGGAAGATTGATGGCTCTTGAATGGAGCTGAGGGATGGCAACATGTCACACTCCTGTGCTCCCAAACATCTGGCTCTGTGGAGATGCAAACAGCATCGGAGCTCCACGGAGTGTTGGGGTTTGTGATGTTAAGTGCTCCAGGGGTAAGGACCCGCCCAGGCAAGGCAGGAAGGGAGGCAAGGGAATGAAGCAAAGCCCTGAAGAAAAAGCAGCAGGCTGAGGTTTACCTCCCGTGTATGCGTGTTTACATTTTAAGATCCATCACTTTGGAAATATCTCACATTTTTCCAAAGTAACAACAGTGGCCTAAAAATCAGGAAGGTCAAACAGCAAGAGGAATCAAAGAGGGTGTAAATTATCTCTGAGAAGACAAACAAGTCCAGCTGAGATTCCAAACTGCCCCCCCATAAAAGCTACACGACAGAGTGTTGCCAAAACGGGCTGTCCCTCTCTGCCCTCTCCCAGCAATGTGTTCCTGGCACATCCCTGCTGCTGGCACCACGCACAGGGCTCAGCTTGACCTCTGGGCAACCTGGCTGAAAACCAGACTGGCTGGTGGGGGGAAGGGAAAAACACCCAAAAACCAACAGGAAATGAGCACTGCTTTCTTGCACAAACGTTTTCCTGCTTAACCACCCGGCCCAGCTGCCCAAATCCTGGAATATGTGCATGGCTGGGGAGAGAAACTCAAGCCTTGGGGATAGTGTGGAGTCTGGGTGGAGCTGAGGTGGATCAGAAGGATGTTGTGGGTGTGGAAGTTGTCTGCACTGAAGGGATTCCATCTTACAGATATATAACATGACCCCCCATAAACATAAAGCCAGAAATATATTTTATTTGTGTCTTTTATAAATATGCATCTAGTTAGCAAGGCTAGGAAAATGGCACCCAGAGGGGAGCAGGACCTGCCACCACTCCCACCGTGGGCTGCTCAGAGACAGCACCGAGTGCTTCAAATGAGCTAAATATCCCTGAAGGTACTCCCAGACCCCCTCCTCCCCATCCACAGCACACCACCCTTCCTTCCTTCCTCCTGAGCTGCATCAAAGCTTTGGGGGACATCCCAATGACTGCCGGGTCACTATGAAAGCACACTTAGAAATAAGACTCACTCTGGGCTCCAGGTGCTAAAATACCACTCAGACCAACCTTTTCCCTGGTTTAGCACGTGCTGAATCACTCAGAGTGAAAGCAGAGACCAAATCGTTGAGGCAAAAGCACCTGCACTTGTGTACAAATGCTCTTTTTACACTGGGGGTGTCAGAATGGCTTGGACCACAAGTCAAAATCCCAAGTGGCCGATCTTTAAAAACAAAAATCACACCTGAAGAAAAACAAGTGAATATTTTTCCATTGTAAATTGCACGTGTAAAAATCACAAGGAAAGTTCTGACTTCCAAATATCAAAGAAATAAAAATGCACAAGTTCTCCGTCCTTCAGCTCCTACCACTAATTGCTTTAGAGCAAGAGAACTTCCTTTCTGTGGCTTTGTTGCAAACCCCTGGAACTAAAGAACTCCAGAATAATGGCCTCAGTCGGGGTTAGTGAGGTGAAGCACAGCTCAAAGTATTCCCGAGAAAAGTCTTCTGAACACTAAGTAAATGTTTTAAAAAATAAAAGGGGGAAAGAAACACAAAAGGGAAGAAAAAAAAATTCCAAAATCAGTTTTCTAGTACCCAGATATAATGAGCAATGACTTTGGTTTCTTCTGACAACCAAGCCTAAAAAACCAAACAAAAAAAAAACAGCAATTAAACCGTACGCCTTTGAAAATATCACCACGGCACATGTGCTCTCACCACACAAACCAGGAGGGAAATGGAAGGGACTGATGTCAAACAGCAAACTTTTTGCCTTTTCCTTGAAGGGAAGTACAGAAATGCCGACACTCAACGTGAAGCGACGAGGGGAAAAAATTAGGATGCACTTGATGTGGCAGACATCGGGCATAAATGAAGATCAAACAGGTCTGGGTACGCAGACTCCTTAAGGAAGCAGGAATGTGCCCACAAGAGAGGGGACGTGACCCCAGGGAGGCCAGGGCTGGGCGCTCCCCCAGGTGCTGGCCGAGGAGAGGAGGTCAGAGCTGCAGGCAGGTACAGGCTGTACTCACTCTGTGCCTCGCAGTCCACGCAGTGGGAATTGCCTCTGATGTTCCTGATGGACTGCAGGGCCATGGCCTCGTTCTGGCTCGTCAGCCGCGACTGCGGGGAGGGGAAGACAGCAATGAGCAGCAAGAACCCAAAAACCCCAAAGGACACAGCTGTCAGCCGAGCGAACAGCAAACCCCAAAGCTCAGACCAAGGTCGAATGAACACGGGCAAGAAACCTCAAGGCTTGATTTGCCTCTCAAGGATCCTTGGGCGTCTCCAAGACTTTTGGGGTCTCCAGCCTGGATTCTAACAGAGAGGGAAATCGAGCTTGAGGATGAACCCTGCTCTTCCCAAGAGCAGCAGCCACACTGTAGGTTTGTTTCTTGAGATAAATGAGACAAGAATATTATTTTACAAGATCAATTTATTTTATTGACGTCTGTGCTTGTGCTAATGAAGACTAAGGGACGATTTGCAGAAGCGGCTGGAACTTTTTCATTACCCAAAGGTCAGATTTCATCTGCTGGCTCCCATTTCAATGCTCCCCATGATGCCCTGCCTGTGACCTCTGCTTAAGGAGACTCCCCTGATGTAAGGTCAGCTCTACCCAGATAAAAACTGCCTTGAGGGCTCCTTGAGGTGTGATTTAAGTGATTCAAGCAGGACTTGTGGATATCCACGTGGAGACACAACTTCCATGGGACACCTGCTAAACCTTTTCAGCCATCTGCCCTTTGCTGCTCCAGCCACTTCTTCTGACATGCTTTGGGAACCCAGCAAGAAAAACCTCTCTGAGCCATTGCCCAGCCACTCTTTATTCTTTTGTATTAATCTTTTTAGGTAGGTGTTGACGTACAAACTTGCTCTTCTGTGCTCTGATAACACACACATATCAGAATGTGTGAACCCATGCAAAGCAAGAAACATGTAAGCTGTGATTTTCCTCCATCTCAGGAATAAATGTTGGAAATAAACCCACTTTTTAACACAAAATGGGAAGTAAATTGTGTTATGATGATGGTAATTACTGGTGTTTGATCCACTCTGGCACACCAGAGCAATGAAAGCAGGCATTCATTTAAAAATGTGAGCACCTTCCTTGCAGTATAAAATCACGAAAGACAACTGTTAGGTGGGTAATATTAGATCCTTTAATATTAAAGGATCTACAGTTCTGGACAATTACTGGCCATTCCTTTCCCTCAATCACCACTCAGCACTTTGCTCTCTCCTGTGAAGTGTTTACAGACACCTGCACTCGAGACACAGAAGTTCTCCCAAAAATGAGCACTGGCTGAAGACATTTTGGATTTTAAACATTTGTTTTGACAGGAAAGGCGAGCGAGTTCCTTCTGTCACCTAAGGAAAGCATTCCAAGGGGGAAAGCTGCTCCTCCCAGGCCACGTTTTAACTCAGAAAGCTCCAACCCTGCTCAGCTGCGGGGTAACATACACGAAACTGAGGAGTATGGGTTTAAAATTCAGAACTTGCTGTCATCCTAACGATCACCTAACCCCTGGCTCATTGCCAGCATCACTCTGTGCTCCATACCTTGTTCTTGCTGCTCTCACAGGACTGTAAACTGGCCAGGATCTGGCTCTCTATGGCTTGGACCCACGCGTCCCTCTCCTCATAGGTGGTGGCTTCAAAGTGCCAGGTCTGGCCGGTCAGAGAGACGATGATAAACTCGAAGTTTTCTTCTTGCTCTGGAAAACAAAAAAAAAAAAAAAAAAGGAAATGTAACAGGAAGAAAAGATTATGTTAAGGATAGTGAAAGGTAGCTGAAACAACCTTGGCTGGTAAGAAATTTTGTTGTACGATGTCTTTAAGCTGAAGGAGGGTAGATTTAGATGGGATACTGGGGAGAAATTCTTCCCTGTGAGGGTGGGCAGGCCCTGGCACAGGGTGCCCAGAGAAGCTGTGGCTGCCCCTGGATCCCCGGCAGTGTCCAAGGCCAGGCTGGAGCAGCCTGGGATAGTGGAAGGTGTCCCTGCCCATGGCAGGGGTGGGACTGGCTGATCTTGAAGGTCCCTTCCAATCCAAACAATTCTGGGATCGTGCAAATCCTGCATCTGCAGGTCTGGACACAAGGTTTGAGGCTGGATCCTGCCCTGCACAGTGCACCAGGAAACAACGAGGATCCACTGCTTTTTGTCTCCAAACGCTATGCAGATGAAGCACTGGTTTGGGTAAAAACTCAGTCCCTGTGTTTGTGAGTTTGGAATCGAGCCTGTGCCTTAATCAAACACAAAGTGGCCAACAAGCATCATTTAGATTTAAACCTGAGGTGATAAAAGCTGCATAATGTAAAAATCAAAAGGTGCCACAAAATAAAAGACGAATGGACCACAAAGAGCTGAAAATACAGAAGTAACAATTTACCCTCTTCTTTCAACCAGTTTTTACAAGCACAGATACATTAAAGCACATGTGGACATTTTCTCCACTGCAGCATAAATACTGGGATAATAATAATAATTACTGGGCTATAATACAGGATTAAAATCAGTTCAACCTATTCAACATCCACGTCCGACATGGGAGATGAGAAAATGATCTGAGAAGCCAGGAGAGAGGGTCAGTGAAATATCCTTAGGGCTACTGGAGGATAAGGACAAGTATTCAGGCCAGAGGAGCAGCACATGGAAATACCAGCAGAATTGAAATAAAATGGACACACACCCCACCTACACATGGGACACCAATGCCAAATTAAAAAAAAATCAAGCTGAAACAAGAGTAAGTGCAATTGGGAAGGGCTGGCACAAAGCATGAAAGGAAAAGAATATTAGAGCACAAAATTCTAGTGAACATCAGCCCTAACGAGTTTCAGAAAGAACATTTTGTCCGATAATGACTTATTACATATTCAGAGCCATGACACGACTGTGCTCCCTCATCATCCATAAACATGCAAAGATCAGGGACAAATCCAGCACCACGTTTAAAGACAGCACTGCTGCCTGCTGCCAGTTGTGCTCCCAAGCTGTGGGACAAGGGCTTTCCCTGGATAAGCTCCACGTCAGCAAGGCCAGCACCTGCACTGCTGCAAGGATGGCTCAGAAACAGCAGGAGGTGACTTGGCACCTAACACGGAGCTGAAGGTTATCTCCTTCAGTGCAGGAAGGGATCTGAAGCAGCAGGTCTACTGAAAAACAGTGCATGGGATTAGTGGGAAAAGAAATGGAATATCCAGAGCTGGAAAGGATCCAAGTCCAGCTGCTGGTTCTGCACAGACATCCCAGAAATCCCACCCTGTGCATCCCTGAGAGCATTGTCCTGCAGCTCTGGCAGCCTCAGGGCCGTGCCCATTCCCTGGGGAGCCTGGGCAGAGCCCAGCATCCTCTGGGGGAGGAACCTTCCAAAATCCAACCTCAACTCCCCTGACACAGCTCCATGTCATTCACCTGGGTCAAAGATGAATGATGCAACTGCGCAGCTACAACTGCTCCGTTCTAGCAATACTGTGTTCCAAACAAACAGGCAGAAACATTATCCAAAATGCCATGAATAAATCATGGACAAAGCCTCATTTATCAAGCAGAGCTTTCAGGGATTCATGAGGAAGATCTAAGAGGAACTACTCCACAATAAATGAAGTTACATCCAGTCCTGTGCATTGTCTCCTGCAGGACAACACAGTTAAGGTCTCTGCAGCACCACTGAATCCTCTGATCTCCTCTTTAATAATGCTGATCATGCACAGGGAGCTGGTTTGCCCAGGAGAGCTACAGCACATTTTCAGGAGGGGCTGGAAGGACATTTTGAGGTCCAGAGAAGAAAATGGAACTGGGGAAGGGGCTGGAGCCCCAGGAGAGGCTGAGGGAGCTGGGACAGGGGCTCAGCCTGGAGAAAAGGAGGCTCAGGGGGGACAGCAGCAGGAATTTCTCCATGGAAAGGGTGCTCAGGCCTTGGAAGGGGCCTTGGAGTCCCCATCCCTGGAGGACTTTAAAAGATTTGTAAATATGACACTTGGGGACATTGATTAGTGGTGAACGTGGCAGTGCTGGACTAACTGCTGCACTTGATGATCTTGTAGGCCTTTTCTAACCTTAATAATTCCGTACTTCCATATCCACTGAAGCTTCAGATTTACCCCCACAAAAAGCTGTGCTGGTTGAAACCATCTTCCCCGATTTTTTCTGCTTGAACACAGCAGTTTTTTTTCTTTTTTCCCCCCAAGCTCAACAGTGAAACAAAGCAGCAGTGCCTGCTCCACGTCACCCCCAGGGCAATTCCTTCAGAAGACAAGGAACAAACCTGTTCCTGTACGTCTTTAAGCACAGCACGCAGGAACAGGAAAATCCAGGCGGGAAGGATGGAATTGTTCACTTTTACTCTTCAGTCAAATTATAGGTTTGTGCTATTTAAATCCCTGTGAGCCCAATCACAAAATTTTATTAAACACTTTTCCATGTTTAACAGTTATTCATGGAAAGGTCCACTATAATAGTATTTTAGCACTATCAACCTGTCGAAATCAACCTGCCCAATTACTCCAAACTACATTAATAACACCGGATATTACACTAATTGTGTCCAGTTTCTATGCAGACGAGGTCCCATGGGGCTAATTTTGCATCCTCAGGGGCAAGCAACTCAGCCATCAGCCTGATTTCACCAGGAATCCCTCCTCATTACACAAGCCCAGGCTGTCAAACTTTTTTTTTTTTTAAAAGAAAAAAAGGTTAATGGGCCAATCAGTCATCAATTATTTCCTGGAAGGGCAGCAGAGGAAGGGTTAAAGTGTGAAGAACCAGCTGCCACCGACTTCCATTTGGAAGTTATTATCAACAGGAGATGTCTAAAATGCTGTTGTTGTTTGTTTTGCCCTTTTTTTTTTTTTTTTTTCCCTTAAGAGGGAAAGGTGGCTGGGATGGGAAATGAGCCCAAACTGTGAGATTGTGATGATACAGAAGAAAAAGCACAAGACATATTTTCTTTTAGTGGAAGCAGGCACAGAATCAGTGAATTTTAAGGTGCCCAGCTGTGGCTGCCTCATCCTTGGAAATGTTCCAGGCCAGGCTGGATGGGGCTTGGAGCAACCTGAGATAGTGGAAGGTGTCCATACCCGTGGCAGGGCTGGAATGAGATGGGCTTTAAGCTTCCTTCCAACATAAATCATTCTGGGATTCTGAGGACACTCTTCTCACCATCTCTTTCCACAGTCAACTGCATTTAACCCAAGTTCACACTCGTTTTGCTCTGCCAAAGATACTGCCACGGCCCACCCACTTCTGGAAAACAGATAAAATTTCTGAGGAGCAGCAATGGATTGTGGAAGAAAAGACAAACGTTCAGGGCACGGCCTCGCTGCCTTCCCCTAGCCACGTGTTTGTGACGTGGGACTGAGATCAGGTTTAGAAAACCACACTGAGAATTACCACAGGATACAATTAGTCCATAACTTGTTCCAGAGAACTCCATTTTAAGTCTAGGGAATGTAGGGTAAACACATGTCCAGAAGCACTCACACTTCTTGGCATCTCTCAGGAGTGGCTCTAAATCAAGTGCACAAATCAGCTTGGTCTCTATTTCCAGTCCCCATCTATTCTGCTCTCAGGATTAAGAACTGCATAAATAACCACCGACACCTTGCCCCGGTGATGGGCACAATTCAAAGTCACAAAATCCTGGAAGATCAGGTTGGGAGGGACCTCCAGGATCAGCCGGTGCAGCCTTTCAGCACGGAAAGTCAACGGGAGGCGAGGGCTCCTCTCTGCCGTGCAGAAATCACACCCACCATAAAAGCTGGCGTTTAAACAAACAGATACGAGGAATCTATGAATATTTTTCCAGAACCAGGAGTAAGACTGGACCTTCTGGCTTCCAGGCTGTGCACTGGTATCTCTGCCCAGCCCAGCTGTCTGGTACCAGAGGATGCTGGTGCTGCTGCTAATTAACAGTAACTCGTCCTGCACATCTGGAGGGGGTGCCACTCACACAGGAAACACTTCGCAGGAACAAGAAGTCAAGTGCAGCACCAAAACCCCCCCGAGGGCGTGTTTCCAATGCTCCAGAAGCACCTTCAAGAGCTGAGGTTGGAGCCTGAATCCCAGCCAAGCCTGCATCAAGCGACACCCAGACCTATTTAAGCTCTTTTTTCATCGCCTCCTCCTCTCTCTCCTGAAAATCTCTTCTGCTCAAGCACCATAACCCTTCATCCTTTCCAAAGGAGGGGAGGGAAGAGCTGCTGTGCTGCCCTGCGAGGCAAGACGAGTTGTTGACAATGCACAATTTGTTTACAACGTCCCACACACGTTAGGTCGGGTCACCTTTTGCCACTTGGTGTGAATTACCCCCCTCACTTGGCAGATAAGTATGTTTATTAGCAGCCTCAATTAAGGAAATATTTGTGCCATGTCCCACTGGGCATGGCTATGCTAATACTTCTCTCCCCTTTCCAAACCTAGTGTCTAAATCTAATTAGTTTTGAAAATCAACCCTATCAGGACAAGGGAGCTCTGCTATCGCTTGCCCACAGCTCTTGGTAAAGGTTGTGCTCCACTGGAAGAGTTTTATTCTGTTTTAGATCACATTTATCTGAGTGGTGGTGGAAAGCTGAGGGCACTGAAGCCCTCTGCCTCCACGGGCTCAACGTTTTATTTGGGTGCCAAGACAACGCAAGTTCAAAAATTTTTAAAAATTCAGTTTTAGGCAGACAGGATGTAACTCCCTGCAAGGGCACGGCACCACGGCAGCAACAGCATCACTTTGAAACCAAAGGTAGCTTGGGACTTTGTGAGTATCCAAACGAAGAAGTTTTCCCTCAGTGCCCAGCAAATCCAACGGAAATCACACAGGCAACGGTGAGGAGGAGAAAAACCAGGATTTAATATCGTTACACGCATGCAGGGCACAGTCATTTAATTCCTTAAGACAATCCTCCCTGCTGTGCTGCAAAATCATAGAATCACAGAATGCTTTGGGCTGGAAGGGAACACAAAGAATATCCAGCTCCCACCCCTGCCATGGGACACCTTCCACTATCCCAGACCTCTCCAAGCCCACTCCAACCTGGCCCTAAATCTGTTGATACAGCAGAAAAAATTTTAAAATATTTTAATAACACTGCCACGATGACAGGTACAAGCTACTCTTAAAACCAGAGTGGGGTTTGTTTTGAGCAAAACTCACTGCCACTACCCGTATTTCCCCCTAAAGGAGGGAAGGATTGCTCCAAGCCTGGCTGTCTGCAATAGGGAGCACATGGGACTGTCTCATTTGTCAGTGGCTCCTTATGGAAAACCCCCAAAACGTCAAAATTTGAGCGTTTAGACAAACTCCAAAACCAATAAAAGTAAGACTTCTGGTAATGAGGCAGAGCTGACCGAAGAGGAAACTGCAATTTTGTGGCAAGGTGGGAGCTGGGCTCTGCTCCCAGAGGACAGAAGACAGGAAACAGCTTCAAGCTGCGGCAGGGGAGGCTCGGGTTGGACATCAGCAGGAATTTCTCCATGGAAAGGGTGGCCAGGCCTTGGAATGCAGTGCCCATCCCTGAAGGCGTCCAAGGAAGGCCTGGACATGGCACTCAAGGCTCTGGGCTGGGGACAGGGCACAGGCTGGACTCCGTGGCCTTGGAGAGCTTTTCCATCCTCAGTGATTCTGGAATGGCCTCAGAAGGTTGAGTCCTTCAGCTGAGATCCCAGCCCTGGTGAAAATCCCACCCAAAACATCACTTTTGCTGTGAAACAGCCGAGAGAGAGCAGCCCCTCTAATTGGGATGCTCAAGCACAGAGTCCCCCTCCACTGGGGACCACTGAGGCCTTAGGATTTGAGCTTTTATATTTTTCATCTATTTGTAATCCTGAACTTCTTTAGTGTACAACTCTAAACTCCATAGACAGGGCTAGCTGCTCCTTTCCCATTTTGGTCAGACACAATAATTCCTCTCCAGGCCTGGGAATCGAGGACACCTCTCTGCCTCAGGCCCTGAGAAATGTAAAGGAAAGTGAGTTGAGGGGGGCAAACTTGGGGTAAATGACTTCATTACCTGAACCTGTAATTGGAAGATGAACCCCCGATGTGCAAATGGACCAAACTGATAAAAGCATGAAAGCCCACGACCCATCGTCCCTTATTTTGGGGTGTAGCCCCAAAAATGGGGGCTTCATCTGCCCAAAATGCACCTGGAGGCCCTTCCATAAATTTAACAGCTTTTATTTCCCTGATTTTCTCTGGCCTCTGTTTCTAGGAAGCCCAAAAAGGCATCACCATCACCTACCTTTATTACCTGCACATCATTACCTGCACAGATGTGCCCACCTGGCAGCCCACACACAACACCCCAACAACACCAGGAGGGTGTTAAAAACGACTGGAGAGCTCTGCAAACCAGGGCTGAACCTGACAGAAACGTCTGTGCTGCGTAAATAGGTGTGAGTGCGACTGAGCAAGCGTGTGCCAAGGACCCGAGCAGATTTGTTATTCTGGACTGTCATTTCCCATCATCGTTCTCTTTTTTGAAGGCATAATTATCTAAACATGTGGTTTTTAATACTTACAGTGCTCATTAACTCCACATTTGCATGGCTCACCATTTCCAGCTCTCACACAAAAGCCTCACAGTACCAGCTAAAAGCCATGAACATTGAACCTCCAGCTTTTGGGGGTGGGGATAAAACATCCAAAAAATAATACACTCGCCCAAATTTAAAATTTCATTTTGATGCTGTGTCTCAAAACTTTTTTGGGCCGTGGCCAGCAGGACCATGTTCCCACACCTAGGTGCCTTCAGTGCTTGGTTTGATCAGTAAGCTGGAAGACTCCTCAAATTAGAACAGGTCCTAAAAGAATTTGATCTGTGGAACATGGGGGAATTCCATGCATTTGTTCCTTTGCTGCAGTTTATTAACAGGTAGATAAAAAAATCACAAGCTTCTCAAGCATTAAACCTGTAACAACAAACACACCTCATCACAGGTATATATAATTGAGCTGGGAGGTGTAAACAGTAAATAGAAAATTTAAAATTATTAAAGTGTCTATATGGAATAAAGACAACCCCAAGACTTATGAATGTATTTGACAGTCTCTTTCTGTTTTTCATATTTTGAATTCATATCTGAAAAGACAACAAAAGGCTCAAACCAGCCAGTTTAGCAGCTCTGAAAGGCAATAATTTTACACTTAGGCTGAGAAATGAAATAAAATTATACTTCAGAAAAAAAAAAAAACCCCAAAACACCAAACCAAAACGCTGCCATAACAAGCTGGAATAAAACCCCACTTTTGTTTCCTGTGCACACTTTGGCAGGGAGGGCCAGGCCCCCGCCAGCAGCCTGGGCTGTAATTGTGCAAAAAAAGGACGGTGATATAAATCACCAAAGGTTAATGATCAGGATGTGAACAGAGGGACTTGTTTACAGAAATAGCATGCAATTTAAAATTTACAAGAGATTTAATGCCACCGCTTGGCAATCACTAAAATCAACAGCCCAGAAAACAGTGACATTAAGAAAAATATTACAGTTATAATCATTCCAAAATAAGTCAATTAGTGTTAGGGCATGCGCTTGCGATTACTTGACCCATTTGGTTGGCACTTAAGTGAAGAGAAAAAAAAAAAAAAATCCCCCTCCCTTATAGCGAGATTACTGAGTTGTGACCTATTTTGCATTCCCTACTCCTTGCACCATCCCTCTTCCATGCTGCTGGAGATGGTGGTGGTGGGTTTTGTTCTCCCCCCCTCTCCTCCTTGCTCGGCTTCCAAGTCATTCTGACCTTTGACATTTGTAATAATAAGAAAAAAAAAATATATATATACGTTCAAAAAAAAAAAAAAAGTTGATAATTGTGTTGTTCAAATGAAGGTGGAGGGGGGAGGGGGGGGGAAATAAATACATAAAATTCCATGTGCTATTATACAAAAGGCATGACGGCTGTCTTGGATGGGGGGAAAAAAAAGCAATGTAAGTCAATTTGTGAACTTTGGCACCGGGTGACCTTTAGAAATACAACAATATCCAGAATTTACAAGCAAGAGTAGCACATGCAAATGACCCGGCACTGTCTCGCCTCTGGATTAGAGCTGCAAAGAGCATTATGGAGAAGGCTTGCACAAAACAAATTAAGATTGTTACTTAAATGTCATGGCACACTATTGTATTTGGCTACAGATCATTACACCTGATACTAACACTTTTAAAAACCGTAATAACTTGGGAAATATTACATCGAGTGCCCACATGGAGAAAGGGAAAATATATATATGTATCTCTTAAAAAAAAATAAATAAAGGGAGAAAATGGGTTCCTGAAGTAATTTAAACATCACCACTCCACGACTAGAGGGAAAGGTCAAAATTTAAGTAAGCTGAAAGGAACATGAATGGCAAAATAAAAGGCACCAACAGAAAGATGAAAAGACCGAGTGGAATGACTCTGCAAACACGGGGTGGAAACAAACACGCATGCTTGGGGCAAATCTCATTTCCAGGGGGAGAGGGAGAGAGGCAAGGAGGGAAAAATTCTGGAGAAGTGGGTTAAAAAACTGGGGGGGAGAGAGGAGGTGTTTGTCTGGGACGGGTGGGTTTGTTACCTTCGGTGTTGGTGCTGCTGCTGCTGTAAATATTTCGCAGGCTACCAACACGGTTAAGCTTCCAAGCTTTGCGTTTGGCTGCGTCCAGAGAGCAGGAGGGGAAGAAAAAGAGAGAAAAAAAAAAAGAGAATAAAATAAAGAAAAAAGAAGGGGGCGGGGGGGAGGGGGCAGGAAGAAAAAAAAATAATTTTCTTTTTCAATGGAAAAGGGGAGAAAAGAAACATCAAAAAGCATGTGAAGTAAAATACAAGCACGAGCCTGTTCACACATGAAGAGCTACACACAGAAAATGCACACAAGGACCACTCAGCCCCTGCAATCCACAGCTGATGTGGAAAACCTCGTATTCAGAGCGATTCTTCTTTCAGTCACCACAACATGACACGATTTGACAAGATTAAATGGATCTGCTATTGGAATAGACAAAAGGGACCAGCAGAAGTTAAAAAAAAAAGAAAAAAAAAAAAGAAAAAAAAAGGCGGGGGGGAAAAAGAAAAAATAGGCAGGAAGTATTTGTGCAGAAGATACAGGACTGGACGAAACAGCTACTGTAAAATGTGAATTAACTGAAGACAAAACACAGCCAGAAAAAAGCTCTTTTTCCTTCAAAAGCCTGTGGGGATCACTTGGTGCCTGGACTTCACCCTTAAACCTCCTTTTTACATCATCACCTTTAGAAACTGAGGTGATGATGTAATGGCCTTAAACCCTTGTACCAACAAATGTTTGTTGCACTGAGCTCAGAGCAAGCAGAACCATAAAATCCCAGAATGGTTTTGGCTGGAAGGGACCATACAGCCCATCTTGTCCCACCCCCTGCCATGGGCAGGGACACTTTCCACTATCCCAGGCTGCTCCAAAATTCCTCCCCCACTGCAAAATCGAAGTGTTTATTTGGAAAGGAGGGGGAAAAAAAAGTCTGTTCTTATAGAGAATAGCAACACCCACGTTCTATTAGAATTGACCCAAACTTAGAGATCCTCTGAGCAGCTGCTTCACAATTAGCAGAAAACATCGCTCAAAAGCACTCTGTTCCCAGGCTCATCAGGGGAGAGCACGTTTCCACCTCCTTTAGAATCTTCAGAACGCTTTGGTTAGGCTGGGTTTCATCACACAGGAAGCAGAGGAAACATCTGAGTACACCAGGACACCCGACAGCAGTGGCAGGGACCTGCCGGCATTACCACATCTGGAAGTGTGTGAACAGCATCTGGATGTGGGACAGGGTTTCGCGGTGAACACGGCGCGGCTGAGCTGGTGGTTGGACTCAGAAGTCTTCTGAGGGGCCTCAGACCCTTCTCCCTCCCACCACAGACGTCCCTCACTCTTTAGGATGTCATCAACACCCCACAACACCGCCAGTACTGGAACACAGTGATTTAAACAATTCCCTTCAAGATTTATGAGGGCATTTCTGTAATGCCCCACGGATCCCAGACCAAACAGCTGCTCACAGGGAAGAGGAACAGTGACATGAAGTCATTCCAGGCTTTAACAAAAAGCTCCATTTTCAGCCCAAGAATTAAAGCTGCAAGAGCACTACCATAACCCCCCTGACTGTTAAGCTAAGTATGATTTGAATAAAGCCATCTGCAGGCTTTAATGCTCCATACTGAAAAGGAGGACTGGATTCTGAGTGACATCATCAAATCTAAAAGTGTCTTCATTGGGTGCATCCTTCAAGCTGAAAAAACCCTCTCATTTTAAGACCTGTTTAAGAAGTCTCCGCACTAGAGAGGAGACAATTGCCTGCAGAAAACTTGTTCTTCCTCCGAAACATTTACATATAAATAGGCAAGATCGAGGTTTGGCACCCCTCTGAAAGGGAAGATGGTCTCCAGTGCACAGAGACCCTTTCCCAGTGCCTTTTCCCATTTCTCACACTTTAATGGCACGTTTGTGCGAGCAGGAGTGAACCTGCAGCCCGCTTTTCTATTAACCTATTGATGAAATAATCCATTTTAATGTGTGAAGTGTCAGGCCTTTTCCTTCCCTTTAAACAAATGGACTTTTGCCACAGAGATGCTGAGGTCCTGATACATCCATGTGCATTCTTTGGCATCAGTTAGGCTGCTGCCTGCTTCCTCCAGGTGCTCTCCTGCCTTTGAGGATTCAATAATGGTTTGGACACCAGCAGGCAAAGCCTCTGCAGGGTGACTGATGTGGCAGGGAGAGCAGAGCCATCCTACCCTGCCTGCCCCTGCAGTGACACACTGTTGTCACCCACAACCAGGCCGGAACAGGTCATCATCTGCCTGCCTTGGCTTTGAATTATTTCCCAGGATATTCAGCTTCTCTGCTCTGGATTCACTTCCCGGTCCCACAGTTAGCCCAGCAAAAGCTCCAGAGATATCTATATCTATATCTATATCTATATCTATATCTATATCTATATCTATATCTATATCTATATCTATATCTATATCTATATATCCATATCTATATCTGTATCTGTATCTATATCTATATCATCTATATCTATATCTATATCTATAATCTACATTATCTCTACCTATCTATATCATCCACAAAATCTGTATCGCTCTATATATCTACATCTATTATCCAAATCTCTTTT
This sequence comes from Sylvia atricapilla, assembly GCF_009819655.1. Lineage (NCBI taxonomy): Eukaryota > Metazoa > Chordata > Aves > Passeriformes > Sylviidae > Sylvia > Sylvia atricapilla. The sequence continues at coordinate 1,697,715 of NC_089146.1, read as the reverse complement.
CTATATCATATATACACTCAAATAAACCCCAACTGGTGACCAACAAAATGCTGTGAGATATACTTTGCTATCTAATGGCAAAACTCCCTAATTAAAAAAGACCTTCAAAGCAGGTTGATTTTGGAGTAATTTCTGGAAGCGTGTTTTCTTCCAAAAACGCCACCAAGAGGTGTTTCTAACTAAAGGATCCAGGAAAAAACCCCCAAACAACCAGACAAACTTTCTCAAACCTCGAACATCTGGAATGAAGTTAACAGCTCCCCAGTATTTAATTTAGCTTTTACTGAAGTGGCAAACAGTATTGCTCCTGGATATTGAGGCTCCAGGGATGCTGCGGCTGCCCCATCAACGTGAAAAAACACCACCATGGCCACTAAGCCACACCAGAAGGTGCCACATGCACCCAGATTTTGAACATCTCCGGGTGTGGTGACTCCACCACTGCCCTGGGCAGCCTCTTCTGATGCCTGAGCACCCTCTCAGTGGAGAAATTTTTCTCGTCCCTACAAAGGGAGGACATCCAGATGGATCTGGGGACACTGATCATCCCTTTGCTGATGCTTCTGAGTGCTCCCCGTGAGCTGATTTATCCCAGTTTGTGTAAAGTAAGTTTTTACACCCACACATCTCAGAGTGAGAAGAGGTATGTTGGTATAGGAAGGAGGAAACAAGGCTTCAGCACAGCCTTTTGGTAAGATATGGAGGAACTGGGAATCAATTAAACTTAATCACTCCCAATTACCACCTCTCTTCGTATTTGTTCAGGCAATAACTTTACAGCTGCGAGCAGCCCCTTGCAGACAGAATTTCTGTGTTTGCTTTCTTTAATGGGGCTGCTATTTATTCTCTGCTAATGAATCTGCCTGCCCTGCCTAGTGTTGATTAGTCAGGTTCTGTAGTAAATATGTTTACTACCACTATGATCGTGCAGCATTATTTCCAAAAGCAGGAAGTGTTTGTAGCAAGGGTTTAAACCCACGTGTGATCTGAGGACACATCTGTTTGTTACCTGGGAAGGTCTCTAAGGATGCTCAGGACACTACAGTCAACGAAACACTGCATTAACCCTTTTCAACCCGCTCCAATCCAGTTTCTTTTTACACTTCGAGAAGCGGAAAACACATTTTTATTCCTGCGAGAGCGTTCACACGTCCAGCCTAACCCTGAAAACCTCCCTCCAGCGCTGCAGCGAGGGATTCCAGATGTGCTGAAGTCACCTCTGGTGTGAGTGTGACAGAGTTCTCTGCCGATTAGACAAATAGTCCTCAGACAGCTGATTAAAAACCGCTGTGGCCGCTCGGCTGCGTGTCCCAGCCTCGCCAGCCACGTTGGAGGTGGCAGCGTGCATGAATTACATCCCTGGAGTGCGCCGAGCAGCGCTGATTAAATGAGGCACGCCACAGCCCTCAGCATCAATTATCAGAAATAATAGGATCTCTGCACCCCGGCTGGGGGAAGGCGGCCGGCGTGTCACGCTGTGTGACGGGGACACAGCGCCCAGGTGCCGCAGCAGCGCTGCCCTGCCCTGCCCTGGCGCCAGCCCAGCACCAGGGAGCTGCCTCAGGAAAATCCTGCTCCCACAGCACAGGCCGGGGCAGCGTCTCCGAGTCACACCCGCGCCACGTTTGCCCGGGAAAATCCATCTATACGAGGCGGATGGAAGGCGAAGCGGAATATTTAGGGATGAATTTCAGCCCTTCCTTCCCCCTGCTCGTCCTCGAGTTTTCCTGCACCACGTGTGGGTACATCGGGGCAGGCTGGGGAGTTTCCTTTCTTCTTGGGCAGCAACTTGTCCAACGACAGCCCACTGTCTGGTCAGAGGATTGAAATGATTTCATTAAGATGCGGCTCAGGAGATTCTCAGATCCTGCAAATTTGTCTCTGTGACTGGGAAGGGGCTTGACACTGTCTTGCCCTACGTGAAAGCAGAAATGACAAAAACTCCTCAAAAAGGGTTAAAAAACGCCAAAACAAACCCCAGGCCTATCTAATACAGATCTAACATAAATCTAATATAGATCTACACATAAATACGTTTATCTAAGTAAAATGAACCGGACACATTGCACTTCAAGATCTGTCCAACACTAAATTTTAAAATACAAAAAATGCCACCAAGTGCGTGGATCTTATACACAACACAGAGTCATAAAATGGTTTGGGTTGGACGGGACCTTAAAGACCATCTGGTTCCAACCCTTGCCATGGGAAGAGATGATGAGTATGTTCACTATTTTTCTATTTATTAAACCAGATTTCCACAACGAACCATCTGTAGACACCTGAACGTGACTCTGAAGTTTCCCAGCATTTCTGTTTGGAGCAGGAGGGATTGTTTAGGACGTATGTCCCAAAAAAATGGGGAGACAAGAAACACTTCATATGGCAACAGCCCCTAATATGCCCTTTCTGGACTCCAGAACACACAGAAAAAAAGCAGCTGATGTAAGGCAAATAGAGATGTGCTGAGTTATAGAAATTTCCCCAAACACAACTGAAACTGTATGCCTGGTACAAAAAACCCCAACTGTTTCTTTTCCTCTGTAACTGAAATCCTTTCCCATGCTCCATTTTAAACCCACAAAACACTCTAAAAGCAATACTTCAAATCATATTAATAGTTAATTACGTTTGGCTTCTCTTCAGCTTTGAACATTTCAAATGAAGGGGGAAAAAAATGAAAACACATTCATACTTCTGCTGGTGACAGGGGAAAAAAGTTACTTTAATTAAACATTTCTAAAAAATGTTTCTAGTTTTTCTTCCCCACCCCCCCTCGCAGTACTTCTCCATCCAAAGTTCTGCAGTAGGTAAAGGACCCAGTAAATGATTTCAGTGCCTTTCCAATACACTATAAACATACAAGATTCCAATCGACAAAAAGGAAACGGTAATTGGAAACATTTTTCTCAGTTTTTCATTAGCTGAAGCATAAAATTATGGCTCTTTTCTACACACACACACACACAAAAATCCTTTTCAACCACCTAGAAAAATTGTCTTTTAATAAAAGCTTTAAATTATACTATCATATTTCAAAGGCAACGAACAGTTAAAGCAGCTAATCAAAGGTATAATTATTTAATGACTCTGACTCCTGCTATCTACCGGGGTGGAATGGCTTGGCTGTGATCAGCAGACCCCCAACTCCAGCTCTGCCAAACAAACCCTTGGCTGGGAGCATTCCAGACACCCATTCCTAAGGGTTAGTCCCTCCAATTTTGGTCGACTTCACCAGGCCAGCTGAGCTATTATGGAATTAAGGGAATCAGCTTGTCACCCTGCCACGGCTTTTTTTGTACACATCTGGACTAAAAAAAACCCAAAAACCTGCAAAGCAACCGTAAGAGGTTTTCCTGCAGAGGAAAGGAAAATACTTCCCTGACAAAATGGGATTTGTCAAGACTGCCATTGATTTTTTTCACTTTTAATGCTACATGACAGTAAACCCCAGCTGCCCCACTCTAGCAATTCAAATGCAAAACCACCCCTCCGTGTGCTTATCAAAAATTGGTCTTAAATTTTAGTACTTTTATTGAAGTAAATCTTTATTAATTTACTGCAGGTAAGCAAAGCAGTGAGGAAGCAGAGCTTCTGACTCCATTCCATTGCTTTTCTCGCATCTTTTACAACTGGAAATATGACTGGAATAACTTGTAATCATCAGGCATTAATTACCAGAGCCATCCAGGAGTATACAGCGCATCTTGGATTATTTTTGATTTATAACAGAGCAGCGTGTGCCATTACATCTGAGCCTCAACCCTAAATATGAACTTAACACTTTTTCTGTTGTACTCAATTCCTTTTATTCTTGGCTACACAATTAGATTTCACAGAATCACGGAGGTTGGAAAAGATCTCTGAGATTACTGAGTCCAACGTTTGCCCAAATGACACAAAGCCCAACAGCAAAGTGCCACAAATACTCACTTTCTGAACACTTCCAGGGATGGCGACTCCACCACTTCCCTGGGCAGCCTGTTCCACCTGATCCAAGATATGGGACCTTCTGGAATTTCAAAGATATCCACATTTCCATCCAATTATCTTGATCCTGGGGTCAGTGTCATGCTTGCACCGGAGCTCAGGTGACACCAGGGGCTGGGGTGGCACTGGAAACCAGACCTGGTGAGGGGGCCGCCCCTCCCAGCCCTGCACCTTGCAGCCACAGGGATCCAGGATGCAAGGGGACACCCAGGGACACTACACCTGTGACAACAAACCCCGCCTGACGGGCCATCAGAACTCTGAGACATCTCCTGGCCAAGCTGCCACCGCCACGGAAGGGTCACCCAGTCCAGCCTCCCTGCAGGAACTGTTCTTGCACGACATACAGTGCACCTTCACTGAGCACCTCTCAGTGCGTTCGGAAGGAGATCAGGAGAAAAAGCACTGTGTGGGGAGGCTGAAGAGGAAGCAGAATTTGGAGGAAAAAATGCAAGTCAAGACTGAACCAGGGACCGCCAATATTTATGAAATCCTTCCAGCTCTCATTTCCTGCAGATTTTTTTGTAAATATAAACGATGAAGAATTTGATTTTCCTAATGCCCAGGTTAGGTATCAGTGTCACTTTGATATTCCAGCTTTGACTTACTCTGAAATGTAAACTACTGAGTACAAGTCAGAATTACTGTTACCATCTCCCATTTTGCTCACCTTTAATCCACATCATCCACCCTTCTGCGAAAAGTTCACACTAACAAAATTAAAATTGAGGCACACAACAACATACAAGCCCCAGATTTGTGTATATATAACATAAACATGAATTCTTTGTGAATTGTCATCACTTGTGAAAATAAGCAGGAGCCAACCCGCCAGTGTTAGGTGTTAATAGCTAATAGCTTGTCACTCTGCTGGTGGTGCAACTTCTCGTGTGAGAGCAGGGATTCCTCACTGGAAAAATCCTGGCTGGACAGATTTATTGTGTCAAGGCCTTTCCTTACAAAGTACTCAGCCACCTGTGATGATTATCTCTCTGTGAACCTGAAGGATCATGCTAAGACAGGAAGCTCACCACAGAATCATTCAGGCTGGAAAAGACCTGTATCTCCCTTTCTGCCTGAGTTTCTACATCACCCTGCCCTGACAGAGAAGGAGACTCCCAGTTCCCTGCTCTGGCTAAATTGGAAAACACAGATCTGCAGGTGTTGGATCCTTCAGTACAAGGAGGACAACCCGAGCATGGAGGGTTCACTGGAACTCTGAGTGTGGCAGAAGTTCAGTAGTGCACCCACAAACTTCGCTGTGTTAGCAGGAAACAGGACAGGACAAGGGGGAACGGCTTAAAACCACCAAAGGAAAGTTCGGATATTGGGCAGGAATTGTTCCCTGTGAGGGTGGGCAGGCCCTGGCACAGGGTGCCCAGAGAAGCTGTGGCTGCCCCTGGATCCCTGGAAGTGTCCAGTGTCAGGTTGGATGAGATTTGGAGCCACTGGGACAGTGGAAGGTGTCCCTGCCCACGGCAGGGGTGGGACTGGAAGGGCTTTAAAGTCCCTTCCAAACCAAATCGTTTTAGGATAAATCTGTTATTTTGCATTTTAGAATTCCTCAGAGCCTGCACAATTAAACAGCCACCCCAAAGTCAGCAACGTGACAAAGAAGGATTTTTCACACGGAGTTTAGAAACTTCCCAATTTATCTTCCCAAACTCGCTGCCCAAGCAAAGCTTACTGCACAGGTCTCAATCTCTTTGGGGAAGGAATCCCAACCCAGCCCTCTTCCTAGGGAGAAATTAGGTACTAAGACGCCCAGTGGGAACAGAAAAATTCTTTCCAAGGGTAGAGACAACATTTCCTCTCCTCCCCACAGATTGCATTTCCAAGGGCTTCACCCACAGAAAGCTGCTACTGCCTATGGCTGTCTTGGGTGGGACTCCTCAGATTTGATGTTAATTTCCCAATAGCAGTGAAAAATGTAAAAACCATGCAGCCGAAGATGTTTGTGATTTGCTCCTACCCAGAATCTGCCCAGATCTTTGCACATATCCATCCAGCTCAGGGTTGTGGCTGCTCTTACACGAGGGTTGTCATCCCTGTAATTTGACTTTTGTAATTTGACTTTTTTTTTTTTTTCCAAAAGCTGTGGTTGCTGGAAATCCCTGGGGAGCTGCTGTGGTTAGCTCTGGAATGAAGTCAGGAAAAGGAGGATGGGATTTGCTATTTGCATATTTTGAACACGCCAGGCAGGGCCCACACAAACACCACTGAGGGACTGAGCCACGATTTAAGACTCACACTAAAGTCACGCTGCCTTTCACCTTTCCAGCCCTGAGTAACAACTGCATGTGGCCTGCCAAGATAAATATTAACTCCTGAATCTACATCAGCTGCTGGTGCCACAGGCTCCCTCACAAGCTCCCAGTTGCTCATTACTAACTGGCTCAAGCACAACGCCTGTTACTAATCGCTTATTGAATAATGGAACTGACACAACTGATAAAAGGTTTCAATCCTGGAAAAAAATGATTTATGGTATTTCACACCGCTGGCACTGTTATTTGTGTGACAAATGGTTGGACAGGCACCAGTTAATCTCCACACTCCTCCAACTCGGATGTGGCAGCTCCTGCTGGAGCATCCCAGCCATCAGCCCCCACTAAAACAGTGCAGCCACGCTGGTGTGATCCTTTATGGATTTCTCCTGGTGGCCAAAGCCCAGCTGCAGCATCACCACAGCTGTCAAGGCTGTGACGCTGCAGGGTAACCTCAGCGTGCACTGCAAACCCCATCCTGCCCTCAGCTGGGAGAGAGGGATGGGGCTGCTTTTGAGGCAGAATGAATGGAGTTTTAAATTCACAAGCAGCACATCGACAGGAGCTTTATCTCACTGGCTGTGCCAGCAGCATCCTGCTCCCTGTAGAAGTCAAACCTATTTTATCAAGCAACTCCTTCAAAAGCAGCAAACCCCTCAGAGGTGCTGAGCTTCCACGAGTCTGCTTCTCTTGGGTTGCTTTTCAGCTTCACACCCCAAATCTGCCATTTTTCTCTTTCAAAAAAAAATTTTCCATGGCTATAAAAATCCTGCCACTCCCTGCTGTGGGTAGGGACACCTTCTGCTATCCCAGGCTGCTCCAAGCTCTGTCCACCCTGGCCCTGGGACACTTCCAGGGATCCAGGGGCAGCCACAGCTTCTCTGGGCACCCTGTGCCAGCCCTGCCCACCCTCACAGAGAGGGATTTCTTCCCAATTTTCTGATCTAAACCTGGACAGAAAACACAGAGCCCCAGCAGACGGATCTCTGGGTTGGCCACAGAAAGACAAGAGCTCAGTTTGCACACAGGAGAACACTCAGAGGAGAGGCAAATAAGAGGACCTGGTAAAGTAGAAGCAGCAAGAAGCAGCAAGCCTTCTTCAGAAGGCCTAAAAGATCTCTGGAGCGGTGAAAATCCGACAGGTTGCACTCCCAGGAGCAGGAGAAATGCAGATGGAGTATGAAAATGACTGATATCATGGGAAGCAAGGAAAAAATCCCCGTTCACAACTGCTTCTTGTGATCGCAGGTCTAACGCGTTGTATTTCTCTTGAAAGGTACTTGTGATAACGTGGCATTCAAAACTGCTCAGCTTTTTATCCACTGACAATCTCCTGTGAGAGACCCGGACGACTCTGGGACTGCCAATGGAAATCCCTTTCCAACCATACCACATATCAGCATTCCCAGGGTTTCACACCGGATCAGGATGAGGTTAAATAATACACGGATTCTTCAAGATCCCTTCCCTCTTCTCAACTACAAGCACAATATCCTCTTGATTTCACCAGCTCTCTGCAACATTCCCCCTGCTACGAGATCCCTTCAAAATGATATGACCTTCCCATATGGAGTTAACCTGCAGGTGTAGAAATGGCACAAAACCCCCAAAACACACTAATCCAGAACTACTGCCAAAACACTGTGCAACCAAACATAATAAAGGTTGGTACAGATTATTCCCTTTAGTGGCGATATCCAGATTTGCTTGGTGGGCAAGAACAAATGGTTTGGTAAAGAAAGAGCATGAAAACTCGGGTAAAACAAGGGGCAATCAAAAGCTCATGAGAATATCAGAGCTGTTGGCTGGACACCGCACTCCTGGGGTCCTGCAGTGTGACACAACTTTGTCCCCAGGTGAGCTGCCATGTCACTGAGAGGACACAAACCCCTTAAAAACGCTGTGCCAAGTACAGTCAGCTTTTCCTGACTGGAATGGGAATGAGCTGGATGTTCTGAAAAATCGTGAGTAGTCAATTTCTGTTCTGGAGTTACTGTCAGTGTTAAAGAGGAGAACCTCACCTCAGGGATTGGTGGAGCACAGGAAAGCAGATTCACCCAAAAATGGAGGGGAAATCATGAAGCCTGTCCCCAGAGATGTACACTGGGAACAGAAACAGGCACTTGGAGGGAATTTCTGCTACTTCATCTCTCAGCATTCCCACAATTCTCGTTTCAGCCTAGTCCATCCCTCCTACCCCCTTGCAAATGTGGCTGGACTTGTGACTAAAATTACCATCACAGAGGTGTCTGGCAGTACCTTTTACTTGCAGATTAGAATCTCCATCACCTCTGTCCACAAAGCTTTTTAACGGGAAAACAAAAACGAGATGATAAAAATACATATATATTCACTTTGAATTTGTCCATCAAACTGTGGAGTCCATGAAACTGTGTTAGGACAGACCCACAAAAAAATGAGCACCCAGTAGGGCTAAGAGCTAGGAGGTGACAATTCCTACAGGTACGAGTGTGGCATTGCCTTGAAATGACAAAACCCCTTTGTATTTCACAGGGTCTCCATGATCTACTTCTCTCTGGAAGGATAACTGGAATGAACAAGAAGCCTCTTAATGTTTCTTGTATATTCAACACCCTCCTCCAAGCAGGACCAAAGCTCAGCACAATTCTGACAAGCAGAGGCTCAAAGAGATTCCACGTGCTGGCTTCTTTGCTGCTCAAAAAAAAAAAAAAAAAAAACATTTTGGATTTTATTCTGGCTCTGGGGGCCAGTCTATGTCAATCTTTTCTTCTTTCTTTTTCCACAAGTGTTGCAGGTTAAACTTTGTGCCTAACAACCCTGACAGTGTCGCTTCACATTTTTTAGACGAGCCATTGAGCAGCATTATGACAAATTATGGGGCCTGATGATATGTAAAAGGAACATCTCCTCCACTCAGAGGCTGTGGAGGAAATAAAAAGACTGAGGGAAGTATTCCTGGGTGGGGAGGGGGAAAAAAGCTATGTGGGGAAGCAGCAAAGTTCATTATGGATAGATTATTCATGATTCAGGAGTTCATTATTAATGGATGATTTACAAGTATTTCCAAAGTGTTGCCAGATGTTCCCCTGGGAATAGCTTTTCAATAATACCCACAACTTAAAGAAAGAATGATGAGCTGTATTGATATTTTTATTACTAAAGGCAGCAGGTAATCATCAATATGTTTAAGAGAAAAGCAAAGACCTATTTCTAACCTCCTCCACAGTTATTTTTTCATGTCATAACAGCTCTGGGCATATCCTGTACTCTTAAGTTAGTAATAAATGACAGTGCTGCACTTAAAACCTTGTGTATATGGAATTTTGAGGCAGCAAATCCTGATGTTCTGTGACTCTGGGATTCCACGTAGAGTTACTCTTAAAAAGTTGCTCTTAAAAAATAAAATAACATAAAATAACATAAAATAAACTAACATAAATTAAAATGAAATTAAATTAAAATAAAATAAAATAAAACTCAAGTCCAAGATGACACCATAAATTGAAGCCCAGGTCTCCTCTTCCACAGAGGGAAACCTCCTCATGACCCCAGTCCATCCCATTCCTTCACGAGTTACCAAACCTCAGCTTCTCACTTCACACCCAGGATCCAAAGTTCAACCACAAGCAGTGGCGACCTAATTATTAATGAGTTTGCCTGAACTAACCAGTGTCTAATTGTACACAGAGAGACTGAGAAATAAAGATTCCAGCTGAAAAATCCCTAAGAATCAATCCATTTTCACATTCTCCTAATAATCACTATGGATCCTCACACCAGAGTCTTTAGGTAATCTGGCGAGCATTAACTTACATTTCACCTGATTATTAAAAACATTAAGCACATATTAATCTACAATTTATTACAATTAGGTTTGTTCTAATTTAATTAAACACTGAGGCCTCTTAAGTATTCTGTGAAACTCAGGTATGTTGCCTGGCAAGTGGGGGTCTTTCTGAAAATAACTTTTCAGGAATCCTCAGTGATATTTTAGAGATCTCCAAATGGGAACTATTACCATGGATGAGGGCTTAGTTTTTAGGATGAAAATGTACATTAGTCACTGGGTAAGTATTGCCAGACTTCCTTCCTTCCCTATATCCACCTTTCCAGGCTCAGATTGCTGGGTCATTCCTGTGTGATAAATACCAGATCTCACTGTAAAATGGTGTTTATTTACAAGAAAAACGCAAGCAGTTATTCCTGACTGCCCACTCAAAGCCATGCACGGAATAGTGGCCAGCCAACCAAAAAGCGATTATGTGTGTGACAATGCTGATGCTGAGCCCAAAGTAATAACATTGCTTCCAATTTTAAGGTTAAGTAAACCACGAACTGCCCTTGTATGTATAAATATGTTGGTTCAAGCATTCAAGTTGTGTGGGAAGGGGCTGGATCCCTTTGGTTTTGTTTGCCACTACAAAGCTTCACCTTGGCTGAAAAGCGTTTAGCATCCTCACAAACCAGCCAGCAGCACTAACAGTTCTCGAATGAGGATTTAAACATTAAAATATCTCCTTTTTTAAAAAAATAAATGTTTTCCCCTCGAAAAGCTGGCGGGACCACCGCAGGCTGAAGTCCCAAAGGGAAGAGCTGGGGGAAGCAGAAAGAAGAGGGCCTTGGAGCTGCCAATTCCCTGTTAAATGAAGCAGAGGCAGAAACACTCCAGCCTGGCTTTGTCATCCATCAGCAGAGCACAGCTGGACTGAGGACAGGATCTGGAGCAGGGGGAAGGAGCCGAAGTCCCGCCGGGGCTGTGCCCACCTGGAAGGCACAAGGAAGATGTGGGATGGACCCTGCACACTGCACGGTGCAGGCCAAGCCTGAAAACATCTTTTTGGTAAAAAAGCCCACAGATGTTTCCCACAGCCCAGCCCAAGGCGAGATGTGCTGTGATTCACCCAGCCTCACCGAGCCGGGGCTGTCCCTGTTAAACAGGGAATCTGTTCCATGACTGCCTCTTCCCAAATCCCTTGGGAAAACCAGGTATTCCCACAGGCAGCAGGCTCAAACAACAGAGCCCACACTGCAAGAAAATCAACAGAACCAATGAGGGAGAATTTCTCCCCGTGAAAAGTTTACCTTTCCAAGGATTTCACCTCCCCTGATGGAGACCAAGGTGGAAAATGTAGAGCTGCCCTTCAGGTTTACTATGACTTGGGCACCAGAGATGCATCAAGAGGCCCCGGAGTCAAACCCTGGCAGAGGGATGAGCACACACAGCTCAGAAAAAACCAGCCCAGAGGAGCTTCTCTTCCAAAGGAAGGGAAAAAAAAGATCCTCACAGTTCTTCAGGGCTGCCTGGAAGTTGTAAAATGTTACTACAAAATAGGCACAAATCCCCCCCCCAAACCAGGATCCGGAATTTCAGACAATAGCTGGACTTTAATTCATTGGAACAAAACCCAATAGTTTTGTTTTGAAGAGCAAAAACCCACCAACAAGATGACATTTTTTTTTTTCTGTGAATTCTGGTCTGGCCCCTATGTGGGACGTAAGGACTGATTTAAAGAAGACAAATAATAATAATAATAAAAAAATTAAAGCTGCTTTTTTAGGGGTGGGACTGGCCAATTTGAGCTTAGTTTTTTAGGGAAAAAACCACCCACAATCAAAACGAAAGGAAAGCAGTAGAAGAAGGGCAGGACCATGAGGGGGGCATTTAGTGGCAGGAACACCTTCAGAAAGGCTGGGAGCCTGCAGGACTGCAAGAATTTCAGGCAGGTGGAGAAAAATTATACTGATTAATGGAAATGAAAAGTTTGGGGTGATACCAGAGGATTTTAATTGCGTTTTTCCATCCCCTGTCACGGCACACTCCAAACATAAGCTCTTCGTTTGATGCATGGATAATACAGCATTGTACTCCAGCTTACTATAAAGTCCTACTCACATCTCTTTGAACCACACATGCATCCAAAAACCAGGAATTGCAGGATATTCAAATGTGAGAAATCAGAGTGGTGGCACTGAACAAGAGGCATCACTGACAATTAAGCATCTCCTTCTCTGGCGCCTGGAGTTCGACAGGCACGGCTTTAATGGTTTTATTTTCATTTGAAGGAGGTGAATGAAGGAAGATGTGGCCTTTTCACAGGGGGGAAATAAACAGCAGCCTTAATCAGCCTCTGAGACACGAGAATCTAAATGAAGGACCCAGCCACCGGCCCTTTGCCTCTTTTAAAGCACAGGGATTTATCCTCATTACGGGATAAAACCAGCGCTGGCTCCGCTTGGGAACGTCAGCATCGTACCTCTCACAGACAATCCCGATGCTTTCCAGCACAGGTGCCAAAATAAGACACGTTCTGGCAGCCTGGAGGTTAAACTGGATTAATTCCTAAAACCTGAATGCTGATCTGCTGTCATTTAACATGTGCTCAACATGTGTGCTCAGCAGCAACTGGAAATGAAATATCTTAAATATTATCAAACGGTACATCATTAAATAGAAATTAGATGGAAACAGGGGAAAGCGAAAAATTGACTAGGAGTTCAGCTACTCTAAATGGCTAATACGGCCATTTTTCACCTGAAGCCCTCTCCAATACAGTTTTGCCATTAAGCAAAAACCTAAAGAAAGGTAATCAATTCCAACTAAAAAGCACTTCTCCCGGAATGACTGCACTTCAAACCCCTGGCTGGCTGCCAGCCTCCCCCCCACCCCCAGACAACAGCCATCAATGTTTCTGACTATCACAGGAGCACGAGGGGCCATGCATAATTGACTGGAAGATGGGCTAAAACTGTGCCCAATCAGTGTGTGATCAAAACCGCGTGGAATATTCAGCGCCACTTGATTACACGGAGCCTCGTCCTCGCGCTCTCCTCATGAAATCTCTTCAAGGTCCAGAGTACTGTAATAAGATCATTACTGTCAAGCGCTACGAATCGCAGGCAATGAGTCTTGGGATAGGAAGTCATACTTCACAAGCTCCTCTGGTCTTCCTTTTTTTCCCCCCCCTCTCTCTCTCTTTTTTTTTTTTTTTTTTTTTTTTTTTTTTTTTTTTGTATTTTACTGCGTGTTGAGGCAGCAAGGCGACGAGGTGACAGATAATGATCACATCACTGTGTGGCAACTAGAAAGGCACTTTTAAGAAAGAGCACAGAGAAATCAGCTTAAGAGAAACTCAAACAATTTTTTTTTTAAGGGCTTTTTCCTTTCCCCCCTCAAAAATTAAATAGAATTAAACTGTGCAGTATTCTCCTTTCATGAATTGTGATTTAATGTCATTGAATTTAATCATTTGATAGATTTTCATATTATCCCAAAGCCTATTACCTCACAGACAAATGGCCAATTTTCTCCAGCTCACGCTCACAAAAGAAACCTTTATTAATTTTTTTTTTTTCTTCCTTTTTAGAGTCATGGGGGAGAACTGGTGGAAAATGTCAATGATGAGGCCTGTTCAAGTTTCCCTTTTTACCTACTGCTTCCTGGAGTTACACACCACATACGATGCATAACATCTATCGCAAGTAACTGGTCTGTAAAGAGAAAGGTGGAGGGACAGAAAACAGGAGATTAAAGCACAGGGTATAAAATAAACATAACAGCAAGCTCGGCACTGAAACCTCACACAGGGCACGTGGATCTACAGCGGGGACTTCAGCTGATTTAAGGCTTAAAACTCGACAAAACAACATGGGTTTGAAATTACTGACTGGCCAGGAGCTGGAAATAAAGAGCTCAGCATTGCTGTTACAGAGATGACATCAAAAGCCTGGGAACTGGAGTGCCTCCAGTTGTGGCTTCTAACTGGAGAAAGCTCCAGTGATAGGATAATTGCTTAAGGGGAAGGGAAAGTCCACCTTGCCCACATCTCCAGCAACTCCTCCCTGCAGCACCTCCATCACCTCTTCCAGGCCTGGCACCTCCCATCATCTCCAGCACCTCCATCTCCAGCAGATTAAATCCTGTACCGCAGCATTCTCCACTTGCTGTTCCCTATGGAGAGCCCCATCCTCACGGATCTGCTCCTTTTCAAACGCATCCCACTGCGAGACTGCCCCTCAAACCTGCCCTTTGAACATCACCACTGCACGAAAACACTCGATTCCCACAATACCCCACAACGGTTTGGGTTGAAGGGACCTCAAAGTCCGTCCAGTCCCAACCTCTGCCATGGACAGGGACACCTGCCACTGTCCCAGGCTGCTCCAAGCCTCATCCAGCCTGGCCTGGGACACTGCCAGGGATCCAGGGGCAGCCACAGCTTCTCTGGGCACCCTGTGCCAGGGCCTGACCAACCTCAGAAGGGAGAATTCCTTCCCAATGTTTGACCTGAACTTACTCTTTCAGTCTGCAGCCAATATATGCATATTCAGCCATGTATTTAGTAAAACTCTTCATATTTATCACCACCCTCCTTAGTTTCGGACATGTTTTTTTCAAGATGTCACAAACATTTTGACCAAGAATCACAACAATAGGGGGCACAAATATTTCTTGATCTACAAGTTGTTACTAAATCTGTAATTGAGTAAAATGTGGGGGTTTGCACCTAAAAAGGAACTGATGAGTGGTTATTGTTCTGTGTGTACCTCTTGATTTTGAACTCTTATCAGCCAAGAGTTGATATGTTTAATATGCCTTGGGCAGACCAGACCTCACACAATCCCCCTTGAATTCCAGGACTGAGCTATCCATGGCAAACCTCCACAAGCAGGGCTGCTGAAGGGAGTTATTTAGGACTTCCCCTCTTTAGAGGAAGCTGTTTCCCACTGGTAGCTCAGTTCCAGTGAGCTGATGAGTCCAAGTGCACAGGCATCCTTCACAAATTATATCTTCCTTCTACATCAAAATACCCTATTTATTGAAATTATGACACTTTGCCTCGAGAGGTCAGTTACGTGGTGAAGAGGAGCACAAAGTTACACTGAGCACAATTACCTGATTTTAACCTTTTCACTGGCTGTAGCCTTATAATACATAATCACCTAAATTCACAATATTTTAATTTAGGTATGTAGGTACATAATGAAATGAGATTGCCCTACACTCCAGAAAAACTGGACGGCACCTGTAGAACAGACATTCTTATTTAAGGAACAGAAGCACCAACTTCTCTAGCAGGATTAACATTTTACCAGCACTCATCACTGCCTTGCAAACATCACCTTGTGGCCATCAGGAACCGTTCTCATAACCAAGATCTCAGTGTGAGGCTGACAGCACGTTGCTGGGGACACTAATTACCCAAAGCCAGTGAGATGCTCAAGTGCCACTTGTTTTCATTCAGTTACAAAGCTACTCCAAGCTTATTCCTCCCCCCCAAAAAACCAGGCCAAAGCCCAGCGTGGCACCGAACACACAGCGAGCCCTTCTGCTGTCGCAGCGCTCCAAGTGGGAGCGATTTTTAGGGAAACGCAGAAACTAAAATAAAGCGCCGTCATTCTCTCACTCTCCAGATGTGCCAGCGCGTGCAACCACCACCAATTCATCCCAGGCCTCATCCCCTCCAGAATGCCCTTTTCCTGCTGACCACCACTGCGACACTTTTCCTTTCAACCGGGGAGGCGGAACCGGCCGCCTTCTCCCGACCCCGGCTTCTGAGGGGAAGCAGGGATCTTTCAACTTGTTTAGCCGGCAATGAAGTAGGTTAAAACAATAGATGAGCTTCACCTCCCTTGTCTTTCCCTCCTCAGCATCAACATAAGTGTCTTTCAGCAGCATCCCTTTCATGTCAGGGAGGCTGCGGCAGCCGAGGCTGGAGGATTCCAACCAGTGACCTTTCTGCCTCGGTTGAAAGCCGGGCTCTGAAGATTCGGGCTGGTTTTATTAATTTCTGCCCTCCTGCTTCCCGGGTGCACAGCCCTCGGCCAGGACTGAGCTTCCTGTGCGTGAAGCCACAGCTGATGAGTGGAATTAGAGCCCAGGAGCGTTTTGACAGGGAGAGGTGATAAACTCAAACAAGCATCTGGCATTACAGACAACAGATACGGGCACGCACTGCTGGATTTTCTTTTTAAAGTTCTCTTGCAGGCAGGGAAAACACAGCTAGGTATTTTGCCCGTTTTTAATGCAAATTAAACCCTAAGACCTGCCTTGTTTTGGGAGGTATTTAAAAGAAATGGTTTCCTAAAAAGCAGCTAGAGCAGAGAATAGTTAGTCAGGAGAGGCTCACAACTCTTGTGAGATAATCTGCAAATCGAGGATGCAAATACTTAACTGAACAAACTCCTAAAATCTCACTGAAAGCAAACTCATCGAAGTCCAAGTCCAGGAAGCGGAGTTTAAGTGTTACTTGCTGCAATTCCTGAAATGCTTCATGTACAGGAAGACCACACAAATGACATGATGACCAACAAATTGTAGAGATGAAGAGAATTCAGCAGTAACCCTAAATGATTATAAACCTATTTAAACCCCCTGAACCTTCCCAGCAATCTGCTTATCCTGCCAACCCCTCCAGCTCCAAATAAATCCTTCTTTTCTTCATTCAGCATTGCTGTCAAAATGCCACTTTTGTATCACTCTCTCTTTAAGCCCTCACTATTTTTTAAAACTATGAACATTTACTTTCTAAAACTTCAGGCACTTAAAGAGACCAGAAACAGAAGCAAAACCTGCTGTCACTAAACCCTTTATCAGAAGATGCACAGAAATACTTCACAACATAATGAGAACATACTCCTCTTCTGTGTGATTTGGGTCTGCATTTGGGATTTTAAACTTTGTATCTATGTATTTGTTTTTAGAGGGGGAACGCTTAAGATACCTCGTATCATTCTAAGGAGAGTATAGCAAAAAAGAAAAAAAAAGGGCAAGGAAAAAAAGAAAAATAAAAAAAAGGAGAAAAAAAAAAAAAGGCAAGCAGGAAATTATTAAGGAATTACTGTTTTTTTTTTTCCCCTCCTGATTAATCCCCAGACTTTGTGCTGTTGCTGTACCCCAATACCATTACAGAGCAGGCTGTAATTATTGATTTATAGGGACCAGCTAAAATAATTAGGATGGCAAGATCACCAGGAGTAACTTTTGCTGTGTTCCTACACGGGCAACACCTGTTTCCTATACACTTAATTATCTTCTGATGGACTCCAAACAGCTTCTCCTCTTTTCCTTGAAGAAGTTTTGGTGGCAGCTTAGTTCTGGGCATCACTTCAAGCAACACAATCCATCCAAGGGACCTCGACATCCAATGGATTTGATTCCAAAGGTCACAGACTCTTTAATAGGTGAGTGGTTTTGCCCTTGCTGCAGCTGCAGGTCAAGATATTACATTTCAGAGAAAAGGCAGTGACGACGCTGTGGCTTTTTGTGCTGGAAAGGTTTGTGAACATGCTGTCCTCTGACAATGTCAGAAGGTTTCTTCAGGACCATAAAAAGCCAGGAAAAAAAAAATTAAATATATCTCTAAGAGCAGCAAGTAAAAATACCTTCCTTCATCATGGTGCTTAATTCAGGGTACAATAAGCAAGTATTAGCATTAACAATGTCAAGTCCATCTGCCAAAGGAAGAATCTGCTCTCCCACTTTTGCTCCTTGAGTTGTTTCCACTAAACTTCCAAAAATCCCAAACGACTTTTTTTTTTGTTTTTTTTTTTTTTTTTTTTTTTTTTTTTTTTTTTGTGCTTAGAGGAATAGAATTTTTTTAGTTCAGCGTGGCCACCACAGTTCCTAAACTCTGCAGCCAAGGAAGTGTATGTTAGAATTACGTGGAGGACATCACAATGAGGTGCCAAGAACACTTAAATCGCCTCAGGGTATGATGCCAGCAGGTAAATCACCACGATGCTCAGGAAAGCTTAGGGTAGGGAAAACGCCCACAGGTTTTCCACGCATTTCAGCGACCCTCTGTATTGCTTCTTTTTATTCTTAGAACAGCCAAGTTTCATGTGTTATACAGAGAACTGCATTTCTGTAATTCACAACCATTCTGGTGGTGGGGTGGCTGACAGGGACACAGGGAGACACCAGCTGAAAGCACTGATGGTTTTGCTTATTGCTAAAAGAACATATGAGAAGTCTCTCTAAACCTTGTTCTTCCGTCCACAGAAATTAAACTAACACGTGTTAATTTCCCACTTAACTAGGGCTCAGTTTTCAACACTCAGTGACATAAAACACACGTGTTTTTAAAAAAAAAAGGGACTCTTAAAATACCTTTACCACTTTAACCCGAGAAAATCCAAAAAAATTAGGATTTCTCAGTAAACTGGGGTTCATCCTTTAGCTACAAGCCAGAAAGCGTAAACCTGCAGTTGGGTCTGGACTGAACAGAGCAGCGAAGCACCAGAAAAAGCAATTACTGCACAAGGGACAGAGAACAAATACCTTTGTGTTAAGAAAACAGTTCTGAGAAGAAACATAAAAGGTCCTTCTTTGTCCTTCAAAACTTCTTTAGAAACAAATGATGAAGAAGAAGAACACGGATTTCAGAGAGTTTGGAAAGTCTCCCTGAAGTTGCTGATCACATTTCCTGCTCCTCAGGCGCTGCCTCCCAGCTCCACCTGCATGATGGACGTGGAGCCAGGGGGGTTTTGTCCCAGGGTGCCGAGAGAGGAGATGAATTCCCTGCCCTGGGAGGGTGCCCAGAGCAGCTGTGGCTGCCCCTGGATCCCTGGCAGTGTCCCAGGCCAGGCTGGATGGGGCTTGGAGCAACCTGGGACAGTGGAAGTGTCCCTGCCCGTGTCCCACCCCAGGAGGTGGAACGGATGTGCTCCAAGGTCCCTTCCCACCCAGCCCATTCCATGATCCTCCTGAGGGAAGGAGTGGATGTCCCCACCCCACTGGGATGGGGCTGTGGTGGCCCTACAGCAGACCTGAAAAGATCGGGAAAATGAAAATGAAAAGCTTGGAGAGCAGGGATGATCCCAGTGCTGAAAGGCAGCCTGGGGCTCTCCTAAAACCCCAGTGACGGATGGAGGGGAGGCAGCCTCAAGCTGGCACAGCCATAAAAGCTTTAAAGCTAACAAGAGTACGAAAAATAAACACTAGGAAAGATCTTCTTGTGAAGAGTATCTCCAAGAAAGCTTTTTAATTTTTCTGCTTGTTTTCCAGCTGAAAAGCCTTCCTATTATCCCTGGCTGTTGCAGGAAGTGCAGCAGCACAAGGGGACCCAAACAGATGAGGCTCTGAGCAGCCATTCCTCTTTGAAACACAGCTCTGTCTAATCCTGCTCCGAGCAACTTCAGGCGGCGTGGTGGGAAAAAAACTGCTGGTTGCTGGCACCTTGCCTAATGTAAGCATTCCTGCTGCTACCCTCAAAAACACTGAGGGATTTTTTTTTCAAGTGACAAGTTCTGCACAGAGAACTGAAAAACTTCTCCCTGGGTTTCACCGCGCTGGGAAAAAAAAAACTGACAAGAATCTGATTTTCCAAAATAAGAACTGAATTTTAATTTTCATCCAAGTGCAGCGCAGGTGCTTTAGCATTTTTGTTGCTGTGAGCATTGTCTCAGAAAAGCTGCGGAAAGATAAACCAAGTGAGATGAAAGAGCCCATCCCAGAAAGAGAGGGCTGTGCATGTGCAGATAGTGTGGAGAGAGAAGAATCAGCACGACCTTTATGGAAGGGCATAAAAGGGATGAGCATCAGTCCCTGGAATTGGTGAACCACCCCGAGCTCAGTGTCCATCATCGTGATATCTGAATACTTGGGCAGAGGTCAATGATCAAAGCAGGCACGTTCAAGGAGGGGAAAAAAGCCCTGCAAAGTGCAGTAAAAACGCTTGAGTTTGCTGAAGACCAGATTTAAACCTCATTGAACACCTGAGCTTTGGTGCAGACAAAAATGAAGGAACCCAGAATTCCTGTTTGAAAGCTGACGCTTGAAACATGCCTGGAGCCAAAGGAAGGCGACACAAAATCTAGAATTAACCACACCATCTAACTCTGATCCATTGTACCTGCCTGAGAAAAGCGACTGCAGGAGGACCCTCCTCCTCCTCTGCACGTGGAGCCCAGCATTTCCAGAAGGAAGGAAGACATGGTTCTCCCACAGTTATCACCACAGGCTCCCAGTGCCCGTTTACAGCAAGTCACCTGCTGCTTCTCAAGCACCTGGCTCCAAGTGTCTCCATCTCCCAGAACATCTTCTTCGATGGCCTAATTTGGATTTGTGGTCTTCGAAAGTGCAGTAACCTCCTGAGGGTGCAAATGTATGTTACGGCGGGGAAAGAAAAATCCCCAAGGGAATCTTTTAGGTCACTAGACAGATTTGTAGCCAAGTGCTGGAGAACAAGGAAATCACTGGAACTGGAAACTGCTTTGAAGTGCAAGACAGATGTGGAAATCGTAGAATCATGGGACATCCAGAGCTGCAAAGGCCCCACAGGGATTATTGAATCTGGCCCCTGGCCCTGCACAGACAATCCCACCCTGGGCATCCCTGGGAATGCTGTCCAAACCCTCCTGGAGCTCTGGCAGCCTCGGGGCTGTGCCTATTCCCTGGGGAGCCTGGGCAGTGCCCAGCACGCTCTGGGGGAGGAACTTTTCCCTGGGATCCAACCTAAACCCCTCTGACATTCAACTGCTTGGAGCAAATACCCAGAACTGCCTGAACCTGGCTGGACTCGAGGATCTTGGAGGCCCTTTCCAACGCCAACGATCCGGTGACTCTGCTGTGCACCAAGGCAAGCCCCAGAAAATCCACAGGACTTGGGAAGAGCGGCCTCCCCGGCCTTTCTGAGCCTTGCTAGGACGTCCTTAATGGGAATCCACAACCACTATTACTCTTTGTGAGACGCCCTTCTCCTAAAAGGACAGGAGCTGGAGCACGCCTCATTGCCTTCTCCTTCAGCTCCCGCTGACAGACGAGGCTGCCTGTCCTCGCTGTCAGCCATCCCCTCCCAGCCCCGCAAAGGATTCAAGGACCAGCAAGATGAGCTGTCTGCTGAAGGATGCCCAGAGCTCTGGGATGCCCAGGGCCCTGCCTGGAAACTCCCGAGTCCTGCTCCTGCCGCCAAACCGCCGCTTTTCAACAGGAGGGTTGTGCCTGACAAGAGATGTTGTAAAATTAGAGGGTTTAACAACCACTGATGCCCTCCTGAGACACAACTGGCAAGTCCCACACGGAACAGAGTGCTCAGCTCAGAAGACACGTGGGAAGAGGCAGGTCAAAGGAGGCTGATGGGCTCATGCAGAGGTATGAACACTGTGAAAGGAGATGTTGGCACTGCTGGAGTGTGCTCAGAGCTTCACCTCCCTTGTGAAAGGGAAAGGAGCTGGGGAAGGGGCTGGAGCCCCAGGAGAGGCTGAGGGAGCTGGGACAGGGGCTCAGCCTGGAGAAAAGGAGGCTCAGGGGGGACCCTGTGGCCCTGCACAACTCCCTGACAGGAGGGGACAGTCGGGGGGTCGGGCTGTGCTCCCAGGGAACAGGGACAGGAGGAGAGGGAACAGGGCCAGGGGAGGGGCAGGGTGGATACAGAGGAAAAATTCTTCACAGAAAAGGTTGTCCAGCTGCCCAGAGCAGTGCTGGAGGCCCGATCCCGGGAGGGATTTAGAATATGTGTGGATGTGGCACCAGGGGACATGGATTAGTGGTGGCCTCGGCAGTGCTGGGGGAATGGCTGGACTCGATCTCAGAGGGCTTTTCCAGCCTAAATTATTCTACCTCCTTTAAGGCTCCCTGAGTGTTACTGAGCTGCTGCTGGCCAACAGCTCCTTGCCTTTCTGGAAGCACACTGATCCCATCTCTACGAGAGGGGACAATCTTGTTGAGTTATTGCAAGAGGTTTCAGGTAACATGGTGTAACGCTGGAAGACGAGGAGGAGAAGAGGAAGAGAAAAGAGAGGAGGATGAAGGACAGACTCTGCAATCAAAACAGAGACATCAGGGACAAGTGAGCCAAGTGCAAACCCTCCACTGCCTCCTCGGGGTCCCTGCCTGCAGCCCAGAACCACACAGGCTCCAGCTCCAGCGCCTTGTGAGAATAATCTCCCCAGGAGAAAGAAAACATACACCTATTAACTGCTCAGAAAGAGGTTTTTCAAAGGCTCTCGATATCCAGCTGGCCTTGATCCACATTAACTTCAACAAAATACTCTTGGGCCAATGGTGAACGCTCTGAAAAATCCCCTCTGTAATTTGCCATTGAGGTATGAAAATAAGTGGTGTAAAAGGGCTTCTTTAAAAGTGAAAAAAAAGACAAATTAAAAACGAAAGGTTGAACTAAAATTTGGCTTCGGGCCATAAACTAGGGAGAAACTAACAGCAAAGATAGTTAAATGACTGGAAAGAGAACACAACAGGAGCTGTTATGAAAAAAAAAAAAAGCTGATGGCTTTTTAGAAAAGGATTTGTATAGATAGCTGGGGAAATAAATTCCGGATGTGATAGAAGTGCAATTGAGAAATTAAATAAATGGAAAATAAGGATGACTAAGTAGTAGTTAACATGCCCCTTCTCAGTTGTATACTATTATCACATCTATTTTTAATCTCTTCAGCTGTCTGCAATTGTCATCCTTTTTTCAGAACTTGTTCCAACATTCTTTGATACTGAATTAGCTGTTTTTCACTTTCCCATGCTTACAACCACATCTTTTTCTTACTCAACACTCCCCTTTTCCCACAATGTTATTCCATTGTCTCCCTTTTTCATCTCTCCTTATGTGTTGACTCCCCAGTTTCTGAGCCCTCCAACCACCCTTGTTCATCTCTTTTTTTCTGGAGCTCTTTTGGTTGAATCCTAGCATGTTTCTTTTCTTCTTTTCTAAAGCTGCAAGCATGTTTTATATCATATCTGGCTCCTGTACACATTGTTACCCCTTCAGAAGGGCATTGAACAGCTACAGCAGTGTGGAAATAGTAAGCTAAACTAAGGGAGAAAAAGAAGTTCTTTTTGGCTTTTGCTTTTTGGCTCATAAAAAAAAAAAAGAACCCAAACATTTAAACTCTCCCCTTTTCCCTTTTATCCTCAAATAACACAAGCTTTCCACGAGCAGCTGAATATTCAAACAATGAGAGGCATCAGAAGTGTTGGCCATTCTAGAGCTCAGGATGTGCCTAAGGAGATGTGATAACACAAGATTTAATAATACTGAAAAAAATACGCAAGTTCTGACGTGATCTGTGTGCTATGGAGCGAACCTGAATTTTTCCTCCTTGTTAACCTTCCAAGTGTGCCTCTTCCTTACCTCAGCACCTAATGATGCTCCATATTAACTTGGGGACTCTGATTTATTAAAAAAAAAAAAAAAGTTCTAAACACATTTCAGGCAGCCGAATCCACCACCGTGACGCCTCAGATGGTTCAGCTCCATCATTACAAGCTCACTCTTTAATTTCTCACAATTCCCTCTTCCCTCGTGCATTCAGAGCCAAGGCTGTAGCCGAGCTAACAACACTCTTTGGAATGGGCATTTTCAAAATCCAGGCTTGAATTTTTTTTTTTTATTTTTTGAAACCTACCTTCAGCCGTGCCCGAGATGCCGTCGGCTTTGAAGTTGCTTGTGCTTTTCTTCCGGCGGTGCTTCTTTCTGTTGGCGTGGGGGGAAGGAGGGGGGTCCAGTTTGGGGCTGGTGGTGCTGGATATGCTGGGGCTGGAACACACCGAATCTCCCAGGCCGGTGTCTGCAGTTGGGTGGGGGGGCAAAGAAAAGGGGAGAAAAATCAAAATGCTGCCACATTTCAGGGAGCGGATGGCTGGAATCCAAGCTACAAGCCCTGCCTCTTCGCAGATACTGCTTTGGGTGCATTCAGGAGATTCTCCAAACAACAGCCATCATTTTTTATAAAAAAACCCCAACTTGGCTGAGATGCTGATTCAAGTCCTGTTAGATTGACAGGACTCAGCATCAATTTTAGGAGCAGGCCAGCTGGAATGCACAAAAACAATTGCAAAGTGCTTTAATGCTTCCAATTGCTCCCTCCTCCAAAGATCTTCATCTTCCCCAGCCTCAAATTAATTGGTTTAACACATGGACATTTTAATACATAAATAGAGATAGCCCTGCATCCTCTGGATGTTCTCTGCTGGCATTAATATCAGACAGACATACACTGGAAAGGTGGTGATGGCGATAAAGGAAGGAAAATAAGGTAAGTCATGTACACCTGGTACAGGTAATAATTGTGTGATAAAGGGTCGCTTCCTCCCTGCTCCCAAGGAAAATAAATAACCCCACACTACTCTGTTCAGCTTCCTGCTTTATTAACTCAAACAATTTTAAGAACTGGGTCCTTCCACACAGTAAATACTCAAGTAACCTTAATACAGGATTTCCCCCCAAGGTTGGTAATATGATTTTTGTTTAATTACCGGCTTGGTTTGGATTTTAATTATAAAATTCCACATAAAAGCTATACTTAAAGGAAAGCACTTGCTATTATGGAAAGTGAAGCCATTTCCAGAACCTTGCTTAAATACCATATTGCACCTTAGTGAGGTATCAGGACTGCATTTATGTGCCATATCCTTAAAATCTCCCAGACAGATATTCAGCAAATACATTCTCATGATTGCCTTTTGGGGTTAGATACTTGATGATTGGTTTTAGGATAGCAAGCACAGGGAAAATAATAAAAATCCTTATTATAAAGCTTAAGTGTAATAACAGGAGTGTATTTAAGTTTAACTTAATACGTCAGAAAAATATCAAGCCAAAGATTATTAAAAAAAAATAGCTTTTGATTTTTTTTTTTTGCATAGTTAAATTCCCCCAGAACTGCCTATTTGACAAAACCCAACTTATTTTGGTTTCTTTTTCCTCCTGATAAAGTTTATTTCCTAATTACCCCCTAAGCACAGTGGTGCTCTAAGTTATTAGTGGGGGATAAATTATGTAGCTAATTGCCTGGCAAGAGAGACCAAACCAAACATTAATCTTTATATTAAGGATTTCTGTTCTTTTGCCTACATCCACTAGCTTGAAACCAGTTCCCAAGAATTTAACCCCAAATGAGAATCATGGGAATATATTTACTCTGTATCAGTGTGGGAGATTTTAAGGCTTTGACCCATAACGGGTGCAAGTGGCTCTCCTGGCAGAGTTTGCTGTCTCTGCAGGAGAGGAAGAAGGCAAACCCAGGTGAAAATCCCCGTGGGAATTCTCTCAGCCAAGGTGACGCAGATCCCTTTGGATCCATGACATGGAAAGAAGATGCAGAAGAGGGTGCCAGAAACACAAAGGCATGAGCACAGATGCAATGGGGTTGCTGCCAGCCCCAAATACTGACCTCCAGCTTGACTCTGGAGGTTTCCAACGGTGATATTCAAAAATGAAGGAAAAAAACCCCATTTTGCCCAGAGAGGCTGTGGCTGCCCCATCCCTGGAATTGCCCAAGGCCAGGTTGAACAGTGGGGCTTGGAGCAGCTTGGGATAGCAGAAAGTGTCCCTCTCTGAGGTGTTAGAACTAGGTGATGTTTCCTGTTCCCTCCAACCCAAACCTTTCTGGGATTCTTTGATTCAAAACGCTTCACTTCCTCCACCCTCATTCCCGGCTTTCACTTCAGGAACACTTAAACCCACGCCAGTTCATCTCCTGCCCCTGCACCCATCGAACAGTGAAAAAAACCCACAATCCTGAGGCAACGCCACAGAACACATCCTGTTAAAAACCATCAGGGGACATCCACACACTGGTGGCAGCTCTGTCTAATTTCCAGGCCGTAAATCCCCCCAACAAAACCTGCTCGAGAGCTCTGAAAAATGAGGGACGTACGGGGCTGATGCCTGGCGTCGGAGAGCTGAGGAATTAACCTCCCGTGGTAAATCCTCGTCATCCACAGCCCCTTCCAGGTAATAACCTGCTGTCCTTGGGTCAAACTGCTCTCAAGTGGGAGCCCGGAGCTTTCCCTCCCCCTCAACCAGCAAGGAAAGGTTGATCCCTCATAAATGGAGCCGAGCTGCTCTCGCCGGTGTGTTACTGCCCCGGATTCCCGCTTTCCGAGCCCACCCTTTGAAGATGGGAGTTATTTAACATTCCCCTGGTTTAAAATATGAGCAATCAAAAGGCGCTGGGCTTCCACGCTGTGCTCTCCCATTCCCCACTCCTTCTCTTGCCTGACAAGGTATTCTTCAAATTGAAAAGAGGGCTCCTGAAAGCCCGGGCTTCGGGAAACTGTAAATGAGTTCAGGCTTCAGCCCGCTGAATGCAATTTCATCCTCCTGACTGAATACAAATAATGCATTTTATTTGGTATCAATTACCACGCCTGAGAACAGACGACCACTGCAGGCACTTTTAAATATATAATAAAATAAAATTTAAAATAAAAAAAAAAAGAGGGAGGAAAAAAAAAAGGCAAGGAGAAAGGCACGGCAAATTAAAAAAGCAAGCGCCTCATTACTCCCCATCTCAAGCAGCTTTGACAGAGGCACTGGAACTCATAAGCTGCGTTCCACTGGGCTGGGATGGGCTGTTTTCCAGCCATCCTGCACGTTCAATGTCAGCCATTAGTTCTTCCCAATCGGGCATCAATGTTCAACACACACCCGAAAAAATATATAATACTGGTAATAATAATAACAATCTGCAGCCTCTCCGAGCTTCAATACTTGAAGTATGAGTCAAAGCAGCAGTTTCACTTTTCACTCGGGAAGCTGACAAGCATGACTAGAGGGGGAATAAAATAACATTCAGTTCGCATAAATATCAAGCGGGCTGCTTGAGACTGATGGGCCAGGAATGTATTCTTAGCCATCATTCTGGCAGACAGGCCCAAGGACACTCATAACTTATTTTACAATCATTTAGTTTCAGCTCAAGTGGAAAACGTGACAACTTATCTCTGCTGACAAGATGCCATATCGAACCTTACAATTAACTCTGCCCCGATTATCTGCCCAGCCCATCATTAGCTCTGCAGCTCTTGATGGACTGTAGGGGCATGGCTTCCCTTGACGATGGTCATCATCTGCAGGGTGCAGAGCTCCATTACACGACACTGAGGACAAAACTCTCCCCTTGCTGCAGAGCTGGGGTTGTCCTGACCGCCACAGCCTCGTTTTTGCAGCCGTTCTGAAGTGATGCGCAGCAAGACGCTGCAGGAAAACGTCTTCTCCCCCAAAAACAGAGCGTCCTCGTGGTTCAGCCCACCCCTGCTGCTGCCCGCAACCTCCAGGAGTGAGCCAGAGATGTCCATGTTCTGTCCCACAGCAGCCAAGAGCCTTCCTTCCCGCCCTCCATCCCTCCCCAGTGCCATTACTAACTCCTTCAGCTGCAAGGGAGAGCTGATGCAGCCACATGGCAGAACACTTGGCTTGGAAGGGGCCTTAAACCCCAAATCCTGCCGTGGGACACCTCCCCTTATCCCAGGTTGCTCCCAGCCCTGTCCAGCCTGGCCTTGGACACTTCCAGGGTCGTGGCAGCCCTGTATAAACACGTGCAGCATCTCACTCCACACCCAAAAGCAACAAGTGACACTCGGTGACCAAACACCCCTCGAGTTATGAAGAGATGGGACATAAAAACCCCACCCCTCTGCTCTTCACATGGTGATTTTTCTCTACAGGTACAGGACACATGGATTAAGACGGAGATTGCTCTGCTTGTGCAAGTCCAACCCTCATTTGCGAGAATTTACCAAACAAAACAAAAAAGCAAAGGCAGTTTTTACTCCACAAAGCAAGTGCCGTGTCTGCCTCTCTCCAAGATCCATTTTGCAATTATGGTCATGAGAGAAATTCCTTTCAAGTGTGACAAACTGTGGTAGAAGAAAGGAGGGGTGGAACAGAAGAAACACTTTGTCTGCAACTACAATCCGGAGTCAAGAGACAGAACATTAAATGAAAACCAATCCTCAGAAGAGTCTCAAGAGCTGTGCTGTTGTACTGGGTTTTATTTGCTGTTTGAAACAATTTGATATCCTTTCCCAGTCTTACACACATCTTCTAAAAGGTAACTTGCCATCCAATTCCCACATCCTATCTTTTTAAATATTCTGGTATTTAGAAGCTGCGTGCGCTCAACAGATTGCGCTGTGCTCAACCTCCATTTGTGCCCCTTAAGGACTTTGAGAGTGTCCTTCTGGATTTGAAAAGAGTGGAAAATAAACAGAAACATCACTGAATCACAGGACTGGATGTGACCCAATAGATCATCCAGTCCCACTCCTTGCCATGGGCAGGGATGGACACCTCCCACTATCCCAGGCTGCTCCAAGCCCCATCCAGCCCGGCCTTGGACACTTCCAGGGATCCAGGGGCAGCCACAGCTTCTCTGGGCACCCTGTGCCAGGGCCTCTCCACGCCAGGGGCTCTGCACCCTCACAGGGAAGAATTTCTCTCAATATCCCATCTCTCCCTGCCCTTTAGCACTGGGAAGCCATTCCCTGTGTCCTGTCCCTCCATCCCTTGTCCCCAGTCCCTCTCCAGCTCTCCTGGAGCCCCTTTAGGCCCTGGAAGGGGCTCTGAGCTCTCCCTGGAGCCTTCTGTTCTGCAGGTGAACATCCCCAAAACTGAGCCGTCTGAAACTCGATCCAAACCCAGACTGTGCTTCCTGGTGCCTCTAGAACAGAAAAACAACTACCTTGCATCCCAAATTGCCAAGCCCCTGCACCAAACCTGTCAGAGATACGACTCCTTCAGCACCCGTCACAGCAGAGGTGCGGGAGAGGCCAGCACAGGAGCCAAGAAGGCCAAGGAAATGAGGGACAATAAGCCAAAACCAGCACCCAGGCCAGGCTAGAGGAGCTGGGGGCTGGAAAAGCAGGAAAAGAGGCAACATGTGAGGTACGGGAATAGCACAGCACAAAGGCTGGGACACAAAAGTCCAAGAGCGGAGCTTCGTCGTTGGCCCACGGTTCCTATTCTCTCTGTCACACACACAACCCTCTCTCCTGTGCAACCATCTGCAGCGGAACCAAGGATATTCTGACCCCTTCTATCTTCGTGCCTTTTGATTTATTTCATATTTTTGTCAAATCACCTATTTACAAAAACTTGAAACAAACTCAACAGGTGACGCTATTCTCCACAGACCAAAGTCGAGCTTGATCTGGTTTACATTTTTCTTGCATCTTCTTGTTAAAATTTTCCAACAGGCTTTCAAAGTGAAATTAGACTTTTTTGTCAAGCCCAGCTCCCCAACACGGCCTTATTCTCAAGTGGCTGGAGATTGATTAATTTGGGTTTTTGATTTGCCGAAGTGACAAGAAGTCAGACGTTACAAAAGCGGGAGCGGTGAATGGGATCAATTAAAGAGCAGAAGCAGCAACACAATTAATAGCACCAGGTTCAAGAGGAGAAAGAAAGCGCTGATGACGAAAACAACAGCAACAGCTCTGCCTGCAGCAGGAATCTTTGCTGCGACCCAAGGAAGGCTGAATCCAAAGAGGGTGTTTCAGAACTTTCACTGTGCCATTAGTGCTGAAATGAAATAAGGCAAAGATGTCGGTAGCTCGTGGACTGAATAATAAAAAAATAGCTGGACACTTTCATCTTCCACACATGTGTTTTAAATAAAGGTGAGAAAAGCAATCCTTTTATTTAAACAGGGGAAGCAAGAGACTATAACTATCTGTAGTTTGTATTTCAGACCCATTTCCCTGAGCTGAGATTTTTCTGGCTGTGAAATCCACTGCTCTCCAGCTTCCCTTTACAGCTATTACCGTAAATGTGCTATCAAGTTCTTTATCTTCCTCCTCTGCCTCAGACCCAAGTTAAAGGGATGCTGCAATCGCACAGCCACCATGGAAGGCTGAAGTCAGGCACAGACGTACAGGATTGACATTAAAATCCTGCCAGAACTGCAGCTTGGCACCAGTCTGTGGATGTAATAAACACCTGGGAGTGGGGGAGAAGGGGTGGCACAAGATTACAGCCTCCAGGATGAAGAAAAAAGGCAAATATTCGTCAAGGAGAGAGAGCTCACACCTTTGGGAGGAATTAGGTCCATCTGGTCAGCACTGAGCTGCGCTCAGCTCGGACACTCAGGCTATGGAGGGCTTAAATTAACCTGCTGCACTGAAGGAAATTAAAGGGAGCTCTGAGAAGAACTAGGGGATGGACACCAAAGAGCCTAGGGAGTCTTCCCTTCCCTTCCCTTTCCTTTCCTTCCCTGCATCTCCCATTTTTGCAGCCTTGTGCCCAGAGCCTGCAAACCTCAAAGCTGTCTCGTCATCATTAGGACGTCCCACTGAATGACTCCTTTCCTCTAAGCGCAATTTCAATGAAATAAAGAAAACAAAGCTTCCTTCTAGACAGCCAAAGAGGGATCTCTCAGCCTTTGGGGGGTCTGGCTCTTGCTGTGTGGCAGCATCTCAAGTGATCAGACCTCAGGGCATGGGTGTCCCTTCCACTTTATGATAAGGAAGGGACATTGTCCACAGCCTCGGGAGAGAAAATTAGCCTCAAGATGCTCAGGCACAGAGATTGGAAGGCTTCAGTAATTTTGGAAAGACCTTCATTATTATCTCCCTTATTTTAAGAGAAGACAAGTCACCTCTAGCTCATTCCCTACCGATGCACAACACTGGGCCATCATAAAGGAATCGTGAGAGGAGAAACGCAACAATAGTGCTTAAAAAACCCACAAAAGCACGTTTCCCTCCCAGGGAGTAACACATTACAGTGCTGGCAAAACAGCATCCTGCTCCCTGGAACTTGAAGGACGGCTGGGAAGAAAAGAAGCTCCCTTCCAAAAGAAGCTCCTTGTTTCCAGGAGGAATTCACCAGCTCCCACAAGGAGAGGACAGCTATTCCTACATCATTCTCTCCTGTGCTGCCAGGATGGTGACAGGCAAAGCTAAGACTGTGTTTTATAGGACCTGCAACCTCAGAACGTGAACTGGGGATGAGATCCTAATCTCCCTCCACACATCTTGCCTGCAGCAGGTTTAGGTCAGGGGCAGGGATGATGCAAACTGCTCCCTGAGTGAGCAGGGTTTGTTAATTTATCTCATCCCCCGTTACACAGACGCATCCGTTCCCTCCCCTCCTCTGCTCTGGATGTGAACATGCCCTGTGGAAAGATCAAGCCTGACAAGTTGTTTGAACACATAAGGACAACAAACCAGGAAAGAGATGCGAGTCTGGGATGCTGCAGGATGCCACCACATCCCAAGGCAAAGTAACTTCATGGCTCCTGCTGAACAGACCTACAGCCGAGACGTACAGGGAACATCCCTAATTCTTGTGGCAGAACGTTTTCACTGGGCAGCCTCAGCCCTGTGAGCCTTACAGCGTGTCACCCTCAATTGTTAGCAGCCGGGTGTACGGGGCTGTGGGCACTGCTGTTTCCCTGGCCATCAGCTCTGAGAGTGGAAAACAGCACGAAAGACGAGTTACGGGGATTCACCACAGGTAACTTGGTCATCTCAGGGAATTTGTTCCCTCCTCACGAGGCAGAAAGGAGATGGATGATCCTTTTGAAGACACACCCCAGGTCTGGTTCAATCCCAGGTCATGTGTTGGTCTGTTGGGCCAGTTTGCATGGGGCTCAGAGCAGCCTGGTCCAAGTGGGAAGGTGGACCAGGATGGTCTTCAAGGCCCTTCCAACCCAAACCACTCTGTGATTCTATGATTCACACTCTGAGTGGTTTCCACCTCCCCCTTCTGAAGCCAGGTAGATCATCAGGCACCTCAAGAACAGCTGCCAGCTGCAGAACCCTGGAGGTGGCAAATCCACCAGGCCCCTTCCCAGGAATGGAGATGTGGGAACAGACACGTGGAGCACACTAAATGAACACATTTTGGGTGAACAAGCTCCACCGTGGGCAGGTACGTACAAGTGTGTGACAAATTCTATTTAGATCAAAATGAGATGCATAATAAATTCACCTTAATTACACACAGGGGGGCAGAGCTCCACCCTGATCTAAGCATCAGCGCTGTCTTACTGCATAAAAAAATCCTCATTTAACAACATTTTGCTTTGAAATAGAGCCTGCAGGTCACCAGGCACTTGGAAAATAATGAATCCATGGCTTACTGAATCACTTCCTACTAAAATATTTACCTTGTGTTTCAAGATAGGCAAAGTAAGAAAGAGAGGAAGAACTGACTCTCTTCAAAGAGATGCTCAGAGCCAGAAAGATGTCTCGTCTCTACTCCTGTACTTTAACCTTCCGTCTGTATAACCTGTGGATAACTTCAAGCTTCAAACCCACTCTGTGGTAATTGAGAAGAGGTTAGGAAACTCTCCACTGTCAGTCCACGAGACTTCAGTGACAAGCCCTAATATCAGCGTTTTGGAGGGGGGGAAAAAAATCAAGAGACTTCCAGTATTAACATTTCCCAATTAAAGCTGAATAATTGCTGTACAGCAAATTGGCTGTTAATTGCATCATGCTAGGCAGGAAAAAGCTAAGGTAATGTATCCTGGTAATGTATGCCATGAGCAGCGGTGTCAGAAAGGAAGAGAAATAATGGCAGCAACACCAAGACTGCTCTTAATCAAAGGCAAAATCAAACATTTTCCTATCGCAGAGCCCCAGAGCTGAAAAGCAAAGCTCTTAAAACACAAAGCTCTGTCTTTCAGAGGTGTCAGGTGGCGTAAACGCCATTGACAAACTTTTTTTTTTAAGTTTTCAAGTTTCATCAAGCCCTCTTTCTAGCTCTTGGATAAATGAGTCAGGGCCCTTCACCAGAGAAGCCCCAGTGCATGGGATACTCCTGATGTCCCCGGCCCCTGGGTGGCACAGCCACGGCTGCATGAAGGGGTGACATCAACTGTGACAAATGAAGGGCCTGGGCACTTGAAAGGGGAAGCTGTCCCACCTGCAGGAAGGGAAGGCTGGGGCTCTGAGCTCCAGCTGGCCCCCAACAATCCCCAGGCTGTGGCCAGATCCCAGCACAGAGGCTTCTTTCACTCCCCGAGCCGTGTGCGCTGTGAGGCAGCTTTGAAGTGTTAGATTCCATAGGGAAGGAATACACCCCATCCCTAAAACCCCCCGCTGTGTGAAGTGTTGGATTCCATAGGGAAGGAATACACCCCATCCCTAAAACCCCACTTTGTGAAGTGCTGGATTCCACAGGGAAGGAATACACCCCATCCCTAAAAACCCCCACTCTGTTAAGTGCTGGATTCCATAGGGAAGGAATACACCCCATCCCTAAAACCCCACTCTGTGAAGTGTTGGATTCCATAGGGAAGGAATACACCCCATCCCTAAAAACCCCCGCTCTGTGAAGTGTTGGATTCCATAGGGAAGGAATACACCCCATCCCTAAAACCCCCGCTGTGTGAAGTGTTGGATTCCACAGGGAAGGAATACACCCCATCCCTGAAACCCCCGCTGTGTGAAGTGTTGGATTCCATAGGGAAGGAATACACCCCATCCCTGAAACCCCCGCTCTGTGAAGTGTTGGATTCCATAGGGAAGGAATACACCCCATCCCTAAAACCCCACTTTGTGAAGTGCTGGATTCCATAGGGAAGGAATACACCCCATCCCTAAAACCCCCGCTGTGTGAAGTGTTGGATTCCATAGGGAAGGAATACACCCCATCCCTAAAACCCCACTCTGTGAAGTGTTGGATTCCATAGGGAAGGAATACACCCCATCCCTAAAACCCCCCGCTGTGTGAAGTGTTGGATTCCATAGGGAAGGAATACACCCCATCCCTAAAAACCCCCGCTGTGTGAAGTGTTGGATTCCATAGGGAAGGAATACACCCCATCCCTAAAAACCCCCGCTCTGTGAAGTGTTGGATTCCATAGGGAAGGAATACACCCCACCCCTAAAACACCACTTTGTGAAGTGCTGGATTCCATAGGGAAGGAATACACCCCATCCCTGAAACCCCCACTCTGTGAAGTGTTGGATTCCATAGGGAAGGAATACACCCCATCCCTAAAAACCCCCACTCTGTGAAGTGTGGGATTCCACAGGGAAGGAATACACCCCATCCCTAAAACCCCCGCTCTGTGAAGTGTTGGATTCCACAGGGAAGGAATACACCCCATCCCTAAAACCCCCACTCTGTGAAGTGTTGGATTCCACAGGGAAGGAATACACCCCATCCCTAAAAACCCCCGCTGTGTGAAGTGTTGGATTCCATAGGGAAGGAATACACCCCATCCCTAAAACCCCACTTTGTGAAGTGCTGGATTCCATAGGGAAGGAATACACCCCATCCCTAAAACCTCACTCTGTGAAGTGTTGGATTCCACAGGGAAGGAATACACCCCATCCCTAAAACCTCACTCTGTGAAGTGTTGGATTCCATAGGGAAGGAATACATCCCATCCCTAAAACCCCCGCTCTGTGAAGTGTTGGATTCCATAGGGAAGGAATACACCCCATCCCTAAAACCCCCGCTGTGTGAAGTGTTGGATTCCATAGGGAAGGAATACACCCCATCCCTAAAAACCCCCACTCTGTGAAGTGTTGGATTCCATAGGGAAGGAATACACCCCATCCCTAAAAACCCCGCTCTGTGAAGTGTTGGATTCCACAGGGAAGGAATACACCCCATCCCTAAAACCCCGCTGTGTGAAGTGTTGGATTCCATAGGGAAGGAATACACCCCATCCCTAAAACCTCACTCTGTGAAGTGTTGGATTCCATAGGGAAGGAATACACCCCATCCCTAAAACCCCCGCTGTGTGAAGTGTTGGATTCCATAGGGAAGGAATACACCCCATCCCTGAAACCCCCGCTCTGTGAAGTGTTGGATTCCATAGGGAAGGAATACACCCCATCCCTAAAACACCACTTTGTGAAGTGTTGGATTCCATAGGGAAGGAATACACCCCATCCCTAAAAACCCCCACTCTGTGAAGTGTTAGATTCCAAAGGGAAGGAATACACCCCATCCCTAAAACCCCACTTTGTGAAGTGTTGGATTCCACAGGGAAGGAATACACCCCATCCCTAAAAACCCCCGCTGTGTGAAGTGTTGGATTCCATAGGGAAGGAATACACCCCATCCCTAAAAACCCCCGCTCTGTGAAGTGTTGGATTCCATAGGGAAGGAATACATCCCATCCCTGAAACCCCACTTTGTGAAGTGTTGGATTCCACAGGGAAGGAATACACCCCATCCCTAAAACCCCCGCTGTGTGAAGTGTTGGATTCCACAGGGAAGGAATACACCCCATCCCTAAAAACCCCACTCTGTGAAGTGTTGGATTCCACAGGGAAGGAATACACCCCATCCCTAAAAACCCCACTCTGTGAAGTGTTGGATTCCATAGGGAAGGAATACACCCCATCCCTAAAACCCCGCTCTGTGATCTGGGCTGGGGAGAAAGCCAGCCCGCCAACAGCCGCGCCTGAGGGGGCAACTGCTCTGCTGTTAATTGGAACAGAACCTTCATTAAGCCCGAGAAGGAATAAAAGCACCGGCTGTGTCTCTTGCACACTCTTCCTCCAGACCCTACAAACCACAGCACCGCACTCCTGCCCAATAAACAAGAATGTAACTGTTACAAACACCTGCTGGAACCTCCAGAGTGTGGATGTGCAAAAAGAAGAAATCCACAAATCGGGAATTGCTCCCATGGGAGCTACACGTGAACATTTTGCTTTCTCAGCTTCACGCTTAAGACTTTACAAAACTTTAAATAAATTTAGAATTTACATTATTAGATAAACTTAGCTTATTTAAACTAAGATAAGAAGATTAATAAAAAATAAAAGCCCGCTGATTTGGGAAGCTTATTTATTTACCTCTTTAAGTTTCCCTTATTGACTCCTTAAATACAGAACGCACTGGGCTTATGGAATTTGTAAGCCACACTACTTG
This sequence comes from Sylvia atricapilla, assembly GCF_009819655.1. Classification (NCBI taxonomy): domain Eukaryota; kingdom Metazoa; phylum Chordata; class Aves; order Passeriformes; family Sylviidae; genus Sylvia; species Sylvia atricapilla. The sequence goes on along the minus strand of NC_089146.1, from coordinate 1,661,894 downwards.
AATCGAAGAGTTTATAAAATGTCACATTCTGCTCTGGCAGTATTATGTCTTTCCTCTACGTTTACTCGAAAGCGCGTCTCTCGATTTATAATGCTCTCTGCAAACACGATTTTATTTTCAAAGTCCACGACCTCCTGCAGGATACTGTGTGAATCCAGCTCATGTATTTAATTCCTTGCAATTACTGCAAACATTCCAGATTAAAGCAACCTTAAACTGCAAACAAGCAAAATAAAAACTTCTAACACTTACACTCTTCTAAATACAAGTGAGATTACAGGACAGCCTCCCTGATGAAGAATTCCCCTTGTCCAGAGGTGTGATCATCTTCAATGTTGTGGCTTACATAAAAACGTTTTAATGTAATGATTCAAAATAATGGTTCTAATATAAAACCAGAGGAGAGAATACATTTTGCAGACTTCTAAGAGCTGTATCTGTCAAATGTCAAATGTCTGAGCTACACAGAACCATGCTGGGTATCCAGCCTCCTTCCTTGAGAAGTCCTGACTTTTGGAAAGTGTTTCTTGGACAGGGCGTTGAAGAATTGATGAAGACAACATTCACTCTCCTCACTATTCTGTAAGGTCAAAGCTCAAACTCCAAGAATAAAAATAAAATGTTTTGGCTTGAGGGTTTTTTTCCCTTTTTTTTTTTTTTTTTTTTTTTTTTTTTTTTCTCCTGAGTGGGGATAACAGAGAAGGTGTGACAACCAAGCCCAGCTACAGGCAGAAAAAGCACTGATTTACTGAACACCGCCAGACAATCAAATCAGATTAATCAACATCAGTAATCAGCAATAAATCACCTTTCCCCCCCTATTATAAAGAACATGCTACTTGCATTTTTACTTCAGTGTAAATCCTTCAGTGTAAGCCAAACTAAACGCAAAACATGTATTTAAACATCCGTAAGTAAATTGGGGGAAAACCCAGAGCTTTATAGCTCAGTCAAAAAGTTAATTCAGCCCCATGAACAATTCACTGGCAGACATTTGGCACTCCAAGCTGTGAGCAACATTAAGATCAGCATCAGGCTGCCAATGTCAAATTACCTGAGGATGCAAACTCATGTTTCTTGGAATCACGAGCAGGATTTAATTGCTGAATGCAAAAATTCTTTGTGTTTAAATCAGGGGGAGAGCAGAAAGAAGAGGATCTTCAACAAGAAAAGCAGCTGGAGAATTGCAAAAACGTAGCTCAGGATTTAAACAGCAGCACTGGATAAACAGAGGAGCAGCTGAAACTCAGCCAAGCTGTGCAGAAATGCCCACGGACCCAGAGTCGTCCCTAAACCAACATCATGGCAGAGTTTAAACCTCAGAGGGCTCTTGGTGCCACCACAGACACAAAGCAAAGAGAGCTGCTTTCAGATCTTTCGCTCTTTGATGTCCCCTCTCTGCTGGATGCAAGGCTCAGCGGGACCAGACGGCAGCAGCTCATCTCCAGCCTGGTGGTCACTGGGCTGCCAGCCACGGCCTGCACGGGCAGGAGGAAGGCACACACCCACAGGATCATTTAGGTCGGAAAAGCCCTCTCAGACCCTGGGGTCCAAGCCCTAACCCACCACTGAAAGGTGTTCCTAAGCACCACGCATTTTTTAACACTTCCAGGGACAGTGACCCCAAAGTTTCCCGTTTGGCTGAGATTCTTGTGGGCTGCAGAACAGAAGGGGTAAGCGCTGGGTCCTGCTGCTTCCAGAGGCTAACACATTCCTAAAATACCCAGGCGGACAGCACCAGCTGGATTGATGCTCCAAACCCCTTTTCAGAGCACTTGTTTATCACCCTTGCCCTCCAGGCCTTTACTTTGGGGAGCCACAGGTTGCAAAACCCCATCGTCCCCAGCCTGAACTAAAACCAGTTTGAAATCTCAAGTCCTGCAGGATCAGCAATCCAAAAAATTACCAGTCTCCTGTTTCCTCAGACAGTGCTACACAGAATTTTTCAGTATTTCTGGTTGACTGGGCTATTTCAGTCGAGAGCTTGTCAAGAATGCCAGGTAAGTTTGAATACCAGAAGTTTCTCGGTACACAACCTCATGCTGAAAGAGGATGATTTTCTAGACATCAAGTGCTTTATAACTCAAGTTTCCTCGAAGTATGTTGAGAAAGCAAAGGCAGTAATAAGTTGTTGTTAGCAGAGTTTTACCCTGCTGAACTGCAATAGTTTCCCTCTGGATATACTTTGCCCAAAGCAATTTGCGCATCACAAAAAGGTATGAAAAGTAGAAGAATGTTCTCTTTCCTGTCCTATATGTAAGATAATGTAAACTGTGTGCACGTATCATACAAGGTGAATTTTATTATATTAAGCAGTAAGAACTACAGAAAACCCCAGGGTAGCTCTAAAGCAGGTAGGAAAAAAAAATAAAAAAATCTATATTTGCTTTTCAGTCACAATTTCCATATTTAAAAAGGAGGAAAAAGCTCTTCCGACCTAAACCATCTGTAATACGCTGACCAAAACTAATTCTGAAATTCCATGAATCTATCTGAAATTACATCACTGATCCTGGCCAAGAACTTGCCTATGGAATTCCAACAGCTCTGAATGCTATTTTCTGATGAAGCTGAACCATTTCCTTTTCCAAAGCAGAGCAGAAGGCTCCGTCATTTAATCATTCCCAGCGCTCAGGATCAGACAAGGAAGGCAAGCTGCAAGGTCTGCATTGACATCAACACTCCAGCGACCTCTCACACCCCATGGCACGGTGAGAACTCAATTCTGCATTAATAAACCCCAACACCAAACTGTTAGAAACTCAGAAGACACCGGGTATTACAACTTCCATAAATTACAGCCGAGCTCAAATGGCCCGTACAAGCAATTGTACAGTGATAAAGCCTAAGTGGATGATATTTAAACAGATATTTGATTTACGGCAGAATTTTACATCATGCTGGAATTCAAATGACGATTTACAAGTCCAGAGACCAGAAATGCCTGCCCCATGCAAAGGGCTGTTTGCAGGGCTCTGTCAGAAGAGCCGAATGCTCAATCCCTCCCTCTGATGGTCTCAGGGCACAGAAGCCAAATGACAAAACAGGGCATTCAAAAAGAGAATGAACCAAACTGCTGCTTCGTGCCCAGGTAGGAAATTACATCCTCGGTCTTCTCCGAGCGATGTCTCACAAACCTCACTTTTGCAAGGCAGCTGCCTGTGGTTCCTGGCACCACAAAAACTTCTGATGGGGTTCAGACCCCAAGACTGGGGGATCTGTCTGTCAGGTTCTTCACAGACACACAAATCGCTTGGCAGCGCTGGGTTAAGGGTAGGACTCGATACCAGAGGCCTTTTCCAGCTGTAAAAGTTTTGTGGTTTTACGAAAATAAGATTTTCAGAGATTCTGAAATAGATTTACAGAGAAAGAATTGTGGGATGCAGAACAGAACTTTAACACCCAAAGAGGTCACAAACGGCTCCCCTGAGACCAGAAACCCTCCTGTTCCCCAGCAATGAGCAACTACAGATAATTCTGGGCGATTTAAAAACAACCAACCATCAAGGAGAAGATTTATCAGAGGAAAAAACATTGCAGGCTTCCAGTGGGATCCAGGAAAACCTCTGGGCCAATAGCTGGAGCAGCAGTAATTGTTCCAAATCTATCAATAAAGCTGAGCTGCTCCTTCATTGACTGCAAACACCAATTTCTTTCATGGGGGATTATAAGTTGATGTTCATGGTCTCTCTACCACCATTAGGGTGATAAACAGTTGAAACTACATCAGGATCTGACACGCAGATCAATTCTGGGTCCATAAAGAATCTGCACAAGAGGTTCCTGGACAGGGATTTACTGCCCCCAGTTTTTATTCTCTCTCGCTGCTAAAATTACTTCTGTCAAGCACTTACAAGAGTATGGAGGAGAAGGGGGGGAGAAAAAAAAAAAAAAAAAAAGAAAAAAAAAAAGGGAAAAAAGGCAAAAAGAATTAATTTTTCATGTGCTGCTGGAACGGCCTTTTGAAATTTCAGGAGTTTTTAAGGCAAATATGTTCCTGCATTGGAAATGATGCTGAACAGCAGGTGGGAGTGAGCTAAATAGTGAGCCAGCAGCACGAGCTGCTCACTATCCAGCACGCAGCAATTTGAAACACCAAACTAAGCTGTCGAGATTTTCTCCCAGGGCAGTCGCGGGCTTCATGTTACCAGCGCCAAATTATATTAGACATTTAATTTTAAACCTCAGGTACTTAAATGTAAAACCTTACAACAGTAATAGTCATAAAGCAGTGGGGCATTCCATTTCAGAGAATGGATTTTTCTATTTTTCCCCTTTAATTTAACCAGCACCTCCTGTTTTGTGGCTCTGCCCACTACAAAGTAATTTATCTAATTAGGAGATGTTCACAGCTGCTTGAAAGACAGAAGCCCCAGGAAACCAAAGGTCTGGTCTGGAAGACTTTGAAAAGTTCTCTGGAGCCACACAAAGTATTAATTTAATGTGAAAAAAAGGTGCAGAGAAAAATTGAATCCCAATATGTTATTTTGTCTACAATAAAACCATGTGACAATAAGCAGGCATATTCTCCAGTACATTGGCATTTGAATTCCAAAAGATGCTTAGCTTCTTGCCATACCTGCTGCTTTCACAGTATTAGCTTTTTATGACTAAAATTCAAAAATCTTTTAATAGAGAAAAAACCCCCAGAAATTAAAAAGGGTTTTTCATGCGTCAACTTGCCAACATAAAGGACACATCTCTGAGCTTACCCAAAGATGATACACTCAGAGCAATCAATTATTCTTGAGGTTTTGTAGGAGTTCTAGCGCAACACTTCTGAATCTGCTGACCCTTAGTTGCCTAAAACTAGTTTTTAATCCAATTTTCCCTCCATATTTAAAAAAAAAACACCAACCAACCTCTTAATTTTTTTTTCCTTAAATATGAGAACCTCTGCAAGAAATTATTCGAGGTAGGCTTACCCACAAGTACCCACCAGTCACCTGCAATTTCAAAATAAGTATTTCATAGGTAATTCTGGCTGTCGTCTCTTTTGAGCCAGAAGTAATCCCATATGAACGTCAAGCCAGAAAAAGTTACTGCACGTATGGGGGAGTGCAGAGCTGGGGTGGGAGAAAAGGAATTCATCAGGAATTGCAAACCAGCTCGGGACCAGCAGCAGGAGCAAAAGGCAAGCCCAGCAAAGACAGCATTTTGAAGTCAAGGGGACGGCAAAAGGCAGGAATTTAACTGATATTTCTACTTTTTAACATTCTATTTCCATGCTGCTTGTAGGAGTTCACAGAATTCTGAAGGGTTTTCTCTCCTGCAGCCTCATTTGGGACATCTGGCACGGGGTGGCACCTGCTCACCTGGCTGCAGGGGCGTCGAGGGGCACAGGACTGCAGCCTACAGCTCCTGCTGTCCTCCTAGAGCCAGCACCCAACAATCCTCATCCTGCCTCAGAAAAGCTGAAGGATAAAAGGCACAGAAAAGCCCAAACTTTGGCCCAACCTTTCAGAAGGGAAGTGAAGTTGGGGTGGATTAAAACGACGAAGCAGCTCAGGAAAAAGAGGCAGAAAATAAAATGATTTTAATTGGAAAACAGTTCAGCATCCATGCAGGGCAATGCTGCCTCCCCTAAAAGCTTAACCAGGAGTGGGTGAGCTGGGTGGACACAGAGGAGAGCAGGGTTGAAGCATTTAATTCACTGTGCTTCTTCACAACATCCCTGCCTTCCTGCAAGAAAATTCTTAGGCAAAATTTGGACCATTCTAATGCAAATTCTCCTGAAGGTGCTGCCCCCACGTTTACAGCTCCAGAAAAATGTCTGTGCTTTGGCAGGTGTGAACTTGATAGTTAGTGCCCCTCTGAAACAAGGTGATCATGATTTTAAACCCTCTGTTCTCCTCGTGTGGCACTAAAAACCTGACTAGAGCTGCTGGAAAACCCAGAGATGGTCTCAGGGCTCTACTCAGATTCAGACCTTATACAGACACAGAGATATATATGGGACAGGTGAAATAGTCCCCGTATTTCCCTAACTGTGCCCATCTTAGGGGCAGCCATCAGAAACTTTGCTCCCCTTTCCCCTGACCTATTCACCCTGCTCTGGTAGCAAATATCACATCTACCCTTTAAAAACAATTATTGCTACAATCTAATAATTCCAAAACAGCACCAGGAATAGTGTCTGCTCCTTTTGCTGCTGTTAAATGCTCCAGAGAGGAAACACTAAAGCTGTGCCCGGAGTGTGCAGCCAATGGAGCAAGAGCACTGCAGAGAAAGGACACGCTGAGGGAGAAGGTCTGGAGGGTCATTTACTGCTAATACCCATCACGCAGGGCAAGGAATCTGAGCATCAAGCAAACAACACACATTACGTGGCTGCTCCATCCCTGGGAGCAGGCTGGACTGGCCTTGGAGCAGCCTGAGATAGTGGAAGGTGTCCCCATCCACGGCAGGGGAAGATGGGCTTAAAGTTAAAGGTCCCTTCCAACCCAGACCACTCTGGGACCCTAGGATTACCTGAAATTAAAATTAAGCAGTATTGTAACTACACGTTGAAAAAAGAATCACAGAATTCTTTCAGGTCGCTCCGAGTCCCATCCAGCCTGGACTGAGACACTTCCAGGGCAGGCACAGCTTCTCTGGGCAACCTGTGCAGGGTTGGATTTCTCCCTAATGTTCCAGCTAAACCTCCTCTCTTTCAGTTTAAAGCCATGCCCCCTTGCCCTGTCACTCCGTGCATCGATCCATTCCCCTTTTTTCCTAATTCCAATTTTCCCCTCGGAATGCTGCGAACTCAGCACCCAACATCACAACGGGGTGGGGATCGTTTCATACTTTTCTTTTTTTTCCTTTTGAAAGCAGGCAAGAGCACCAAAGTCCCCGCTCACCCCCCCGAGCTGCAGGTTTCTTACCACTGCTAATGCCAGAGTTGGCAATGACTGTGGCCTCGCTCCACTGATCTGCACTGGAGACCGAGTAGGAGCGCTGGTGCATACCGTCCGGGCGGCTGTTGAAGGACACCAGACTGATCCCACTGGCCATCTGAGACACAGATGTGCTAGTAGTCACGTTCCCTAGGCACAAAGGGAAAACAAATCGTGTCAATAGAGAGGACAAAAGGGATTCGGCATCAGGATGGATGGATGGGGGTATCTCAGCGAGAGCGGCAACAGGGGGAACTTCACCCACGCAATGAGCCTTCCTGAAGCGCTGGAGCTGGCAGTCCTGAGAGCAGCTCCAGTCCAGCCAGGAAGACAAAATCACCGAATTTTTTCATGGTATCACCTCTCTCTGTTCATTCACCTTCTGGCAAACACCGTTTTCCACCACCCTGCTACCGGGCACATTCTCCGGAGCTTCTCTGCTTGTTAAGACTGCGCACAGAAAACCAATTTATTCCTAAAAGCCACTGTTTATACAACTGAGCCGACTGCAAGAGTTTAAAACAATGCAGCTCTAAATAACACCTGACACAGGTATGTCCCCCAAGAACACACTGATGGGGAGCAAATGACTGCCCAAGGGAGCAGTCTGAGAGACCAAGGGAAATAAACCAAACTTTCTTGGCCATTAAATCTTAAAACACCACCGTGACACGAAGCAGACACTGGACTGCCTGCAAGTATCATTCCTGGGGCCCGTCCCAGCAACGTGGCACAAAAAGGGACACACGAAGGACAGGCTTTACCCAGTAAACACTTCTGTATTCTCACCATCGCTGAGGCCAAGGACATTAAAACGCCGGGAGCTGTGTGAGAGGGGGAGTGACAGGGACAGGCTTCTCACCATAAAACAGGAAAAGTGGGATCTGGTTGAATACATTTTCGAGTAGAAGCAATTAAAACCTTTCCGGAAACTCGGGTTCCTGATGGCCTTACAACTTGCTTACAGGCCAAAACCTGCTCCATGGTTTTGGGTTCTGAGCACGTTTTATTCCATTCCTAGCACAGGCCTTGCATATCACAGGGCCACAAAGAATTTACAGTGCCACTTTCATTCCTCATGGCAGACTCTCTAAAGGTGCCCCACAGGTCCTCTATGGATTGAAGAATACTCTTAAAAAACACATGCAAAGGGAAAGGAACAGACGCAATATTATAACGTACCCTCACACTTTGCATTTCCATTGCACCTTCTACTGATGAGTTCAGAAAAATTAATGAATTAATTTTCAATGCTCCTGTGAGGTTGTTAATTATCTGCTATCATTTCCCCCATTTTTCAGAGGTTAAATGACCCAGGGCCACAAAGGAAGATTGTGGCAGACTTGAAAATAAAACCCAGATCTCCTGACTCCCAGTTCTATCATTATGTCTTTTCCCAGAGCAGCCTTTGGGAAGACAGCGGAGCTTAGTGAACTACTTTGTGTTTATTAGAGTTGGCATAATTGTCCCTTTTCCTCCTCCCCTCTCCCAAGACAAAATCTCCTCTTTAGTCCTTAACACAGATCCATCACAGTATCTGTGTCTTCAATGTACTTACTCAGCCCCCAAGAACTTCTACCTGGCAATCCCTGCTTTGCAGACATGAAGTACAGACAGAAAAACTCATTTGTTTAATTATGCAAAGTCTAAGGTGGGTTTTAGAACCATGTCAGGACCTCCCAAGGCATGAGACTGCAGAGCAGAGGACTAAATTGCAATTCAGTATTTTCAAATCGGAACAGAAAATGAAAGCATGAGCTGACAACAGTTGTGCTCCCTTTCCTTTTCTTTCCTCTTTTGCAAAAGAAATCTCCCCTTCCAAATCAGCTTCTGTGATGCTTGCTTTGAAATCCCCTTTTCCTCTGGTTTTTACAGTCCAGAAAATCTATGAATATTAATAAATTGTTTTGATGATCCACCAAATTAATGGGAATGACTGATGTGAGTGACGAGAGATTGAGACCGAGTAGGTTCTATAAACTTGAGATTTAGGCCGACATAGACACAGCACAAGCAGAGATATTTTTATGCTGAAATCTTCCACCTAACCCACAAGTTTCTGAGCACAAACATCCAATCACCTTCCAACCATGACGCAAACCCTTGAAAAGAGAACGTCAAGATTTCTATGCCATCATGTCCGCACCAGAAGCTCCACTCTCACCTTAACGCCATCTGAGGAAATTCCGCCCCACGCTGTGACACGAACCTGTTGAGAAGTGACTTACTCTGGGAGCCAAAGAAGAATTTTTCTTCCATTGCACCCCTCTCAAAGGTGCAGTGGAAAGCCAGCATAAAAGGGGTGCCAAGAGTGTGACACTTTACTGAATCGTGATGAACCCAGCCCAGCTCCCTCTTTCCTACTGCCACAGCCCGGTAAGCTCCATCCTGCAACCTCTATGGTAGTATTTATTCAGGATTCAATCCCACTCTGTCCAGGTGCTGCAAGGTATGGACATGACATATCACGACACGTCAGACCACTGAGACAGAATCCGTGAGTAGGTATCAGGGCCAGACTATAGAAAGTAAGCGTGTATTTCTTTTCTCCTCCATGTGTTCAGCTCTAGCACAAACTTGTTACTTAGAACCTTATTTAGAAATAAATCCTTATTTCCCAATCCAGTGCTAATTTTTCCATTTCTCAGTCCAACTGCAGGACATGGATCCCACACTAGGCACTAATGCTGCCATCCCAAAACAAGGACTGCGGCTCCTGCACGCTGTGTGTGCCACACAGAGCTTCTCCAACACAGTCTCACAGTTCTTCCCATCTACAACGGGCAAACCCAGAACCAGACCTGCCAAAAGTCCTTTAACTTCCTCATGGATAAAGCCTCGATAGCAGCAACCACCTCAGACTTTGAGCAGACAAGCAGGAGACAGTGAAAAAGAGCAGTACCAGTGAAAGTGCTGAAGATGTCCCTACCCCTGGCAGGGGGGTTGGACCAGAAGACATTTAATGGTCCTTCCAACTCAAACCATTCCACGGTTCTCTGATCCATGAAAAGCAAAGCCTGTATGTTGGGTCAGGCACATGAAACCTCTCCGTCCTGCACCTCATCCCTTGTCCACAGACAGACACCCACCTTCGCATCCACCCCAAGCTCCTGGCCTGCTACCTGGCCCACGCTGGAGCTGTGAAAGAGTTGCCTCTTCAAATGCATCCCACGTGCATCAGCTGGTTGCTTAAGTTGATTAGCAGGGGGCAGTTAAATTACTATGCTAATCCATATATTCTCAGCACTGTTTCCTTGATATGGATATGTGTATATGCTTACTGGGAAGCCTTGATTAGTTCAAGCTTCAATATGTCAAAGGCTCCAGATTCTTTCCAAAGAATAATTTTAGCTGTACTCACATCCCTAAAGTGTGGGAGCTGATTTGAAAAGGTACTTACCTCTACCATATGCTATTTTTCTTTAAACAATTTGCATTTCAAAGGGAATATGGCATTTATATTTGAATGAATATCAGTATGTTGCCAGAACTTGTCTCAAATGAGCGAAAAAAAAGATGCTGGTCTCCTATTGAACAAAAATGTTTTCATCTACCAAAGGAGCATCAAAGAAAGAGTTCCTCTTTCTAGCTCTAGACAGCTTTATTAAAACTATCTTTTCTGATGTTATAAAACACCCCGTTACGGCCGGGCTTACAAAACGTTCAAACAATTAAGCCCCACAAAACCTACCCAAATTAAGATTCAAGGTAATTTCCAGGTTTGGCCACTGCTCAGCAGACGAGCCCCTTAGAAAAGTGAGCGTGCTCACACAAAATCCCATTTAAATACCCATTTATTCTGTGTAAATCGCTGCAAAGAACAGGTGGAGGCAGGAGGAATTAAGCCGAGGAGTGTGGAGAAGCTGAGGGAAAACACACACTGGGGGCAGGAGGAGAACAAGGGAGTCACTCTGGCTCCTCACACACAGCCCTCTCAGATTTCCAAAACAACAGAGCAGAAATGCAAGACTCAGAAATGAAATAAGAATAACCAGGACACCCACAAACACAGGACCGGACGAGATGTGAACAGCGTGTGTCTACCAGGTAAAAGCCAAAAGGTAAAGGGTCTATTGTAAAAACTGTAATAAAATATGCAATTAAGGTTAAAAGAAATGCTGTCTTACATGCATGCAGTGTCCCGTCCAACAAAAAATAATCCACTCACGGATTTGGTCATGTTTGCTCCTGCAATGGAACAGTATGAGGGATAGCACGTCTGCAATCTCTCTTTTGCTGGTTTTTAACTTAATAATCCTGTGAATCATCACAGGTTAGTGGAACAGACACCTCATTCCAAGCCTTCACCAACTACACCACCCACTAATTACGAATACAGAACGAACATAATTCACAAGTAGACCCTGAGAAGCGAGATTCAAGCGACACAGACGATACTGGGCACAAATGACTTCCATTCCCCACTGCAGGCACATCCGTGATTTCCTCCAAACAAATCAGCTACCAGAAGTTACATTCACAAGTGCAACTAATATACTCCTGGATTTATGAGGTGAGCAGCCAGTGCAGGAGTTGTGAAGCAGAACTGTATTTTTCCATGAAGCAGCAGCGAATGAGACTCGCAGGGGGCTGCACAGAAAGACTGGATCAGATAAACTGCAGCCCTACTGCTCTGCTTTCACCATGTTTGTTTCATTTGTGCCAAGCTGCTCATGCTCATGACGAGCTTCTCTTCCAAAAAAAAAAAAAAAAAAAAAAAAAAGGAAATAAAATAAACCTCTTAAGGCCAGAGGGCCGTGCTCACCAGCTGTTAGAACTAATGAAAAATACATTAGAGTTGTGGGTCAGGAAATCCTGACTCCTGATATCAGAGGGTTAATTGTTTCAAATCATGTTGGGTCAATTTGTGTTGCAGGAATTCTGGCTATTCTTGAAATGCCCTCTAATTCAGCAGCACTGTCAAGTGGGTTAGATTGGCTGCGGATGCCCCTTCCAAACCCACGCCCAGCACTGCCCCCTCGAGTCTCTTCAGGGTGAAAAGAGACAGGGAGAAGCCTCATTGCTGGCTGCAAAAAGATGGGAAGCATCCCCTTCCCATCCTCAGTTCTGCATCACGCTCAGAATGAATTCCCAGAGCTGTGCAGAAACCTTTGCAGAGGACAGACCCTTCCTGAGAAGCGTCTGAGCAGTCCAGCTGTGCTCCCTGCCTCTCCTTCACCTATGGATAGGAACCTTGGGACCAGGAACGTTTGGGGATGGCTCTCCTGGGTTTCGTTAGTTTTTTGCCTCAGCACCCATCTTTTCCAGGTGCATCCTGCTTTCTGTGCCCACTCTGGAGACGGTGTGCTGCACTGCAAGCTGGGAAAACAGCTGCTTACAGCTCCTTGCCTCTTCCCGCTGAGGAGAGGCCTTGCCCAGGTGTCTGGCCACGTTCTCAGGAGACTGTGGGACCTGAAGAGCTCTGAATTTCACAGCCAGGTTCTTGAGGGGGGTAAGACTCCCTCGAGTATTGCCACGGGTTCTGTTCCACCCAGACGGCAGCGTGCAAGCAGCACACGGTCTCTTGCCACGGCTTTAGCAAGCATCCAAAATTACCTGAGGTTCCTCACACATCAAACAAGAACAAGTGAAAGGGAGGGCTGGAAACATGCCATTTTTCAGGTCCCTTCCAACCCAAACCATTGTGACTCTGTGACAAAAACCTTTCCGAACCACACTGGTTCCAGTGCTGGAACTCTCCCTCAACACGCCAACAAATCCCTTTCAACACTGTAGCAGCAAACTCGTTTTTGAGTTTCACTTAGTTTTAAGACTTTTTTTTTTTTTTTTTTTTTTTTTTTTTTCCCCCAGAAGCATTTACTTACTGGACAAAATTCCTAAGGACAAGCAGCTATTCCTAGAGGAAGTCCTTCCATGTCCATCCCTGCCGACCTGGGCTCGATTAGCAGCGCACAGACTGAGCGGGGTCAGTGCTAATGAACAAACAAGGCAGTGCCAAGAAATATCCTGGCAGTGAAGGACGTGGTGCTGGGAGTATAACGAGGAAAGCTATTATTCTCAGAGCATGCCAAAGCGACACAGCAAGTGTGGAGGAAAATTAAGTCATCAGAGGAGACATCTCTTCTAAAAGAAAGTTAAACCCAAGATCTTCACCGCAGGCTTCTGCTCGAGATTCCCGGCTATTTATTCTGCTGGGATCAAAGTCCGCTTCCCTTTCCTGGCAGGCATATTATTATTATTTTTCTGAAGTTTTAACAAATTACAGTAATAAATAAGATATGCTTGGCTTTCTGGGCAAGTCCTGATTGAGGTTATCTGCTTGTTCAGGGACTACAGCTTTAAGACCCAGAAGTGAGTGTTTTGCTGGCAAAAACTCTGCTTTGTGTTGCTCTGTGAATCCCGACAGGAAGCGTGGATTTAACTTTGTGAAACAGAACCGTCGAGATCCAGACCATTCTGAGGCAGGTACAGCAGAGCAGTGCAGGGCCCTGAGGCAAAGGATGTAAAACGCTCCCTAATCCCTTCGACTGTCTGCGGGAATTATTACTAATGGAATTGGAGGGGGGGTGGCGGATCCTACCTGCGCGCTGGATGGGGATGCAGAGATGGACTGGGCTAACTTTGGGAGCTTCCCAGAGCTCCAACCCTCCCCAAACCCTGCCACAGCCTCCTCGGGGTGGGACCACTGCTGGCATTCACCGCCTCTTCGGGAAACAGAACAAAGAAACTTTATTTTCGCAAAAGAGACAATAGATACCGATGCGAGATGACTTTTTTTTTCTTTTTTTTTTTTTTTTTTTTTTTAATAGCTATTGCCACTGTAACAGCAGCTAAGTGAATGCATGTCTGCAGTGTGAGCAGTTTTGATAAACAGCCTCTGCGGGCCACACAACGGGGATAATGTATCCTTAAGTACTGCCAATGAGCTGCCATTCTGCACAGCCAATTACTTCTGTGCGTCTGTCACTCAAAGGAAAAATGACTGAGCCCATTAGATCAAACCTTTGTCACTGTTCCTAATGCACTCTTAGGCCTCATTAATCTGAGGGAGCAGCAACACAGCCGCCGGTGCCTCATTGCCTCCCCCACAACAGGCCCACGTGAATCTTCTCATCTCTCCCCCAAGTGCACCACGTTAATCAAGCTCTCCTTATTACCCCGGTCCCTGTCACGGCGGAGAGCGCTCTCTCTCTTAAATGCTCTCATTATGGTCCATCTTTAGAGCCGGCTGAGTGGGGGAAAAAAAATTAAAAAAAAAAAAAAAAATAGAGGGGAAAAAAAAAAAAAAAACCCGAGCCAGAGAGAAAGAGAAGAGGAAAAAGCAAGTCCGATCGCATTAATATTCATGACAATAATTAGTATTCTAGGTCACTGAATATTCATGCTATTAGTTTGGTTTTTTATGGGTTTGCTGGATGTCCTGATTGCTGGAGTGTGGAGGAAAACAGCATGGTTGGGACTTTGGATGTCAACGGCAGTTCAATACTCCAAACACATTTGTGAATTATTTTTTTTTTCCTCCCCTGTTCTGTACATCAGCTTCAACCCTCCCGACGGCTTTAATACCTTAAACTCACGGGGGGAAAGCACAGGCGATCCTGCAGAGGTCTGAGCATCCAACCAGTTTGTGCTGTGCCACGTGGCCATCAAGACACCGGGATTTCATCGCCTGGACAAGGCAGAGCTGGGATTTTATCCACGGTACGGGGCCACAGAGGCACGAAAATTATCCATGGGGAAAGAGGCACGGATGGCGGGCTCCAGTCACCTGCCTGAAGCTCCACGACACATTCCTGCCCTTCATCCACCTCCTCATCGCTGGGGATTTTGCCCACCTCCTGAAAGGATCCTCAGATGGCTCGGTTTTTTTTTCCTTTTGTTTTTTTTTTTCCCCCTGAAGAGAAAAATCTCAGCAAACTCATTTTTCTCAATATTTAACTAATGCAGTCACTTAATATTTATTTCATTATTGCTAATATGTGCCCTGCTCCTTTTCTCCCATTATTAAGGAATATAGGGTACAAACAGCGAAAGTTTGCTTTTCTCTAGCTCTGGAAAGGGCAAATCCTAGTCCAAAGGAATTGGAGAAAATGACCCTGAGGGATCCCCCTCTAGTGGGACGAAAGGGAAATCTCGGATGCACTTGAAACTGGGCTTCTTTCCTCTGGAGCAAGCAAACTGCCCACTTCTCCTTCCCATTGCTGCAGCTGTGTATCAGTGAACCAACAGCAAAGCCACCCAGATGGAAAACTGACTCGGTGACTGATGACAAAAGCCAGCCACAAACTTGCATTTGTGATCTGTGGCAAACGCGTGAAGCTGGCGCTGAAGCGGAAGCGTGGAAAACGTTTGGTGTGAAGTCACCTCACATCCCTCGTCCTGCCCCAGAATCAGTGACAAGTGACTCCCAGCCACCAAGCTCTGGTCCTGTGGGAACCACACCAGGCCATCCCCAGTCACCTCCAAGCAGGGAATTCAGAGCAGATCGCACAATTTAGGACTCGGTTCAGCATTTATTTGCAAAGGCACTCAAGATCCACAGGCCTTGGAAAAACTGCCCACGCTGGCGAGCTCTTGGTTTGATAAATGTTTTTACTCATCCTCAGCCTGACCGTAACATCTGAATCCTCACAGTGACCCCCCCAATTAAAAAAGATTATTACATGACCTACAAAGAACACCGAGGAATTGATAGATGATCACAATTAATAACAGACAGGAACCTCACAGTGATAAGAACGTGGAGCTGCTGCTCCTGCAGCATCTGAAATGTCACAAGCAGTTAGCAGATAACAATCTTCAGCACACTTAACGATGGCCCTGGAACTAACACGTTTTGGGATTCTTCACATACTGTACAGTCACCATTTTAAAGGAAATTTAATAGCATCAAATTATTGAAATGAAGTGTTAATCAGGAAACAATTTATCTCTACACCATAAGCTATTTTTAGACGTGAACTTTCTACATCAGCGGCTCTTGCTACAGCTCAGGCTTTGGGTTGTTTGGAAAGGAGAAGAAATAAATGACTCCTGGGAAAGATTTCAGAAGTAAGTTCACCTTCAGGTCAAGCAGCTCAAATCCAACCCAATTCGGGAGTGAATGAAAGCTGGACACACTCCTGGCTCCAAAGTCAGGCTGAGCCAGCTCCTGCAGGGAAAAGAGACTGGCCAGTGGGATGGACACGACTCTGGTCCTGCTCCCAGACAAAGCTGGAACTGAGCAAGTCCAAGAATTACCCTTTTCTGAAGGACTTCCAACTGAGCTGCATCAAGCGGTGCCATGTAAATTAAATTTAAATTTCAGTTCCTTCAGCATTGTTTGTCATCATTTTCTTGGATTGAAAATACCACGGAAGTGACATAATTTTAGATTACAGGGAGTAAAAATCCATTTCCCCCAACTCACAGATTCCCAGCAAGTTAGGTTACAAGTGTGAGCACCTTCCCTCAAGCCACAGCTAACAACCTGTTACTCAAAGTCTATACAACACAAATAACACAACTAAAACAACTCTGCATCTCTCTGCATTTTCTGGGAGAAGCGGGCACACAGAATCCCGGTTCTTACAAAATGAACCCCAAATTGCACCTGCAAGAACCCAAGAAAAGACGAGTTTTCAAATCAAAGTCAACTTTTTTCCAGGTAAGGTGCTTTGCTTTGCAACAGCAGGAGCAGCCCAACCTTCTACTCCTTTCTCTGCCTTCTGACAGAGCACAGAAAATATTCCTTTTTCCTACTGCTGTTTCACTTCCAGCTTGTTCGCTGTCCCACCACGACTGTGACAATGGACTGTGACTTGATGTCAAGGGAAAAGTATTGTGCCACTGGAAGCCCAGCAGGGAAGAGTAATCCAGAGATTTTTTAAATTCACATATTATCATAAAGGCCTTTTTTTTTTTTTTTTTTTAACATCTCTGAAATGCCAACTCTCAAGGACTGGAACTGAGAAACTGGAAGTGAGTTTGTGCCAAAGGACTAATATTGTCCTTCACAAATTCCCAATATTGCCCTGATCAGCCTCATTCCCTCTATCCTGCTCACAGCACTGTCATGGGATGCACCTTGTGAAAGATCCTCTCCATATGGGAGGAAATCAAAGGTCAATCACTGATCAATCACTGAGGTCCAAAAATGCTTTAGGAGGGACGGGGACGAGAAGAAGGAGGATCTCGAGCTGCTCTGCTGCCTCACAGACCATCGTGGGAACAGAAGAGCAGCTGAACCACAAGAAGTAACGCTCAGAGGAAACTATCTGCTGAAATATGAACTTTAAACAGCAGTTACAGGCAATCCAATAGGCATTTAATCCACAGATTTCTTGGCAAAGTTGGCAGTGAAATCCATCCTTAGGGAGCAGCTTTCAAGCAGTGTTTAAGTGTCAAATGAAGGCGTCATCCAAGACAAGCAGCATTTAACTTTTTGGGGAAGAGGTAACGTGAAGCAGAAAAAATATAGTGAATTTATAGGCCTAAAAATCAAAACAGCAAGCGCTGATTCTTCCTGTTTGGTCCAAACCTCCTCCACATGGCAGGTCCATGTAGAGAAACCTCCCAGTGACAGCCATAAGTGCCAAGTTCAGCCCTGTGGTGCGTTTTCAGGGCTCAAGGCAGCACTTTCCCCAGCTCTAACAAGTGAGGGGGAGCTCTGAGGCAGCAGCACAGCCTGCAAGGGATAATCTGCAGCTGTCCTGAGTTGCGTGGAAGACAACTGCAGATATTCCAGGTGTCCTCCTGGCACTCCAGAACTCAGCCCCGAGTACTACAGGTCTCCCACCCATCAGGAGCTGTGACCGCTGTCCCTGACCACATCAGAACTCAGATGAAGAAGGCACGCACAGCTTGGGACAGTGTCCTTTTTTCTTTCTTTTCTTTCTTTTTTCATCATTCTTAACTGATCGGCAGCTCCTTTTTCTGGTTGTTTTCAAGCCAGTAACAAGCAGCAGACATCAACAGCTGTGAAGTCTTTCAGTATTTCTGAGCAAGAGGATGAAGAATCCAAGAGGGAGGAGAGAAGCTCCAACTATTCCCACAGTGTTGTTTGAAATTCACTATCTAAGTTTCCCAGCATTTGGAATTTCTGGCAAAACTGACTCCTTTCTGTGTGATCCAACCTCAGGCTGGCCAGGACACACACACACACACAGTGAGAGCTGCCTGCTGTAAAATGTCATGGAAAATTTCCCTCTGACCTGGCAATCCAGGCAGACGCCAGAACATGTAAATTCCATGCTACAAACCTTAAACTCTTACATATCTCTAAATACGTTTCCAGAAACTTGCTTCTGTGAAGCTATCAAGTAATTTTTGACTGTGTTCAAATGTGCTAAAAGCTGAAATAGCTTTAAACACCACTCAGTCCAGCACTCTGCTTCCCTAAATTAGGAAGTATATTGAAAACCAAAGCACTCCCCACACCGAGCCATTTAAATTATACAGTAAACTGGAAAGAAACAACCCAACCACAAATAATTTTCTCCTATTAACTCTTCCAGTGCCAAGTCACAACTTGAAGAAGAGTTTGATGAAATCATGGCTTCAGACATCTCAGGTCCCAGCCCGAGATCTCCAGGAGTGTCTGCTCGGTGGCACCACTTTAAAAATTCATTTCAACCAGTATCACTTACAGCTGGAAATAAAATCAACCTTCTCTGTTTTCTCCTAATAAAGGAATGTCTCCTAACAAAGGGGAATGTCTCAAAAAAGCAGGGAATTACACTTTGGCTTGAAGGACTGGGGGTTGGAATTAGATGACATTTAAGGTCCCCTCCTACCCAAACCAGCCTGATTCTATGAAGCATGAGACAGATAATTCTTACTGTCCAAGAGAAGACACCTGAAGGTCCAGGAATCCCAGGGTTGCTCATCCCAGTGGGTTTTGCACAGGGACAGGAGTGTGGGGATGGTTTTGCTGGCACATGCAAGAGGTGTCTACGTTACCCATAAAGGCAAAAGGCACTTGGCACTTTATGGATGCCATCCCAAACATGCTGACAGAACTTCCACTACACCATTATGAGTTTTGTACAAGCTGTGCATTTTACAAGATAAATTGTCTCGAATGTTTTCCCTTAATGCAATTTTTTAAAATCCACTTAGCTGTATGGACAAGTACTTCAGCAACACAATAAACGTCTTTGTTTAGAGCTCAGAAGGAGCTATAAACCACTTCCATCAATGAATTAAAACAGCTTTCCAAAGAAGAACCTTGCTGTTAGAAGAATGCATAATACCGAACTTTCCAAAAGAGGAAAGAAGGGCTGTGGATCTCACCAGGAAGCCTTAAAAAGCCCTTTCAGATCATACAGCATTTGCTTTTCCTAAGTATTAAATAAGAGACGGTAAATGCCTCCCGTATGTTAATTACTGTGAAATCATGTAGGGCTTTGGCAAGTACAAGGTAACAAACACACAAAGACAGACACTGAAGGCTACTCAGAAACTCAGAATCTCTCCTGGGGGACACATCAGCAGTCAGGGCTTAAAAACTTCCACATCGGTGGGTTTGTAAATCCCAGAAAGGCTCAGGCTGGAAGGGATCCTGAAGCTCAACTAATTCCACCCCCTACCATGGGCAGGGAAACCTTCCATGATTCCAGGCTGCTCTGAGCACCACCAGCCTGGCCTGGAACACTTCCAATTATGGAGAGATATCCATCTCTATCCCAGTTGTTCATGATCATTCCCTACAGACACTGGAAACGCAGGTTTCCTCCCACTTTTTTCCCCTAGCAAGGACATCTCTTACCTGAATTTGGCGAGATGTGTAAACTGCTCATGTCTTTGGAGAGGCCATTGGTTTTGGGGCTGGAGATGGGGGCACAGGCTGATGTGGCTCGGGGTGGCCTCTTCCCAGGGACCTTCACAGTGGTTCTCAGCAAGTCGATCTCCTTCCCGTGAACATTCTGCATATAATCCTGCAAGGAGAGGAAAAAAAAACCCCAAGCCAACATCAAACACGGAGTTCTGTAAGCAGCAGAATTAATAAACCTGGTTTCACGAGGCTTTAGCTCTCCATCCTCTGCCAGCACCCACCATATGGTTTTTCCCCTTTCTTACATGTTTCTGATAATCCCTTCCACACTTCTCACAATTAACCCCAAAAGTCTGGAGCTTTCTCATGGATCCTCCAACTACCAGCTGGATAAGAGGTGATTCACAACACAGCCACGTGTGGGAATTCACCAGCTAAAGGTCCCCGAACACAAGGAGAAGACAAGGCTGAGTGTCCCTCCTGTGCACATTCACTTGTGTCTCCTCTCTGCCAGTCTTTTACGCTCTCATCTCTTTCCCCCTCAAATTTGGCTGGAATGGGTCAACAGGCACCAAAGTTACAAAAGGGCCCTAGCAGGTAAGGTTTCAGCAATTCCAACGTTGTTTCCTTAGAATATGACACCTCCTGCACCTACACAAGACATCGTCAAAGGGAAAAAAATCACGCAAATTTCATCTGATTGAAGCAAACACAGGGAGCCAGAAGTGGAAAAGGCTTTTGCTGATTCTTGCTTGGAAAGCTCACAATGGGGAAATAAGACAGAAAAGCAAATGGACATGGGTGTTTTTATCAGAGGGCAAATTGATCCAGCACAGATATTTCCAGGAGAGATGGAGAATGTTAAAGCCAACACAACAAGCCACCAAAGTTCTCATCTCCTGGTACACAGGGCTGTGGTCACTCACATTCCAGAAAAAAATAACTGAAACTGGAACAACTATGAGGGCATAAAAAGCAACAAAACAGACTCTCTCTTAAAGGGGATGTGCAAGAGGGGCAGCACAGGAGAGTAAAATCAGGGGTGAAAAGGGACAAGAGCATTGCACAAAAAGATATCCTGGGCTGCTCAGAGAAGCTGTGGCTGCCCCTGGAATCCTGGAAGTGCCCAAGGCCAGGCTGGATGGGGCTTGAAGTAACCTGGGATTATGGAAGGTGTCCCTGCCCGTGGCAGGAGCTGGAATGAGATGAGCTTTAATGTCTCATCTAATCCAAACCACTCCAGGACTCTGGGATTCAGGACCCCAAAAGAAAAACAGCGATTTGAGATGGCTGGGAGAAGATCTGGGCTCCCACTTCACAAGAAATTTCCCGAATTTACCCAAAATCTGTATCACTGCTGCCACAATTCAGGGAGCTGATTGCTCCCTCATCAAGATTCTTTCACCTTTGGCAGTTTTTACAGCACAAATTTATTCTGCTCAAAACCCATCAAAAATCTGGACCAGCAATAATTTCCTCATAGTTAACAGAAATAAGTGATAAAAACCTCAAACTAAGCCATCATGGCAGCTTATTTTTTCCCAAGCTGTCTAAGAATTACTAACAGGAAAAGGTGGGGGGGGGGCCTGAACAATTCTTGGGGAGAGGAGACAGAGCTCTGCTGCCAAGAGAAAAACAAAGGCAATCCACTCGGGAAAATTCCTTTACTAGGTGTTGGAGAAAAAACATCTTTCATCCATAAATTAAGACCTTGGCGGAACTTTCTTGTTCGAGTGTCACTTCTTCACAAATTAGAATACAATAAGCAGAAGGCAATTGAGCATTTATTGCTTGTGGGCTCTAAAGTGAGGTTCAATCAGAGTGACTAAACCTCGGCACACGCTCTTGTCTAATAGTTTTATTTAATGTACAACTTGAAGTGGAGAAGGGCGTTTTGGACCCGATTCTGAGGGGTGGGTGTGATTTCACAACTTGAGATGTGGCAGGGTGTCATTAAAGGTCCTTTACCTGGGTGTAAACCAGGCTGAGGCGAGCCACAAAACCACCTGAGGAGGTGAGGGACGCTGGCAAACACAAAACCCAAAATCCACCCAAAACCCGCGCGCCGCGGCCGCCGCTAGAGCCAAGGGCCCAAACAACAACAGATGCCGGGTAGGTATTAATGTCAGCTTAAATATTTATGGGGATATATCAAATGTAAATAATAAAGGGCCTTTCATAATCTGCGGGTCTCCCCGAGGAGGGGAGGGCAAGGACCTCGTTCCCAGCCCCGTCAGATCCCCGCTCGGGGAACCAAAGTTCAAACTACAAAATGACGCCGGGGCTTCAGAGACGCAATGGAGGGTTTGATCAGATTAGAACAGATGAGGGTCTTGCTGTCATCTGGAATATGCTGCGTTAAAGAGAAGACAGCAAGCTGGATTTTGATATGCAAATGGTACAGGGATAACTCCCCGAGATGTTAGTTGTAGAAAATGCTGATCCGAGAAAAAAGGGGAAAAAACCCTTTAACAAGGCATGAGGGTAATTCAAAGCCAAGTACTTTTAAACAGCACTTAACAAGTCCCTAGAGCCCACTCAACAGTGGGCCACCCCAGATGTGCCATCTTCTGCCCCTCAACAGCTTGAAAAAGTAGTAATTGCAAATCCATTTGCATTTTTCTTCTCAACTTGTCCGTGTTCATCATTCAGCAAGGCAGGGGGAAAAAAATAAAATTAAAAAAAAAAAAAAATTAAAGCCAGCAGCAAAGCAGAGGGACCCCTCCCCAAACATGTGGCACAGAGGAGATGCGGGCACCCCAATCCCCCACACCCCGCACTCACACCTCCGCTGTCGCTTGTTTTTTACATTTCGCTCCTAATTATGTTGCATCTATTGCCATACACTTAATTAGCTGCATTAATGTGATTTCTTTTCACATAGTCAAGCAATTAAGAGCTATGATTGAGTTTCATTCAATTAGCCTCAACAAACATGCTAATTGATGTCCCAGATGCAAATGAGGTGCAGTGAGAGAAACCTGCTAGCAATTGAGAGTTGTGGTGGGGGACCCGGGGCTGGCAGCAGCACGGCTTTCCGCGGCTCCCCCTCCTCCCAGGGCAGGGGAACACCAGCCATTAGTGCCGTCGCTGTCCCACGGAGATCCCTACAGGAATGGCGGGATGGAATCCAAGCGGCGCGTCTCCGGTTCGGGCGGAACGCTGATCCCGGGATCCGCGGGCTCCCCGAGCTCCCCGTGCCGGCTCCCCGAGCTCCCAGCCACGGGGCAGGTGAGGACGGCCCGCAGCCAGCTCTAACTGGCAGCTCCATCTCAGTCAGAGCGGGGCGCCGCTGCCTGCGCATCCATCCATCCACAGCCCCCAAAACGCGCTCCATCCTCATCCCCTTTCCTCCACCGAGGTGTTAATTTGACTACTCGAGGCCGTTGACCGCTATCTACGGGACTAAATAAACTGCTAAAATATCGGGGGAAAATCAAAAAAAGCTGCATTGACTGAAGATGACACCAAATATTATTTGACAGCCTCACAAAATGAATTGCCTTGAGTAAGAAAGGAACGATGCGCCATGGCACAGAATAATGTAAAGCAAAATTACTTTAGTTCTGCTCTTAATACAGCAGCTCACTGTTTACAACGGCAGAAATTAATTTCACCAATTAACTGAGCAGAAGCCTTTCAGACATGCAAATTGAGCAAAGGGGTATGATCGTGTTTTCTAAACAGGCCTGCCAAAAAGAGACACCGTCGTTTTGGGGGGGGCCTCTTTGGATTCTGAATGCCAGCACTTGCTGAATTTACAGCTGCACATCACAATGACTTCTGATGCTCCTCAAAGCTGGAGAAGACACTCCATCAAGGGCCACAAGATGAACGCAGGCTACGAGGTGGCTCCAGCTCGATGCCTATCTCCAACCCAGCCCTGAGCACTTCCAGGGATCCAGGGGCAGCCACAGCTGTTCTGGGCGCCCTGTGCCAGGGCCTTCCCACCCTCACAGGGAACAATTCCTGCCCAATATCCCATCTGAATCCACCCTCCTTCAGCTTAAAGCCGTTCCCCTCAGGTCCTATGCATGGCTGTGCTCTAGAGCCATCCTGAAGTTAAAGACATGGCTCAGATTATCAAGAGCGCGAATATAAAAAACGTTATGGAGTTTGAGGGTTTTCAAATAATTCAAGAGTGGTGGGTGGGGAGAAGGCACTTCACTAGGGCTGTAGTTTTACACTGGGCCAAGGAGTTTCCAGGCTCAGATTGAAACCACTCACACTGGGATAAGCCACGTGTCACAACACTAAAATGTAAAAAAGGATCTGCTCCTTGCTAGAGGTCTCCCCATGTTTCTTCCATCTGTCCCACTGCCGCCCTTTTCCAACGCCCCACACATGAAATGAGAGACTCTCTGAGAGCAGTGACTTTCCAAGGCTGTAATGGTACACGGGTATCATTATCACACTTCCATCTTCCTTTTCAGCTATTGCCTTCTCTCAAAAGCCTGCTTTCTCACTAGGAAAAGGCCCAGGCTAAGAATCCTCCCCAGATCTGTGCCTGGTTTCCACCGAGAGACGATGAGCTTCTAACCTATCCCTGGTAGTGTCCAAGGCCAGGTAGGATGGGGCTTAGAGGAACCTGGGATAGTGGGAGGTGTCCCTGCCCATGGCAGGGAAGTGGAACGAGATGAGCTTCAAGGTCCTTTCCGACCCAAACCGTTCAGTGAGTCGGTAAAAAACACCTTCATTTATTTTGTGGCAGCTTTTCCCCACTGTTCAATCGGACACAACACTCCTAAGGCTCCACTTACTGAGGTTGAAATAGTGTTTCCTGATCTGAGGCGTAATAAAAAATTATTATGGAAAAGGAAGTTTATGGTTGCACCTCTGGATGACATTTTAAAGACTGCGCGCAGCGTATTTTTTGAAAGACAATTCCAATTTTGTGAGCTGACCTATCGGATCCACAAAACCTATTGTTCACCCTCAGCAACAACCAAATCCTCTTCCCCCCCAAACCAAGAGCAGCCCGGGAAATTGGATGGAGGCCTGACTTTTGTGCCTCTCCGTGGCAGTCAGACATTTTTATTGCAAAACGCCGTCTGGAAAAGATGCAAAACAAAATTGCTAAACTGCAAAAAGAAGAAAAGGGCGGGGGGGAGAAGAAGAAAAAAAACAAAAGGCCCCCTTCCCTTTGCTTATTGAGTTCAAAGGCATAACATGCAGCACCCTGCAGCAAATGGGAAGCTACACTAATTTTAAAGCCATAAAACGCTATAAAGTGCCCTGCGGGGCAGGACTACACTGGAGCTAGTTGCACCTAAATAAGCCATGGTTCATTTACTTCGCAGCTTAGCCTAATGTAATCATCAGCAGATTCCTAGCCTAGAGTTGTAACAGGCACGGAGCCGCTGCCGCCGAGGCGACACTCCCAGCCATGGAGGGGCCGCCGCCACATCGCTGTTGATTAGAAAATTTTTCAGTTTTGACAAGCCCTTAATGAACATAAATCGCTCTTTGATTGGTTTCCGTGCGCGGCCACAGGCACACCTAAGAAGAAACAACGACGACGGCGAAGAAAAAGGTGTCCCCAACTCCTCCCTGCTTTTCCCAGGAAGGGCCTGAGCCGCGGCTGGACCGTCGGGATATGAGCCACAGAGGAATGTATTCATCAAACGGTCTTGGGGAATTAGTTCTGCCCCCCTTTCGCATATAAACACGGCCATAATATCATTCAGCTTCATAATACACAGTTAATCTTAAGGAAAGCCATGAAATGTTATTTTCTGAGGAGAATAGAGGAATGGGAACACGTTCTGGAAAACACTGATCATCCTAAAGCGCTCTGTTCTGACAAAAGGAAGGTCATAATGAATCTGTTTGTTTCACATTGGGAATCAAGAACATTAAATTTCAGTAATAAAAAGCACTGGGTATATCTATACTGTGGTGTATCAGCTCCATCAGTGTTGCAAGAGTAGGGGAGGAAGTCAGGGAACGCTTAGAACGCAACATCAACATAATGTTGGTCTTTTTGTAAATGGATCCGTTATTTTAAATTTTAAGAAAATTCTTCCCCTTGCGCTTCACTTCTCATTCAGCCTTTGTGATGAGAACTGCTGTAAAAGACAAACCAGAGTTTTACCGTCCTGAGTAATTTATGAAGCATTTATACCCACAGCAGTTAGCTCGGCTGGACAGGAAGCTCTAATTTTATAAACTCCCCTGATTAATTAATAGCTTGGCTTTTGCTTCTTAAATTGCAACTCATTCTGATCCTCAGAATTTTCCTTGACTTTCTGAAGAAGGAGCAGATGGATACTACACTGAAATGTGTGTTTGCTCCAGGCTGTGCAGCTCTGCCAAAGCACAGCTGTGTTTGCCACACTACTCACTGTCCACTCCCTCCAGGACACAGAGGCTTGGACAGATCCTTGTGGGTCCCTTCCCACTCAGGAGACTCTGGGGGTTCTGTGATCTTCAGTTTCATATTTTTCTCCCAAATTTATCTTCATTCCATTACATCTTTCAGATTAAGACAATGAAGAAGTTTCCCAGGAAGCTCTAAAGAGACTGAAGTGATTTGTAGAGCTACAGCACTTTATAAAGTGCTGTAAAAAAATATAAAATATAAAATCAGAAACTACTATACTCATATTTAACTGTTCCTATCATTTTCTTCTATCCAACGTTTTAGGCATGCCAGTGGATGCAACAGGAATTAAAATAAAAGCTTACACAAGCTTCTGATTTATCTTCATCAATACTCAAGCTGCAGGATTTGTTTTGATCATTGCTATCTCAGGAGGGAGAGCTACATCACATGTGAAAAGTAACACAGAACCCCAGAATGGTTTGGGTTGGAAGGGAACTTAAAGCCCATTCTGTTCCATTCCCTGCCATGGAAAGAGTCCTTTCACTATCCCAAGTTCCTCCAAACTCTCTCCAGCCTGGCCTTGAGTACTTCCAGGGTCCTTTTGTCAGTCCAGGTCTCTATTTACCAAAGGCTGCTTTGAGGATTAGCTGTTGACAGGAAATGCCAGTTAAAAGGCCCTTCAGAGCCAGCCAATATCCAGCTTTACATTCCTAAAGAGCAGGAACAGGGGAGTGGGGGGTGGACATACACAAGTGGTATTTTAGAAATATATGAGCATGAATATTTCCATTAAAGCAACACAAGCAACACACTTCAGAGCTATTGAACTGCCTGGGGTAACACAACCCCGGAAACAAGGCTGAGCTGTAATGATGACTGTGAGGGATACTCCTATTGGGAAAGGGAATGTGGCTCCCCCAGCTGGAGCAGCACCAGGCTCTGGGCGCTGACTGGCCACACAGGACACCACACGGGTCTCAAGGATGAGGGGAGATGGGATCCTGCATTTGCAAGTAGGCTTTCTGTTTCCAAACAGTTCAGGAAAATCACAAGAGCTGGTAACAAAAAATTTCAACTCTAGCTCTGAGAGAAATGCTGGGACCTGAGAGAAGTGCATGGAACTACAACACTTCCAGATACCAACACAGAGGACATTCTCAAAAGCCACCATCTGCTTTTTCTGGAGGAAATGGCCAAGCAGAGAAAGCTCAAGTGACACCGCATGTCTTGAGGGATTTTACAGCATCTGGGGTTTGTAGAGTCTTGCGAGAGGATGTGACCACACAATGTACTGCTGGAGCTCTTGTGCCAAGGTCAGCTCAGTGCTGGATATGACCGCTCACCAGGCTGAAATGCTGCCTTTTTTAAAAAAACCCATACAATTTATTTAAAGATAGAACAACATGGCTACGCTCGTGTGGGCTGCTCACCCAGCCAACACCGTATTTAGGGGAGAACTTGGAACCATAGCTACTACCAGATGAACTGAGTAGATCAGGTGAATCCACACCTCTCTCATGGAGATAAAGCCAGATACCCCCCACTCCTGAGCACGTTTGCAATCCCCAGGTCATCACACTAGACTAGAAGGTTAAAGGTAGCAGCAAGCAAACACCAACCTTGCTGTGTAGACACACGGGGTTTGTTTACCAGATGTGTTCTAGATGGGCATTGCACCTTTGTTCTCACGTATTTAAAAAGATTTCCTTCCCCTGTAAGGTGCCTCAGCACTGTGCCTTTATTTGAAATCAAATCTAGACCAAACTAAACATAAAAGGGGAAAACTGCCCTTACCAAAAAAGAGCCTTTTTTCTCCCTTTTCTTCTTTTTACAAATGAGGCACAGGAATGGTGAAGACACAAGAGCAGAGAACGGACATCCCCAGCTAAAGCTTTGTCATGCGCTGACCTGAGGCACGCTGGCAGCCCCGTGGCAGGCAGCCAGTGTTGAGACCCCATCAGCAATTCACCGGGACAAGGCTCAGATCAAGCAGTGGTGCCCAGCAGGTATCCCGGTGAATGCATTCCGGAGCCCCCGCGCGGGAATGGCATCCCGCCATTAAAAACCCGGGAGATGCCTCGACAAATTCCCCCGGGGCCCTTGGGGGAGACTGACACAGAATTTGCCAGCCAGAATTTCAGTGATCCACTCCACGGCTCTGCTCCAGAAGCCCAAGATGAATAGGGAGCTCTGGTGAACTTTGAAGCCTGGGGGTCAAAGTTCTCTCTCATTATCCCCAACCATTTTCTATCGGCGGAGCTCCTCGGCATCCCAAGGGACGGGAAGGTTTGAGGCTCTTGAAAAAACCTGACATGACCAAGTCAGGAAACAGTAGGGTGCTTATGTACATATATTTTTTTCTTCCCCCATTTTCCTCTCCCCTCACTTTGCTGAAAAGAAACGAGAGGGATTTTGCTATTGTGTCAAACATCAGCCTGGTGGCATCAGGAGTCACTGCCGTAGCTGGCACAATGCCGCGCTCATTTCAGCACACTGCTCTGTCCAACAGGCCTGACCCTCCCAGGGACACCTCCTCGGCAAGAAAGGGCCTAATTTGATTTTTTCCCCTCCCCACCTCAAAACCTTTCATTTTGTAGGCAATGCTTTCAAGGAGGATGTCAGGGCTGGATTCTGCAATACCTATTTTCTGCGTTAAAGCCGCTGCTTCGTGCCTGAGCCGCCACCGAATGCATCTGGCACAGGCAATTGATCCACCTGCAGCCAAACCTCGAGCAATATTTAACACAGTGCTCACTATCAGCCACTAAATGCTGTAATTGGTCCTTCCAACACAAGATGTTAGCCTCTGACTCAAACCACAGGCTGGACGGACCCATGATCTCCTAAATTTCCTTTTTCTGCCACCACTAGAGGCCAGCCCACCTTGCACTGCAATTAAAATTTCACTCCAGAATTAAAAGGGCAACATTTTGATTAACCGAAATGACCTGCACATTTGAAACAACCTAAATCTGATTAGAGCCAGGCTTTACACAAGTTTAGGAAACTGACTTTAGATGGCTAACAGAAGCGCTTTTCTTCACTGCTGCTTAATAGGAAACTTGGTAGGAATAAAGCCCTGATTTTTCAAAACAAGGTAAGAAATCGCCCCAGCAATGCAAGCATAGCATTAAAAATCCATCACTTTGTCGTGAAAAAAGGATCAAAAAATTACTGACAAAAAAACCCAGGAAACCAAACAAGAAGGACAGTATCAGAGTTCTGTCTGGGGGAAGACACTCTTGCCTGGCAATCCCCAAGAAGAAACTGTGACATTCTTGCCAACAAAGTTTAGTACAAAGTGTGACTTTTTTTTTTTTACAAAGTGTAAAGGGAGTGTGACTGGTTGAAAATTCTGTGGCCCCCTCACATCCACAGAAGAGAAAACGGTGACACCGAGCCCAGCACCTTCTTCTTGGGGTAGGGGGGCACGGTGGGGGACAGAGGGAAACAATTACAGGCTGGTAATTACTTCTTCTTTAAATGGATTCTCTCTAATCTCCAATGGATTTACCTCTAATCTCAAAGTAATTACGTGTAACCTCAATGGATTCTTACTCTGGGGGCGACGCTGCAGCTCCGGGGGAGCCTGCAGAGGAGAAGTTTCTCCATTGTCTGCCAGAGCAATGAAAAACTCACACGTGCACGGCCCTGCCAGGAACAATAGAGCCTTTTCCAGCAGCCAGGAAGGGGCCAGGGCACACACAACAGCCTCCTCCTTGCTTGATGACCAGCACAATCTAAGGCAGACTCAGGTGGCAGCTCCATGGGGGCACACGCAGTGTCTGTGCTCCCCTTCTGGGAGCAATACCAATGCACAAAATTGGGTATTTCAGGGCTACTTCACAGCAGAATTAGTCAAATTTAGAGGCACTAGAAGTGACCAAACTGCGAAGAAAGATGTGAACTACATCACACAAAGGAGCAGTGAAAGCCCTGCTCCAGAACACGGGGCTGAGGGACAAGGTTTCTGATGGGAAGCAGCAATGCCTGGAAGCTACTTGTCATCTAATTTACCACATGATTTTTAAGAGACATGGACATCACATCAGAAACCAGAGCAAAGCATCATTATGGCAGGACCTGAGACTATAAAATCTTGTGTCAAGGCAGAGAAAAAGCGCTAATATTGCACAGACAGGGAACAGCAAGTGGGGACAAGCACAGCATCAGTGTGGCCAGACATGGATGTAGTACTTGGGGATGTGGTTTAGAGCTGGGCTAGATGATCTTAGAGTGCTTTTCAACCTCAGTGATTCTAGGGTTCCATGCTTCTCAGATACCATCCATCCAAAGCAGAAGCTTAGTGCCAGTTCCAGGTGTAGGTCTATAAACCCCAGAATTTATAGAAAATGCCTCAAACCTTGATTTTCACTGCTTAATGTAAAAGTGCCCAGGAGCTCAAGATGCCACCAATAGGTTTAGAAACAACTGTCCCTAAAAACATTACAAATGGCAACCCCCTGATTTTCATACATGGGATGATGATAAAACACAAGACCAGGTATTATATAAAATCACACCTATCTATCTCATATATCTATGTATCATATAGATATATATATAGGTATGTATATACCTATATTTCATATATACTATTTAACCTTGGTGAGGGTCACACCATGATTTCTGGGGTGGGCTAGTCCTAAGTGGGATCTCTGTACTCCTTCCACCCCCAAATCCATACTGGGAATTGTGCCACACACTCTGAGGGACAGACAGGGACAGATGCCTCAAAATGGAGAAGTTGTATGGAACAAATTTCAACGGCTATGCCATTTCCAAAAAGCTGCTCAGAATTACTCCTGAATAAACCACAAGCCCTGCACACTGACAAAGCCCTCTCCTCCCTCTTTACCACCTTTAGGAAACTTTTTCTTGTAAAACACTTGTTTTTCAACCCTGGGATCAACAACAAGCCCATATAAGAATTAGCAGAAAATAAAGGCTTAAACAATTCCAGCAGCTTCTTGGGATGCAAGGAAGCCCCAGTCCCAGTGGATACAGAGGAACTGGAGTGCACTCAGACTCGCAGCAGGGAGTTTTATTTCAGATGATGATTCTTTGAGAGGGAGGAGAAGGAAGAGAGAGGAAGAGGCTCCTCCACTCCAGCAGTGCCTGGCACAGCTCTGCAGGGCTGAGCTTTCTGAGGGCAGGGAGGACTCACGTGCAGGCTGGGATGGTAGGTCAGCACGCCGTTGTCACACAGTGTCACGTATTTCTTCTTCCACTCCTTGTTCAGGGACTTGCCACTCCGCTTCAGCAGCATCCCCTGGTGGGGGGAGAGAGAGAGAAAAGGTGAAACGCCCTCCAGACAGCACACACAACTGCCTAAGACACAGAGAGAAGAGTAATTGTCAGCATTTCAGAGAGGCTTCCTCCTGCGGGTTACACTCTATTCTGCCTCTCCAACAATGCACGTTCCCTCCATTGGCTTTGTCCAACGGGTTTGTCCAAAAAACCCCCTTCTCACTGAATTCCACACCTCAGGAAAGCACATTTTAGCGTGACCCACATGAATTCCTAGCTGATGAAGACACCATGCATTTCCTTACCCCCTAAAATAAATGATGAGCCCCAGGTTGAGGGAGGATCCTGCTGCGTGGGCCCCTGCAGCATGCTCCTGGGGATTCCCTGCCCACAGAAGTGCACACGTCTGTGCTCTCATTCCCTCTGCACAAAGGTGACACCACCACGGAAGCCCCTCTCGGCTACTCATTCCAGCAAAAGAAATCCCAATCCCAGGCAAGAGCAGCACAACAAAACCAGAGCAAATACAAAATGTCTCAAGTAAGTCCTGGACAATTTAATGACAGGTGTGACTGGAGAGGAAAGGAGTTGGGCAAGGTCAATCACTTTTCCACCATATTCAATCAGAGATGAATGCAAACAATCACAGAATCCCAGAATGGTTTGGATTGGAAGGGACACTAAAATGCATCCAGTCCCAACCCCCTGCCATGGACAGGGACACGTTCCACGGGACCAGGCTGCTCCAAGCCCTGTCCAACCTGCCCTCCTGGAACGCCTCCAGGGATGGGACAGTCATCACTTCTCATCAACAGCAAAGATTAAAAGTCATTGTTGGGCTTCAACAGACAAACAGACAGGAACTGCTACTGCACATTGACCTGTTCTCAGCTGCGAAACAGAAATTCACTTGGAAAAATAACATATCACATGCTGTGGAACGTTCGAGGTAGTAAATGAAGAATGCACTTAGGAAATTCCAATTTCCAAACCCAAGCCAGAAGGCAGTTCCTAATGGATCCAGACAGTACTATGGTTGTGCAAAGCTTTCCTGGAGTGCCCAGTGGAGATCCTGGGGTCAGTCCCTACCACAGGGACACCCTGGTGTCGCAGAGCAAGAACCCATCGAAGTAGACACGTATCCATTTCAATAAATCCCAACCAGGAACCCACCCAACGCAAACTTCAGCTCCCTAATCCCTATAAAACAAGTTTTTCCTTTCTCACTGTACGAGGCAGTTAAAATAAAGGGAAAACAGAACATAGCAAGATGCCCTACCAAGCATGGTGCTTCCAACCCCCATGGAGATTTTCTTGTTAAAAGTGGTTTATAAACCTTGAAAACAAGTTCCACCCTTTGTTTTCCCATTAAACCTGCAAGTTTATGAAGTGATCCCTCTGCAGGCCCTATCCCAAAACCAGGAGGGGACAAGCTCAGCTCTATTCAAGCAGAAGTCCTGCTCCTGGCCACACAGCTGGAACAGAACTTCAGAGAAGAACCCTTCCCAAATTCAATGCACTCCACCAATGGGACCGTGAAAAAAAGCTCACGCTGGACACCTGAAAGCTGAGTGATCCAAAGTCCCAACTTTCTGCCTCTCTGGGGGTCACATGTCTGTATTTTTTTTTTTTTTGAGCTGCTCCTTGCTAGAACTCAAACTTTTTCAAGGAGAACGGGGCTTCTGAAACGCCTCCTCACAAAAGCTCCTGCTCATCCCAATTACCGCCTGCCAGCGCTTGGAGACGTTGTTTTCTTCTATTAAAAAATGAAAGCTTATTTCTGCCTTTGACTCTCCTGTTTGTCTATAGGAGGTGATCTGTCTCTTCACCTTTCCCATCTTTTATACCTCACCTGCAGCACGGCACTGGTGTTTAGGGGGACCCAATTCTAGTTAGTGCTCTGCCGTAGGGATCAAAAATTACAGTTTCCCTGCACGGGTTTGTTCTTCAGACCTTCTAATGGGGAAAAAGCAGTAAGGATCACAATGGTGATTTTTTCTTTTCCCCTATGTCTTTTTTTTTTTCCCCCAAGTTTTGAAGCCAATGAAATGTATATATTTCATAACCTTTTAACTGCCCCTTTGCTATACAGAAAACATGCCATTACTTACATAATTTTCAATTCATGCCAATTATAATCTCAATAAAGAGCAAAAATCTACCATGGTCACGATTTTTACTATTTAAAGTTTTGCTACTATCTAAATATCAATTATGACATTCCAATTTTGGATCTAAATGAAGAAAATTATTCAAAATGAGGATTTACCATGGTTTTAAGGCAGAACTCTGTGCTTTGATGTTAAAAAAAAAAAAAAAAAAAAAAAAAAACAACAAATGAAAACCAACCTGCCCAGCTCAGAACTGAATATGGACGATAGACTTATTTGTGCCTAACCAACAAACCAGACTTCCCAATCTATTTTCTTGAGGCATTCCTTTGGCAAACAGAATTATTTTCACATTATGTGATAATTAAAATCATATTGAAGTACCTGGAGAGCAAACTGCTCTGAATACAAGGAGCTAACTTAAACTGCTATAAAGAAAAGCAGCCCATATAAACCACAGTTTTTATTCCCAAGGCCACCACTCCGTAGTAATTTTACAGAATGGTCTGGAGAAATGGTCTTAGATTTAGACTTTAGATCAGTTCTTTGCAAAATGCACTTTAATGTTAGCTACACCTAAAAAAATAAATGGCCCACATATGACAGGAAATGTTATTTAACATAAAAAAAAGCCCCTTGTTTCAGTCACATCATGGCTACATTGGAGTCACATCAGATCCTGTGCCGAGGAAATGAGATCCAGGGGTCACTGCTGACCCCTGGTACCTCCAAGGCAATTCTGAGGCACGGCCCCAGCTGCTGCCAAACAGGTCCCCATGTAAACACAGCACACTGGAAAAATCCCATTGAGTCCCCAAGCTATGCAGTAAGAGCCTAAGTCAATCTACTCCAAATACCCTTTTTTTTTTTTTTTTTTTTTCCTAAATAATCCCTGTCTCAAATTATTATGAATTGGGCAATGCTATTTCCCCTAATTTGTATGAAATTTGTATTTCTTACAGCCCTCCATGGGCAGTTGGGTGCAGCTGACCCAAAGCCTCCAGACTCAACACTAAGGATTTAACACCTCTGATTTCCACACAAACTGAGAACTTCACACCTCAAATCGCCTTTTTTTTTTTTTTTTTTTTTTTACCACCTTTCCTCCAAAACTGCAACTCCATGTTTACGGCAGGAATGGGGAGTCCTTCAGCCTGTGGTTTTGAGGAGCTGGAGAAAAAAGGCTCCAGGTGGAGTGCTCAGTCCCTGGGTTTTGCTGGAGGATCCACGGAGTGAACGGAGTCAGCTCTCCATTAGTAATGTGTGTGCTACGCCTACTCCCAGGAGGTCATTGCAAGCCAAAAGCAATGTTAAGTGTACAAGCTTTAAATAACTTACAAAGTTAATGTAATGAATGCAAGTGTGATCTGAAATCCATCACTCAGTGGCTTGCTGTAGCCTCAAGCTGTGATAAAACACCACTCATAAATTTATATTAAAACTCTGTTCGATAGCAATTATTTACCAACAAAGATTTATTGATTGCATTTGCTGTTAGGGACTGGGGCCCTAACTGAGTCAATCAGCTTAGGCTGCTGAGCTCCAGGGCACCTGGGGAAGTTACAGACTGCCAGCAGGCTCTGCAATCCCAACATTACCGTGGGAGCAGGAGCAGCTAATGAAAAGCCGCCAGCCTCGGATTGATTGGAGCTAAGGTGGAAAAAAACCAACACACCCAGCACTGGCCAAGGGACCAGGGCGTGTAATACAGCACCCAGTTCACCTGAATACACAGCAGCCAGCAAAATCTGGCTGCCTTCTGTGAGCTCCAAACCCGCCTGCTTAAATAACGACGCAGTGGTGAAACAATCATCAATTTGTTCTCTAGAAATATATGAGGTTTTAAATAGTAAATTATCACTATTGCAAAAAGTGACTCCTTGAAGTTGCTTAATGCTGCAGTGGAGATGCTGGCAGGTGAGAAACCTTAAAAATGGTCTTTGAAATCAGCATAGCCAAGACTGGACCTACTAGAAAAGGAAAAATGGTACGTACAAGGCAGGGGTTGGAACTAGATGAACTTCAGGATCCTAACGAACCCAAACCATTCCAAGATTCCACTTCGGTTTAGAATTTCCTTCAGAAATCTACCCCAGTGCCACGGCTGAGATGCAAACTTCTGCCAGCCTTTTGTTTCTTCCCCCACCTTTATTTTTGGCCGACCCCATATTGTTTCCCTGATGCTGTTCTGACAGAAGGAAATAGGTAATCTCACACTTCATCGTTAACAACATAAATTCCTAATTTTCCACTCAGGTCTGTAATCCCACAGCCATGATTAGCAGCTAGCACTGCTAGGAATTTTCTACAGCTCCTGTGCATCCTGTTCAGAAAAGAGAAACTCTCAGCCATGGAAAACCTCCTCCTTCAAACAACTCCGAAAGCAGCCACTCAGTCAGGATCACAAACTAATTGTTACACACAAATTCTGGTCAATAAAACACCCACTTCCTGTAAACCTATAAACTTGGAGAACAAATGTTGGTGAAACCCCCAGGATTCAAGGATCAGCCAACTCTGCACAGTCTGTCCTTCAGCACTGGGACCTCCTGATAATGAACAAGAGATTAATTCTTCAGTGATATTTTTTCTGCTTTCAACCAGACGATTTAGCTGTAACAGGTTTCTGGGGTTGAAGTCCATTCTTCCAGCACACGGCAGACACCAGCTCAAACTGTTTCACCTGCCAACAATACCTGCATGCCCAAAGGAAGCTTTTGGTAATGACTGAGAATCCCAGAATGGTTTGGGTTGGAAAGGGCCTTCAAACTCATCTCATTCCATCCCGTCATGGCCAGGGCTCCTGCACCTTCCATTAGACCACTTTGTTCTCTCCTTACATCTAAAATCCTCTAGGGAATAAACTGTTGAAGATTCCCAGTGTACTAGGAATCCTTCCATAAAAATGTAACTAGTTTTCTCAGTTTTCCAGACTTAAGTCTTACTTCCCCCAGGAGTATGAGGGAATGCTGCTTGGTCTCCTGGTCAACGAGACACGAAGCTGGTTTAAGTTTTTACATTTGGAAATCTGTAGCAAACTTTGTTTCTGATACCTAAGGGGGGTTTATAAAGAAGAAGGAGAGGGATATTGGACAAGGGCCTGGAGGGACAGGACAAGGGGGAATGGCTTCACACTGCCAGAGGGAAATTGGGATAGATGGGATATTGGGCAGGAATTGTTCCCTGTGAGGGTGGGGAGGCCCTGGCACAGGGTGCCCAGAGAAGCTGTGGCTGCCCCTGGATCCCTGGCAGTGCCCAAGGCCAGGATAGACATTGGGGCTTGGAGCAGCCTGGGACAGTGGGAGGTGTCCCTGCCCATGGCAGGCGGTGGGGTGGGATGGGATGGGATGGGCTTAAACGTCCCTTCCACCCCACACTATTTTGGGGTTCTTACAGCAGCAGAGCACAATTGGGGACCAACTGAACCACAAAAAAGGCTACAAAAGCCTGGAGTGGCTCTGAAGAGTTCTGAAAACAGGAGAGCTCAAACCTTCTCCAACTTCAGTATCTAACAATAGCACTGCAAAAAAACCTGCCCCAAAGCCTTGTGTGCTGTCTGTTCTTACTACAGCTGTGCACATGGAAAACCCCTCCCACCTCCCTCACAAACTGGCACAGCAGCGGCAGAGTTTTGCTACAAAGATGCTCCCACACTGCAGAAACTATGCAAATTTATGTTATGCACTTTTACGAGAAAATGAAATCAGAAGACTGCACCAAATTCTCTCCTAACATTCCCTAAACACGAGGCAGTGACTGTGCAGCAGGTAATTACTCCATGAATGGTTACCTAATGCTGGGGCTGATCAGCCACGATTTCCATTTGAAGACAAAGAACAGAGAGGATCTAACACCTGACTTGGGGAGCAAAAGATAATGGCTTTGCTTAAACTTGAAGGACAATCAACCCGCAACTCGTTATTTGCCAAGCCCTCTGCACACAAACTACCAAAGAAAATTAGAAAGATGTGGTGAAAAAAACCCCAATGCTGATGAAGCATCTCTTACAGCTCATCACAGCAGCAGCAACAAAGATTGACACACCAGCGAAGGACAGCCACCAAATTCCTGCAAGGAACAGCAGCACTAAGGACAAAGTTAATGGGAAGAACAACCTTTAGTGTTTGCTGTTACTGAATCTTTATTTTTAATTCCAGAATCACAGAATGGAGCTGAAAGACCATCTCATTCCACCCCCTGCCTTTGGCAGGGAGACGCTCCATGATCCCAGGTTGCTCCAAGCTCCATCCCAACCTGGCCTTGGATACTGACTCTGGATTTTGGATACCAACTTCTGGATATTTCAGCCTCTGGATTTTGCCAGCACAGGTGATGCACAAGTTCCTCCAAGTCTTCCGGAGTTCTCCTTCAGTTGGCAGCTTTGGGACAGGGGCACTCTTTTCTTAGCCCTACTTAATGACTATTTCTAAAATGAGACTTTATAACATCAACAGCACATTGCAAACTCTACAGTTACGGCCAGCACACGTCCTTCCTGTGGAGCTGAATATTCAAGTGTGCTACAAAATGCAATCAGGTATTTAAGGCACTGGCACATCTTTCATTCTAACCTCAGTTTACCTCTCTGAACAGGACACAGCACTGAGAAAATCATGTTATTTTCCTGCCTTGCAGTAGTTTCTGCCTCTGTTGCCTTCCAAGACTTGTTCTGCTCTACTCCGGACTGCTAAAAAAAATAGGAAAACAAACCAACAAAAAAGAATCCCAGCCCTTAATAATCTCCAGTAGCTGGTTTATTAACCCCTTGGCACCGGCAGTTGTGGTTTCCCTGACACCAGTGAAATGCACTTCCATGCAAATCATTACTCGGGCAAAGGAAAAACAGCGCTGGGAAGCGGATCCTGTGTGAGCAAACACAACTGTGGGCAAGGCTCCGAGACCGGGAACGTTCGGGAACGGCTGAAGGGTCAGCCGTGAAAAGGAAGTAACAAAACCTCGTCTTTCTCCAGAAACAAACAGCGTTGGCGGAAAATAAGGAATCCTCGTGCAGGCATTACCACTCCTAGGCAAAGGATGGGCTTTTCCTTACAGGAGCGCTCCGTTCCCTGATCCCCGAAATTCTCTGTGTCATATTTTATATAACATGGGGATCTGGTTGGGGGAGTGGAAGGGGAAAAAAAAAGCCATGAAAAGCTTAAAACCCAATTTTAACTTTCTCTCCCAACACTATAGTGTTTCCATAGAAACATCAGGAAGACCACTTAAGAGCAGCTTTTTTTTTATTTTTTTGTAGCCATGTTTGGCACCATACCCCTCCCCTGGACGAGCTATTATTTCACAAATGGATGCTTTCTGCAGCCCGTTCTGTGCAGGCTCCGACGGAAGGGGGGAAGAAAAAGAACCCTGGATCTTTAACCAGTTCCCTTGTGGTCCCCTCCCTTTTTTGTTGGTAATATTTCTGTCATTCTGCCAGGGCTATATGGTACAAAGGGTTACACTTTAATTGAGCTGTCAGCATCTCCAACAATCCTATAAAACTCCGATTATGCACGGCGGGGTTAGTGACACACTTGTTATTGTGGATGCCCTATTTGCTAAACCCAGGGCCCCCCCTCATAGGTCACCTCACCCAGGCGACCTTCCTGTCATTAGCCTCGTCTATTCCTACCTCACCGCTGTGAAAATCACACAAGGAAAGGCTTCAAAGCCCTTGCCAGGACTGAATTCGACCAGGAGCTAATCACCCACAAATCCAGCTCAAATGGCAATAATTGGCTAAACTGCTCACCTCTCCAGAGCTCAGCAGTAATTTGGGATAATAAAGAAAAGAATTATTCAGCTAACTGCCCTGAAATGTATGCTTTGTGACCGACACACTTCACATTTTAATAATGATGGACACAAAATCCAATTTAATACAGCATCGGCTGAATAACAAACCCAAGAATACTGGCAGGAAAAAAAAAAGAAAGTGTGTGCGTGTGTTCCTTTTTTTTTCCTTAAACTGTGTTCCATGTTATTGTACAGAAAGGATTCACACTTCATGTCAGGAAATTTTGGGACCAGAAAAGGCCTTCGACAACCAACTGCAGAAACTCTGCTCCATAATGGGATTTTTAAATTTATGTTAAATTTTTTTTAATGAAAAGGAGTCTCCTCCATGAAAAAAAAAATTTGCCGAACAGTTATACCTCTGGTCCTCAAACTTTTGTAGGGGTGGGAGAATAAAAATTCTTTTTTTTTTTTTTTTTTTTTTTTTTAATTCTGCAGCAGAAGGACACCTTCTTCATTATTCTAATTAACAATATTTCCCAATGGCTCCATTCTTCTACTTTGACACCTCATCCTCTGGTCAAGGACCATCAGCATCAATGACCCCACTCCAGAAGGGTCTGCCAGGACACTCTGAACTGGTTGAACACTGCAAGGATCACTGAATCTTGGAATGGTTTGGGTTGGAAAGGCTCCTAAACCTCATCTTGTGCCTGCCACGGGCAGTGACACCTTCCACTAGACCAGGGTGGGTGAGCAGGGCCCATCAGTGCTCCAGCACTCTTCCATCCACACAGCCCGTTCCCTTTCATCCAATCTCTCCTAAGACCAAGAGAAAAAAAGGAGAACAGATGAAGTAGCCCTTCCTGGTGATATTCCTGAGATGTCCAGTTCATTCAGAGGATGGGGAATGAAGGTGATGATGGTCCTTCAGAGACGCACTTAATGTACCTTGGGCACTGTCCTCTCATCATTATACCAGAAAACAAATCGGGAACCTAACAAGGAAAAACTCCTTCCTTACCGGAGCCTGTTTCCCGGAGTTCACAAAACCATGTTTTACATTCTCCAAAAAAGTAGCCAAAAAATATAAATTCCATCTTCAGCATGAGGGAAATACTTTAGGAAATGCAGAACATGCAGAGACACACAGGATAAAGAGACACACTGCATAAAGAGACAGCTACCACCACATCTCATTGCTACTTGCTCAACGTGTGAGCAGGCACGGAGCTAAGCAGCTTATAAAAATGATGATTTATCTGCTGGTACAGCAGAGACACATCTTTTTAAACAACGCTTTTCACAACACACACAAATGTCTGCTCTTTCTCCTCAATGAATCAATCTGTACATAACCATCTGAAAACAAAATAATTTGGGCTTCAGCTGGGAATGTGTAAAAATGTGCAGCTAATTCCCCCAAAACCCTTCTGGTCTTGGCCAAGGACCACGACTTGAGTCACACTGGGAGCAGACTTTTTACAGGGTGTAAAATTTAGCTCAAAAACCCCCTAGACCACGTCAGCTTGTTGGGGTGTCTGTGCAGGGTCAGGATTTGGACTGAAAGATCCTCATGGGTCCCTTCTAGCTCAGAATATTCTGTGATTTCATGATTCGTTTACATCAAGCCATCTCCACATCTCAAACACCTCCCTGAACCCAGGGAAAACTCATCCAAG
Source organism: Sylvia atricapilla (assembly GCF_009819655.1). NCBI lineage: Eukaryota > Metazoa > Chordata > Aves > Passeriformes > Sylviidae > Sylvia > Sylvia atricapilla. The sequence goes on along the minus strand of NC_089146.1, from coordinate 1,621,200 downwards.
GCCATTTCCCAGGATTTAAGGGTACAACCTAAAGACAACTCTCAAGTACAGGTTCTTCACCCTGTGTTCTTAAACTGTTACAGCAAAAAGGCAGAATTACAGCTGTCAGAAAGCAGAACTCGCCCATTTTTACTACAGTAGTCGTTACAGAAATCAGAGTTAACAAAACACGAGACATTGCCAGTCCAGTTATTGGAAAGAACTTTCCTGAGAAATTATAAATCAATGCTTTTGATAAGGATATTATTAGGATTCCTGAAGTAATAAACTGAGACACCCCAATATTTGTTTATTGTTATTTAATATTCTTCTAAGAAAAAAAGGTTGGTTTTGTCTTGGCCTGCCTTGCTTCATATACAGCAGTCACTCCTCCTCTCCCCCACTTCCCAAGCTTAGCATTAATCAGGGCAATTTCAAAATAAAGGATTCTGCATATTGTGTCAGCAAGTTAAAAATTGTAATATTGTTCTAATGTTAAAATCACTCCAGATACAATACTTCCTGTGTAGTATATTTCATGGCTCATTTGCTTCAACAGATATTAAGCTTCAGTCAACAATTAACTACTGACACCTTTTTTATTTATTTTTTAAAATCAAGAAGATTTAGCAGAAGAGCTTAAAAGCACAGCTTGGATTTATTAGATGGATGCTAATTTGATGTCACCAGTTTATTTAATTTCTTTCAAGTATCCATTCTTGTGAATGATAGGGTCACTCAACCCACATTTACACTGAATTGAAATCCAGATTTGAGCACATCTTTCAGCCCAAAAATTGCTGTGGATGTGCACCAATTTAAAAGACTATTTGAACTGTTAATTGTTTATCACTTACCATATAAGATCATTCCCAAACACAGCCATCACAGTGAATGTTTAAATGGAGTTTTGGATTCAGTTTTGGATTCTGCAAGGAGCCCACTGGCACTGCCTTTAGCCTGGCTTTATCTGCAGTTTCGTGGTGCTACCCCTGGGACAGAAGCCCAAGCATCCCAATTCCTGAATCAAAAGGCATTTCTATGGTGACAACAGCAAAATCAAGACTTTACTGTACCTCTCCCTGTCCAATCCCCATCAGAGTGCTTTGGAAGGGACCTTGAACACCACTGACTTCCAACCCTTCCAAGAGAAGTAAATCTGAGCCATATTTTGCACTTCATGAGGCATTTCCATCCTGAGAATCAGGAGGCAGATGACACATTTTTGGATCACTGGCTTGTACCCAAATGATGCCAGGAACACAACGAGACACCTGCCAGGGAGGTCCAGCCCCCAAGCCCAGAGCAGTACAATTAACAAGATGTCGTAACGAAGGCAGCAGTGACTAAATCCTCTTGGAAATACCTGCTCCTGGAAAAAGCTGAGATATAATGAAGTGGCAAAGTGTGAAGCACCACAAAGAGTGAAAGACCATGTTCCACTCTGAGCATTCCTGGAAGAACACCTGAGAGATGTTTCTGGAAGAATTTTTTTTCCCTGATTTCCCCACATTTTTCCCTGCAAAGCCTTGAATTTTTCATGTGTGATCTGTAAGGCAGAATACAGATTGCCCCGGGAATTTAATGCACCGGTCACTCATCTTTTTAATGTTTTACAATACTCAGCAGTGACAGCAGACATGGCAAAGGCTGTTTTTATGTGCTGTTTATTAAGACTTACTCCTCTACTTATTAAGACTTATTAAAAAGAGTCACAGAATCCCAGAATGGTTTGGGTTGCAGTGGAGTTAAAGATCATCCCATCCCACCCCTTTGCCACGGGCAGGGACACCTTCCACTGTCCCAGGCTGCTCCAAGCCTCATCCAGCATTGCCTTGGACACTCCAGGGATCCAGGGGCAGCCACAGCTTCTCTGGGCACCCTGTGCCAGCCCTGCCCACCCTCAATATTCCTCAGATATTGGAACAATTCCTGCCCAATATCCCATCTAACTCCTTCAGCTTAGGTAAATCGTTCAAGCAATAACTCAAGAGATGTTTCCACAAAACAAAGATACTTGTTTCTTTCCAAAATCATGTAAAGATAAACACTTTATTTTCCTTTTAAGAGCGGTCTTGCACACATGTTGATCCCTCAGTTTTAACCTCATTAATATTTTAGAGGGAGACAACAAGAACAGAAGCTGCTCCAGAGGCTACAATTGTTTTACGAGAGAGTATCCCAGGTCCAAGGCAACACATAAGAACACCATGTTCAGAAAGGTAATTTATAAAGCTCATTTATGGATTTCTCTGTGCAGTCACTTGGCTGTAGACTAGGCAAGCTGTAAAATGTTGGGAGACAATCTCCCTCAAAAAACCCCCAATATAATCCATTATTTATTAAGTTATCAGCTGAGGACAAGACGAGAAACTAATTTCTAACCCCCTTTCCCAACTTCCTATAGATAAAGAACGTGTTTGCAAAGACAAAAAATTAAATAAATATATATATATATAAATAAAAATGCAAGGTACCCAGAGTGCGGCTAATGGGATTTGACGCTGGCTTTAATTTTAATGAAGAAAGTTGCCAGTAGCAACAAAACTGTCAGCAGCAGCCAAGCACCATTAATAAAGACCCAGACAACATTAGTGGCACGGCAACAGTACAAAAGGTTCCCCCCGGTTCATGCTGTGCTAAATTGGCTGCCCAATTTTTCTTAAGTGTCCATACTATTTAGAAGACAATTTATTAATTTTTGTCATCCATTGTCACTTGACAGGCCATCATTTTGCATCCCGAATTTGAGATGAAAACTAATTGAAAAGACTGGCAGTATTTATGAGGGGTATTATTTGTCAATTATGGCTGCTGATGATCCTGGGTCCTACCAACTTTAACACCCCACGTCCGGGTGTTGTCACTTGGACCTTTTTTTTTTTTTTTTTGGTCTTTTCCATGTTAGTTCTAGGAAAAGCAATGATAAAATCAATTCAAACTCATTAAGGAAGAGGGGCCCATCAATCCCTGCTCTGAAATCACTGGAGTGGGGGAAAAAAGCGCTGGTGTGGCCTGGGAAATCACAGCTTTCCAGGGCACCTTCCAGGGAAAAGCCCAACCTCTTTGTTCCCTACAAGCTGGACACATTTTCAAATATGTCATAATTGAAATTAACCCTGCAAATTTACCCAAGCTGCCTGAGAGGGAAGGTTTTACTCTCTTCTCACTGCCCTTAAACTGCTTTTCTGCAAGTCTGAACGCCTCAAAAGCCCTCAAATTCCTAAATGCAGGGGGGTCACAGAACCACAGAATATTCTGAGCTGGAAAGGACCCACAAGGATCATCGAGGCCAGCTCTTTCATTCCAACTTTATTTGTACTGATAACTCCTGCCCAGCCTTTCAGGAACGTCCTCATCTTCACAGACTTCAAATGGTGATACAAAACACCCCAGGAAAACCTCAGTGTAAAAACAGCAAAGAAAATGAGGTTACACCACCCATCTCCAGCCTTTTCTGCTTCCACCACTGGTGAAGGCCAGAGGCAGCTGTGTCCTGCAGCCCGTGGGGAGCCTTGGTGGGGCTGAGATCTACCTGAATCCCACAGAAGACCAGCAGAGCAGGGAGATGCCCAAAGGAACCTCTGGCCCCATGGGAAGCTTGTGCTGGAGCAGGGTCCTGGCAGGATGTGTGACCCCACGGATAAAGGGACCCACACTGGAGCAGTTCCTGCAGGACTGACCCCATGGATAAAGGGACCCACACTGGAGCAGTTCCTGCAGGACTGACCCCATGGATAAAGGGACCCACACTGGAGCAGTTCCTGCAGGACTGACAGGACTGACCCCACGGATAAAGGGACCCACACTGGAGCAGTTCCTGCAGGACTGACCCCACGGATAAAGGGACCCACACTGGAGCAGTTCCTGCAGGACTGACCCCACGGATAAAGGGACCCACACTGGAGCAGTTCCTGCAGGACTGACAGGACTGACCCCATGGATAAAGGGACCCACACTGGAGCAGTTCCTGCAGGACTGACAGGACTGACCCCATGGATAAAGGGACCAGATGATGAAGGATCTCTCCCTACCCTTATCCCAATCTATGGACCTATTTCCTAACTTTTGAAAGGCTACAAAATACTATCTATCTCTTTCCTCCTTAATTCTCTGTTTAGCATCAGTAAATCTTAGTATAAATTGAAATGTGGGTATTCTTTAACTTGTCCTAGAACACGTTCTACTTGCTTCTGAAGATCTGAACACGAAGATCACAGCTAAAACCTGATTTAAACATTCCTTTAGGTACAAAGCACATAATTTCTTTACCAAAAGCAACTAAAAAGCATGAAATTGAGTTCATCTACTATACCAAGTTTTCTCTAATACCTACAGCAAAATGGGTATTAAGGAAAGAAAAGTGCATTTTCAAAAGAAAAACTTGAAACCACAACTACGTTAATGCATATTTAATAATCTCCATATAAATGACAGCTTTTAATATCTCTATTTGCAATATACTGTTGATTAAATAAAAACTAAACAAGAAGAATTTTCTTCTATCATAAAACCCAACACAAGACCAGCCCAGCTGAATCCCTCCTCTTAATCCACACATTTTCCAGAAGACACTGCTAGCTTTGCTTTAAAAAAAAATTGTTTAGGGATAGAATCACCCCATCTCTTACATTTCAGAGGCAAATTCAGAGCAAAAGCTTTTTCCCCTCTACTGTTTCCTAGAATTACAAACAGGGTGCATTTAGTTACCCTTCTGCATGAGGCAACACCATCCAAGGTTGATGTTCGTTTGCAATATAAATCCTCAACCTGGAAAACATTTTGGCGCGGTTCTTACATCAGGGATGATAATTATGTTCTTTCCACTGTATTCATGCCTGGTTTCTCCCACTCACAAAACACACAACTGAGTGTCTCTCTGGGGGATGAGAAGGCCCTTTGCTCCCTCTGCTTCACCTCCAGCGGCAAGATGCAAACCTAAAACCCTGAGGAGCTCCATGTCCCCTTGGAGCCACCTCCAAAGGTGGAGACTTCACAGCCCCTTTAGATATTTGTCCCAATATTTGAACCTGGTTGGAAATAATACTTTCCTGCATCTCTAATTGCTCCTGTCTCAATCATGTCACAGACTCGCTTCCTCCACCTTTCCTACCCATCAGCAGTGAGGTACCACAAGGATTTGCTTTCCTGTGCCGGGACAAGGTGCACATCCTGCACAACTGAGGGGCTTCACAAGCCACAAGCATCACAGCAGAGCAGCCGCAGGGCTCCACAACCCACCAGGCCAACCAAGCTGTTATTCCAAACTGGAACAGCTTCATTCTGCCATCGGAAATGTCTTACTCAGTTACACTGTGCCATCTTAAATGGAGTTTAACTCACATGTTACTCATTCAACTTCCAGGGAGATCCTAGAAGGAAGTGGGTGTGACCATGAAAGCTTGAATCCCAAAAGAAATGTAGTCAAACTAAAAATGTTTATTGCTACTGAAATGCCAAAGAAAGAGGAAAACTTTACCAGTCTATTAAAGAGACCACAGAAGAATAATGCTTTATGCATTTTCAAAAAGAATCAAGCCTTTCTTGCATTGAGAGACTTAAGTTACATTTCCTAGAGCTGACGCTCAGATTAAGGAGAACCAGTGCTCACTCGAAGCCTGGAATCTATACTGTAAGGCACAGGAGTCCTCATCTCCAATTCAAAAGCTCCAGATGAAGGGAAAACACACAGACTTGCTCCTGAACCTTGTTCTCCTTGTAGCAGGCAAACCTGTCTACAAACCCAGCCCAGTGGCACGAGCCAACTATAAACACAGCAAAAAGCTCCTTTCCCCCGACGCATCTGTAAAAGGACACGGATTTGATGGAGGATCAATCTGACACCCGAGTCCCCTTCATCCACCTCGACAGGCTGGGACACGACACCTTTTACAATATGTGGCTAAAGTTCCTCCACTGCTGCAAGCAAACCAGTTCAACCCACAACACAAGGGTGATAAGGCCACCAAAAGAAAACACAGCAAAATCTAATTTATTTTCCCGGTATTGTTGAGGCGAATTGCACGGCAGAAGAAATTAAGGGCCCTTTGTCAGCATCCCAACTTTGTGGAGAAATGCCCCGTTTCTTTGAGTAAAGCCACCTCTTTAACCTCTTTGTTGCAAAGTGTCAGCGGCGGATCAGCGCGGGGCAGAGCGACGAGCGCACAGACGCCGGGCGGGAGCTATCGGGACCCCGATCTGGAGCTCACCTACACGTCCACTCCTACTGCTAATTCATCATCCCGCCACGACAGCCCGGCTGATTGGGATCCTGGCAGGACAATACGGGCCCCGGCTGACCCCCAAAGCCCGGCCCAAGGGAGGAGGGGCTGATGGGCACGGCATGGAGAAGGCCTGAGATAAGTGCTGGCTGTCAGCGCAAGGACAAAGAAGGGCAGGCCCTGGGGAGAGAAAGGAGATAAAAAAAAACCTCGACAACTGCTTTATCTGATGAGGGTTATGGCTAATTAATTATAAACTCAATTACCTAACCCTTACTTCAGCAGTCTCTATTCATTAAGAGATAAAACCTGACTGACTGCTAACTTTCCCTTGCACACCCGCACGCACAGCACGCCGGCTTTGGCTTTGCACGCTTTGCCGCAAGATTTCTTAAAAAAGATCTCCAAAAGCCTTCGTCCCCGTCAGCTTTGTGCTGGCGGGATGGAAGATTCCTCCTTTCCTTCCCCTCTGCCACCCAACGCACCCTCTGTGGCGCCATGGGAGGGCCAGGCCTCCATGCTGTGCATTGGCATTTAAAAGCAAACCCGCGGCATTAAACAACGGGCATTAGGGACATCAAAGCCTCCTTCCCTCGCCAGCTCCCTGCCTCCCTGGGCTTCTGATCCGCTTCGCATTTCCAACTGAGCTTTTAATTTTGGGTGCCGAAAGTTTGGTGCTGCAGCTCAGCGGCGCCAACCGAATGCTATTCTTCCAAAGCTTGAAGGCAGCCACGAAAACGAGAACGATGAACTCTAAAACCCCTCAGCCAAGCTCAGGTTTGCTAATAACACGAGCTGAATTTTGCATGTAACGCAATAAAAATGTCTGTTTTATCGCTGTTCGAATTCCAGCCGCGTTCCTGTGGTGCTTGGCCTCTCCTCCAACTCGAGTTCTTGCCCCCATGCCTCACGCTTGACACGGGCTCAAACATCCCTGCGGAATCAATCCTGCCCATGAAAAGAAGGCTCCTCTTAATCTCTTTCCAAAGCTGCAGACCTGTCTCGCTCCCACCTTTTGAATCCACGGATATTCTCAAATCCACGTTTTGCTTCAGCTGCCCTTTGCTCTGGCTTTTCCATTTCTACAGGATAATGTTCTTTACTTACATATTTTAGAGAGAGGTCTCATCTATATGTGTGTATATCCATAATTATCCATATTTATATGAAACAACAGGGTGACAACACTCACATGATGCTTCACACCAGAACTTTTTACAGAATCATTTCTTCCACTCTGTAGAACACGGCTCTGGGTCTGTTTCTTACACTGAGTCCTATTTCAAATCCCTGTAAAGCGTATTAATGACACACGATTTTGGTTCATTCATGGTATATGGCCATGAATTTTATATTTAGGTCACTTTCCATTCATTGATATGCACCAAATGAAATAAGACAACACAGTCAAATACTCAGGCTGGGCGACACACATTATTGAAGCCCTTTGCTGCAAAGACATTATTAATATTATTATTTATCACTAATATTTTGGCCACGGTGATGATTATTATTCGGTCTTACTATATGGTCTTGGTTATTACCTTATTAAATAGGATTTCTTTTACTAATACTTACTAATACTAATAGTAAAATACTTATTTCTTTTACTAATACTTAGAAAAATACTTGTTTTTCTAAGACTAATACTAATACTTTCTTTTACTAATACTTTGGACTTGAATGATGTGGTCCAATGGTTCACTTCACTCCTGTGGTGCTTAGGTGTGGCAAGGCTTTTCTGAAACCCATTCCAGCACTTGGTTCCCTTTGTTTGTCCTGCTGATACCCAAGGCCTTCCTTATATCCCACCTTGCTCAGCTCCACCTTTCAAGACCTCCCAAAGATAAAAATATGTTGTTATACAAACTTCACAGAGAGACTTTTTCAATCCATAATTTAACAACTTCAATTCAAATTGTTGTCTCATTATTTTAAAGCGTATTACAAAGACAAATTCAGCTATAATTAAAGGGCTGCCTGCTTTGATGGAGCCTTCCAAAATCTGAAATTAATTCTTAATCACCATGACCCCACGGAGCAAGCAGCCAACTCAACTTTGTTTATCTTCCAGGTAACATAACAAATAATTAATATCACCCACCCTGAGCTTCTGTGCTATTCTGAGTATCAACTTCGTACCTTCCCTCACCACAAGCAACTCCAAGTCCAATTCATATTTACTTCCTTGCTCCCTTGTTGCATTAAGTTGGAAAGCTTATGCCATGCTTTTATGGTTGAGTTCTTCCCACTGAAATTTGCTGATCAGATCCCTGTGATCTTTTCAACTTTCAGCCCTTTTAGTTGGCAGCACACATCACACTGCAAAATCACCCACATCTGAATCACCCTGGACTGTCTCTCTCCACTTTGACCGACAATTCCAAAATCATGGAATGGTCTGGGCTGGAAGGGATCTTCAAGATCATCTCCTTCCAACTCCTCTGTTCCATTAAATTTTTTTTAAATCAATCACGTTCCCTGCAGCTCTCACTTAATCCTTCACCCAATAAACGCAATTACAGGTGATTAGTGTACCTTGAATAAAAATACAGCTTTCTGTTTGTATTCTGAAATATTAAGAAGGTCTGCACTAGGCTTATTTGCAGTTATTTATCTGAAGTTGTCAAGGTAGCTGACACCTCTCAAGCCCAAACTCAAGCTGCTGGGAAAGGCAGATACACCCATCCCCTTTCTTCTTTTTCCCAAAATTGTAACAATCCCATAAAATCCCTACAGCAAAGAAATGAGGATGCACCAAGCAGCAACCCCCAGAACTTCTCATTTCCTTCCAAGCTTCCTTGCACCTCTTTTCCTTCTTTTCTGGGGCTTAACTCTTCCCTGTTTTGACATGAGCATGAATCCAGCTGTGTTCTGACTTCCCTCTTCACCAACATGTATGGAGCAGTTCACTTATCCTTCTTTATCCAGCTTTGCTGCAAATAATGACCATTTTGAGTCTCTTCCCCCATACATATTCACTTTTATGTGGTCCTATAACTTTTTATCTGAAGGAAGATGAATTGTACTTTCAACAAATTACAGCTTCAGAGAAAGAAATAGAAACGGTAAAAAAATCCAATGCCGTTTTCCATCAACAACTTCCCACAGCTCCTTAACTTAAAAATGTAAACTAGACTTGAAACAACCCCACACTCTGCAACACTGTTCTCTCAACTGCCTTCCCATCACACCAAGAGGATTAGGGAAAAAAAGGGAGACTTGTCCCATTCATCAACAGAGGAGTTATTCATCCGAAGTTTATTATCTCAGGTAATTTGATCAATACACTTCACCTTTATAGTCCCGTTGTCCTTGTGAGCAAAGCGTTTTGCGTTTTATAGTGAGATGGTTATTATGAAGGCTATTCGCAGGGAAATTCTCTGCAGTTAAAAGTTTTTCCAATTAACTACATTTAACATCATTTAAGCCATAAAGTGGCGGTTACATTTCACATCATTGTTGTCGGAGTGTGGCGGTGCTCAGGAGGCAGGCAGAGCACATTTGGCAAATACATCAACCAACGCCTTGGAATGGGAATCAAGGAAATGCTGCCAGCTAACAGAGAAAGACTTTTTCAGTGCAGAGTCAGGAATATGCAACAACAACACAAAAAAGGGTGGATCAGTAGAAACCCGAGAGATGTGCCTCAGCCCTTGGAATGATCAATCAGGATCAATCCTTCTCCTTTCATGCAATGTCAGAACTCCTGGAATGGTCTGGATTGGTAAAGACCTTAAAATTCATCTCGTTCCACGCTCCTGCCATGGGCAGGGACACCTCCCACTCCACCAGGCTGCTCTAAGCCCCATCCAGCCCAGCCTTCCTGCGTTCCCTCCTGAGTTGTGTCATTCCAGAAAACTGTGGCATTTGTGTAACTGGGCTACGAACTTCCAGTGAACCACAGCACCTGAGGACAAATTCCCTGATGTGCTCCGGGTTAGGATTTCCAAACCCCACTCCCCTCACCTGAGCTGCCTCCTCCTCACCTCCTAACCCTCAGCATAAGGCACCACAAAAGACGGGGAAAGGCTTCAAAACAGAAGCAAAGCACCAAATTCTCACAGATCAGCTGTTCTAAGTAGAGAAACCTCTAAAAACTTGCTTGAAAATAAAAAATTATTATTCCTTGTGAGATATCCTCAGAACAAACTAGTTCATTAAAGTCGTATCAGCACTTGTAATTGGCCCTTGTTGGCCAATAGAAGGAGACATTTGCAACTTTTCCCAGGAAATTATATTCTAAATCCTTCATAAGGTGGACCTTGTCCTTTTCTGAGGAAACTTGATAGCAGTCTTTAGTATTCACTGGCATAATTAGGACTGCAGTTAATTTCATTAAATTCTCTTGCTGCTAAATGAAGCAGATTATGAGACATCTTTTATTGCAAGGCATGAAATTACAGCCTGTCAGCTGCCAATGGTAGAGTAAAACTAATGAATTACAGGGTAAATAACACCAGAATTAACCAGCCAATTTAACATAGCAGAGAACAAAGTCATTTTTACTTGGAGCCACCACTGCTGGGATCCCTTTCAGCTGAAAGGGAACCAACCTCAAATCTAAAAAACCAGGAAAGGCACGTTTCTTGGGCAGCAATGTTGGAAAACCAACACTGCCAAGAAGCTGGGAGAAAATTGGTCGGATACAGAAAGGCATCGCTAAAACATTTAAATTGTGGTATGTCCAAGTAGTTTGTGCTGATGTATTCTCCTTTACCCAGCCCAGGAAAAAGGGCACGGGAGCATTAATTTGTTGCTATTATAACTGGTTTAATGGGGCCAGCTCTTCCCAGGCAGCACGAGACACAATCCCCATTAATGAGGGACAGACACACTGTGGGGAGATAATTAAAGGAAACGGAAAGCAAGTGTAACCAGCCACTTCCATTTCCTACTCTTGTCCTTCCAAACCTCTGGCACAGGGCACAGGAGGTGCCTTCTCCCTGCACAGCACCCCAGGACACCCGTCCCTGCCAGGAGGGAAGGATGAATGCCCCACTGAGCTCTGACCAGGAGCTCCCACAAACAAGGACTCTGCCCAACACACCCCTGAAGCCTGTCAGGCTGTTAGACACACACACACACACATTTTTGGGGCTAACGAGAGAGACTTGCTCTGTGTAGGTTTGTGTCTCATCCCTCCTTTCTTTTTTTTTTTTTTTTGTTTTTTTTTTTCTTCCCTTAATTATTTTTATTTTAGATTTTTATTTAACCTCGGTTGTACAGGGAACAAACCCGTTCTCTGCATTTACATGGAAATCTTGTTCTGTGGAAACAGAGGCTGAGGAAAAGAATGGCAAAGTGCTCATCCCCACTGGACAAAGGAGGGCAGATACTTGAGTGCCTGGACAGCAGAAAGAGTCCCATAACCCCAGCTATGCTGGTGAAAGCAAACAATAAACTCAAAGAGAAATGTGCATAAAGCTTTCATCTCAAATTAATGCTTTTGCTTTTCTGCATGCAACCCAAGGACTGTTTTTCCTACAGCAGCGTCTCCATCTCCAGGGAACAGTCAAGGAACATGAGATGTCAGCAAGGAAAAGGTGCAGGGAGGCCCTGTTATTAAAAGGGCTCATCATTTCCTCATTTTAGCAAACATTTTATACTGATCACTAGTCCTACAGCAACCAAAAGCATTTAAAAATGATGCCGCCGGTTGCATTTCCAACAGGTTTTTAAGAGACAACGCCTCAAGTCACCTTGGCAGCCTTTTAGAGCTTTAAGTTCAACATCAACCAGGTTCGATGAAGGGACAGGAACACCAAGGGAGTGTTCTGATAGGTTTTGTGAAGTTTCAGATGTGCCTGCAAGACTGAAAATCTCTGATTTAAGAGAACAGACTGCAGCTGGAATATTCTGCTGGAGGATGGAGCAGGAGCCCACCTGCACTTGGTACTACCATAGCACATATTGTTCCTATCCCACAGATGAGGCAGGGTGAAAACAACTCATGTACTTTATCCTTCTAGTGGAAAGTGTTCCAGTGGATGGAATGAGATGAGCTTTAAGGTCCCTTCCTGCCCAAACCATTCTGTGATTCTACATTTGACTTCTGTTTTTAACAGAAAAACCTGGGATGCTCACTGACCATCCAAAAAAAAACCACCAAACAAACCAACCTACATTTAAAATTCCAAATGCACATCTACAAACCCTACCTAGAACAACTAAAAGCAAACAGAAGAAGAACCACACCAGAGGATCTGTGAACGCCTTCCACTAGACTGGGTTGCTCCAAGCCTCAGCCATCCTTCACCTGTCTCCATGCTGGAGTGGGAAATGGAGAGAGCAAGAGCCCAAGGGAAGCCAACCAGGCACTTGAACATTGCAGTGTGGTAGGACAGCAACGCTCCTGTGCCACCACTGCTGGTACCACTCCAGAGCTCTTTGGGACCAGGACACCAGCACCATTCAGAGAGGCTGGAGGAGAAATTACCTAAGCAAAAAAAAAGTTTTGGCAAAAAAGCAAACCTTAAACCAAACCTGATTTTAGAAGTTCCAATCCATGCCACGGGTTCAGGAATGAGGTTTCCCTGGCAGCCAGGTTCTCCAAACACACACATGTACTACTCAGGAAAGGTTTACTGTTCCTGGAGCTTCTGTCCAGAATCACTCAGCCCACCAAAGCCCTTCTTCTAAGTGTGTCTGAGAAATTATCTTGCCCTGAAATCATCCCCAGCCCACACAGGTCCTTCCACACTCCAGCAGAGAGATGTTGCCTCTCCCAAGTGTCTTTTTCTGTACTCTCTGTGGTTTCAAATTCCTGCTGTATTTCAGGCAAACATTTTAAGACCTCCAGAACCACTGTGGACCAACAGTGATACCTTGCCTCCAGCAGTGGGAAGCTCAGCACTCGGACAGCACGAATGCATCAGCTCCAGAGATCTACATATCCCGAGCTCCAGGAGCGATCAGCCGGACCCAGCTCCAGGCACCAAAGTGCCACTTCCAGCCAGGAATCAATCATGGTGCTTCCTGCTTGGAGACACCAGCACCTCCAGAACCAACACCTCTGGAGACTGCTGGGCCCTTTCTCAGAGACCCTCAAGATTCCTGATGTTACAGAGAGCATTACCTCATTTTTATTCTCACTTCCCATCTCCTTAAGAGTTTGTTCAATTTTGCCCTGCTCCCTCTCACCTGTTTAATACAGATTTTGCTTCTCACAGCAGCACAACTTTCCATTTGTGCTCTGTCCCCTTAGTTCTGTGTTCCATCCCACTGTCACTCTTTCCCATCTTCTCTTACCTTCAAAGCCCCTTGCGTTTGTCTGCCTTCACCAGCTGCAGAAAACAGAGAGCTGGGAATCCTGTTTGTGCCGCACAGACAGCTAAGAAACCTCTTGCTTCAAAACACCACACCAACATTAAAAATTGCCACTTAATTGGAATGAATGATTAATCTGTATCAGGAATTACTTAGAGCAGTCACTGTGCTGCAAGATTAAAGCACCAACAACAGGGATCGTGCACCTACTATTTCCCAGCTACAAACACAGTATGGCCATGAATTCCCAACTCACAGCAACATTTGCTGTGCAAAGTGCAAATTCATAAAATGCTCCCAAGTAGTTCCTTGCCTCGCATTAGCTTAGGCAAACACAAAATGTCTATTCTCAGAACGCTGGGGACACTTCAGCACTGGATGGATGCACATCTCTCCTGCCCCAGGAGAGGGAAGAGTTGTGCAGCTCACCTGCCTGACAAATGAGCACAGGAAATCTGAAAGTCTACATCCTTCAGGAGATCTGGTTCACACAAAGTCAGTATACACACATGATTCCAGATTTTCAGGCTCAGACTTGAGTATTTGTTTAACATGAAACACACCAAATCATACATACCTCGCAGTTTGCATCCTGAAGAAGAGTTTTCACCCCGTTCGCTCAAAGCTCAGCTTTTAGTCAAGGATTTCCTGCGCACCTCTCCCTCCACAGAAAAAGTAGTTTTGTTTTCGATTTGGCCATGAAACAGCCTGTATAATTTTGATTCCTAAAGTGATGATACCTGCCACCCTAAACAATCCCTGCTCTTCAATTCTCCTTGATTCCAATGTACTGCTCACTTCAGAGAGCAGAATTTCTAAGCGATCCAACCACTTTGGTAATTTTAGTTGATCTTTTTTCCCCAGTATCTCCCACACTAGAAGATTTCTTAATTTACCCCTGAAATATTCACAGAGAAGAGAGCGTTAGATGTTAATCTAGCTCCTTGATTTGTAGCAGTTCTTCAGTTCTCTACCCAACCATTTAAACGCTGTCATTCATAATAGGGTGATATACTGTACTATAAACCCTTCCGCAAATGGTACATCTTGGTATTTTTCTTTTGTGACAAAGACTCATATTAGTTATAAAGGGGAAAGAAATGGACTCAGTGCTCAGATCTACCTACATAATCTCCCCGCTCAACAGCCTCTCCCCTTCTTTAAAAGAAAATCCACACCCTCTTCCTTAAAGAAAACCGAAATCACTAAGCTTTTATTTTTCCTGGTAGAGAACATTCCGTGGTCTGACAACCCCCTGAGCTCAGCAGCTGTCTCCTGTAGTATTAATCCCAAAGCCACAGAATCCCAGAGGAGTTTGGATTAGAAGGGACCTTAAAGCCCATCCAGTCCCACCCCTGCCATAGGCAGGGACACCCTTCCACTGTCCCAGGCTGCTCCAAGCCCAACCTGGCCTTGGACACTGCCAGGGATCCAGGAGCAGCCACAGAGTGTCTGGGGCCTCATGTCAGATCCTGGCTTTGATTCCAGGCACAGCAACCTGTCCCCGGGGGTCGCTGGAGAAGTGACTTGTGAGGTACCAGAAGCACATTAAACCAAAAGACCTCCCAGACTTGGGTTACAGCAGCCGAAGTTTGAGTGGGTGGGTTTTAGTCCAGGTTCCACTCCTGTTTGTTCTCCCACACTGCCCCTCTTTTCCTGGTTCTTTTAAACAAGGATAGAGGCGCGCTTTTCAAGCAGACACATGGCACTGTTCCCAGAACTGAGCAAAGTTTAGTCCCCTTCCAGCCCAGCCCAGCCCACGCTCTGGCTTTAGGGCTTGTTTCCACCCCTACAGACCAGATCCAACCCACACGGCAGCTTTTAGCCACACGCACATTTGGATAAACTCTCAATTAAGATGGAGAGAGGCTGTGGCAAAATATTTTACATCTGCTACGTTTGCTTCGTGCACTTGGTTGGAAATTCTATCAAAAAAGCAATTGAGTTTTCCTGGCAGGTTTCAGTCTGTATAAAACCACTCTGCCTGTTCCTCACTGGAATAGCTTATGGTTAGGAAAACTAAAATCTTTATAGCTTTAGGATGTATAGAAGTGAAATAAACACTTTACAATAAACAAAACATTCAAGTTATACGATTTTTCTCCCTGATTTAACTCATGCAAAATAAACTGAGATTTTATCTGCAAGAATTGCACTTTAATTATAGAATCCTTGACAGGTTTGGGTTGGAAAGGATCTTAAAGACCATTCAGTTCCACCCTCCTGCCATGGGCAGGGACACCTTCCACTGTCCCAGGTTGCTCCAAGCCCCATCCAACCTGGCCTGCAACACTTCCAGGGATCCAGGGGCAGCCACAGCTTCTCTGGGCACCCTGGGCCAATTATTCCCTTTAAATTCAAAATATTTAGGTACCAACATCTGTCCGTGGCTCCTGAGACTGTCCTAAAGACATGCTGATAATTGCTATAGTCAGAGCATTTTTCTGAATAAAAGCAGGTTCAGATAAAACAGTATTTAAACCAAAGTGCAAGGACTTCCGTACATACTTCCAAACCAAATTTCCAAACCAGTCACAGAGTACCCATGTTTCAAATGCCCCCTGTTCCCCACAAGCAATATTCCTTTTTCATGCTATTTATTGGTTTTAATTCACCATTGTTAGCTACACTCTGGGAAAATATTTGCCCAAATGTTATACACTGAAGTGCCAACACTTTAAAATAAAACAACAAACACAAACGCACAAAATAAATCAGGAAATGAGGGATGCTGGGCCAACACCCCCAATCCAGATTCACACACGATTACCACGCAATTAAATGGGAGCAAAAGAACGATGAAAATATTCAGAATGCCCAAAGTTTGCTTTGTTCAAAAAATTAGGCTAAAGGGCTTTAACTGCGTGCTGTTCAGTTTACTCTTTTGATTGCTTTACCACTATGTAAATCAATTTGTTAATGTTCCTTACAAAATGCATGAGCCAGTTATACTGACAAACACACAAAGCTCATTCGTAATTAGCAGTTAATTAGTACGAAGGAACAGATGCTGTTAGAGTTTCAGCAGGCGAACAGGTTCTGTAAACAATGCTTATAAATCTAAATGAATTTATTAACCACAATGCAACTGTCAACGTTTTGCTGGCAACCATACAAATATGGTGGAATCCCCAAAACATCTTTACAATGTATTAATAATCATTGTGTCAACCCAAGTCTATCAGGCAGCCTCACTTGCTAACTGTCATAAGCTTGCTACTTAATCTTCTTATGTCAGTTCTCAGGACTAATTCCTCATGCCCCGGGAGGAAGAGCTGCAGCCAGCAAAGCCAGCCCAGATGTGCCTGGATTCACCTCCGACACGCGGCGCCTCCTTGGAACAAAGGCCTTTTCCCACTGCTTCCTGCAGAAAGCCCACGGTGCTGGATGGCACCTGGCCCTGTGCACGGTGACCCTGTTCACCCGGGGCTTTGGTCTACGTGGCCCTTGGAAGCCCCTTCCAACCCAAACCATTCTAATTCCAGATCTCATCCGCCGAAAGTAGGTAAAAAGGCCAATTCCTCCTGCTCTCCTGGTTATTTTGGAGATGCCCCCCATGCAGTGCTACACAAGGGATTGCGGGGACCTTTGGGAGCACACAAGGGGTTTTGCTGGATATCAGAAAAAGGCTCTTCCCCCAGAGCGTGCTGGGCACTGCCCAGGCTCCCCAGGGAATGGGCACAGTGCTGAGGCTGCCAGAGCTCCAGGAGCATTTACCATTTCACAACGCTCTCAGGGACGCACAGGGTGGGACTGCTGGGGTGTCTGTGCAGAGCCAGGGCTTGGATCAACGTTCCCTGTGAATCCCTCTCAGCTCAGGAGACTCTGATTCCGTGGTCATGAACCCAGGCACTCGGCCACTGACTGATGCCATCGTTTAGTGGAGGTTTTTGATTACCTGGGTAGATGAAGGTGGCTCAAATAAAGATATTGCACCTTGGAAAGCATTTTCTAGATGCAACTATTGAAACACCACCTCGAGTCAGAGGGTTTTGGCCAGGGGCCACCTGAGACCCTTCGGGCAACAGTGAAGATCCCTCAGTGCCCTCACTGCTGTCACTCTGCGTGTCACACTGACATGCCACCCTGATATATTACACCATTTCAGCGCTGGAAAATTCCAATAAATTTTTTAAAGTCGTATTATGGCTTTTTTTATTGATGTTCTCTTTTACACCTCCATTGCTTTCGCTCATTCCCTCCTCCTCTCCACCGAAGCACTCTGAGACCTCTTCCCCGTGTTCTGTCCTAAGGACACTCCAGGATTTGCAATACCCAGCACACAGAACAGGACGAGAACATCCCAAATGTATTAAATCCTCCACAGTCTCACCAGAGAGACTCTTGGCTTGCTTCCTTGTAGGCTCCAGCCCTACTCACTGCATTGGTACGGGACCCAAAATTCTGGAATTTGGGGGAGACTGTTCTCTGCTGGAATCCAGCACCAGGCACAAGAGGATGTTCATGCTAGAGACTCAGAAAAATACAGATATTCTCCACCTTCTCTTATGAACACTGGGGAACAGATCCTTGACTGGTCTGCGCTTAAGAGCAGCACCTGATCCTTTATACAATAGGGATCTCCCCCCCATCTCTTTTTTAAAAAATTGGTATTTTAGATGAGAAAAGCTCTTTCTCTACTATATCTGCAGAGGCTGATAATCTCCTGGCACTCTCCTCCTGCCTGCTTCCATTCTCCTTCCATGGTCCGTACAAGGAGGTTTAACCAGATCCACACTCCATTCCAAACAAAGACTGGAACATCTCCTCTTGAATCTTCAGGATGAGCAAGAGCTACAATCACACCCGATGTGTCAGCTAGGAAATCATCAGCTGCCACTCAAACCCACACATTTGTCCCCGTCCCTTTCATGAACCAGCAAGAGCACTGCATTTGCTTTAAAATAAATTACTAAATAAATAAGGAGGATAGAGTTGAACACTCCTTATTGGCAGTCACAATCTATGACCCTTTATGGCATTAACATATACAACATCTAGGAACCAAGAAATTTCCCTGTTTTTTAACTTTCCATCGTTGCCCTACAAGGCACTGCTTTCCTTGGCTCACTTTGACGGCTGGTCACACAAATAAATGGAATATTATGTTTGAGAAATTGTGTGCCCCCTGCCCGATTCAACACTAATAAACACTTAAATACACCCTTAGATCCAGACCATAGCCATGAAAAGCAAAAAAGGAAAAAAAAAAAAAAAAGATGGAAAGTTAATTTCTCTGAAAAGTTTACTGAAAATATTTCCTTTATGGATCCTTAAATAAAGCTGTACAGGGCTCACCTTGGGCTAAGAATGCTTGGGACTATCACTGTAGGACAGTCCTAGGTATTTAAAGTATTTAGAGATAAAATAATGACGTTTTGTAAGATGTGAAACAGAAAACTCTTATTTTAGGGACTCTGAAAAATTAGGACACTAAATAAAAGCAGCAAATTAGACATTTAATCTTGATAAGCCAAAGACCCAAAGTCCAGCTCCTTCCTGCAACCCTCAGACATCCCAGGAAGGGAAACCAGTAGACTGCAGAAAGCAGCAGGAAGCAGGTGGGAGGATTCAGTGGGACAAACAGATGGATGCACGAGGGAAAAGAGGAATTGTCTCAAGCAGAGAGGCTGAGGCTTGTGCCCAGGTCTGCCTGCTGGAGCCGAGGGGCAGAAGGGGCCATGCCCTTGGACTAGAAACCAGCTCCTTGGGCAAGGGAAGGGTTTAACACCTGGAACTCCCAGGTCCAGATGTCCAAGAGAGCTTTTTACTGCTATTTTATTCCAGAATCTGAGGACTACGGCTTTTCTTGGGATGGCATCTGAAACTCATCAACTGGAAAAACCCACAAACCTGGCTTTCACAGTGAAATTAAACATTATTCCAGGCAGGTACATGGAGCTGAAGCCATCCTTCTGATGTAAGGGCACATTTGATCTAATTGGAAAAAATATTTCAAGTGCACTGGGAATAGTCACTGTTAACTGAATGCAACAACGAAAAAGGAAAAAAGAGCATGCAGACCCCAGGGAATTACCAAATCAATTAACAACTAATTCAGGAACTAATTTCTGTATTGCCTCTTAGCACAAAACTGTATCTTTAATTTCTCCTGCAATAAGCATCACCATGATAGTCCTAACACACTCTGACGCTTTAAATGAGTTTACAAGTATCTCTTTTTGATTGGCTATATAACATTATTTCTTCACAGTTCAGTGCAACCACAGCCAAGTGCTCTGGAATATTTAATTATACTGGTAGCGACCAGTTAACAATTTACAGAACCACAGTAAGTACAAAGCATTTTATAACTGGTAATCAGCTAATTAAAAAAAAAAAAAAAAAGCCAGCAAAATGTGTATGTTCTGATTATAAACAATTGCGGAGGAATTACACAGAAGATTTCAGCACTAGGAGTATTTGGCTCAAAACCATACCCTGGTGTTTGTACAAGCTGATCTGGAGACTGATTACTGTGATTAGACAGACGTGTGACAGAGGAAATTACACCTCATGCTGGAGATAAATAAATCAAACCATGTCATCTGCCAGTTCCTTGTAAATCATGTCAGTTCCGACTTGGGCAAAGCTGCTCCTTGGAGACACCCAATGCTGCCTCCCAAACAACAGTCTACAAACCGACCTGGGCATCGGGAAGGAAAAACACAAAGTAGGAGGGGTTTTGGAGAATGCTCCTACCAGGACCTCAGAGAAAGACAGAGAGAGACTTTTGCCATGGGCCTGGAGGGACAGGACAAAAGGGAGCAGATTCGAATTGACAGAGGGCAGGGTTACATGGGATATTGGGCAGGAATTGTTCCCTGTGAGGGTGGGCAGGCCCTGGCACAGGGTGCCCAGAGCAGCTGTGGCTGCCCCTGGATCCCTGGCAGTGTCCCAGGCCAGGTTTGATTTGGCTTGGAGCAGCCTGGGACAGTGGAAGGTGTCCCTGTCCACAGCAGGGGTGGGACTGGATGGGCTTTCAGGTCCTCCCAATCCAAACCAACCTGGGGTTCTCTGTTTTGGAGCAGAAGCAGCAGCACAGGGGGCTGGGGCTGTGTGTCAGGGAAAGGGGTGCAGTGCAGAAACAGCTGTAAATAAGGGGAGTAAAACCTAGATTCTGCGTGCCCTCCACATGCCTGCTGCCATCCTCCTTCTGAAATGCTCTTGGCTCTTACCTGCATTAGCCACTTTTATTCCAAAACACAACCTGATGAACCCAGACAGAAGAGAGAAGCCACCAGATAAACCCTGGCACTACTGGCTGTAGCATCATCTGTCTGTTATGCTCCTCTGTATCGTTTTTTTCACCCTGTCAAGTCAGATGAATTAAAGCAGGAAGAGCTGCTAAGATCATGGCTTATTTGTTCTCTCTTCTGGTAGACTCCAAGTAAACATCTGCAGCCAGGAAAGCTGCTGCAAAGAGCATTTACTGCCTGTGAGGACGGCGACTCTGGGATGTGACACTCGCCCGGAGCACTGCGGTGCTCCTGTGGGAGTGAGGATGACTAAGGACATCACTTTGACTGACCAGACCTGGCACATGATCCTTTTTCAAAACCTCTTCCCAACACACTGCCCTGCCTGCTCAGATGCTCCAGCAGCTGGACAAACAGCTCTAGGTATTTTTAAGGGAAAACAGATTTCAGGTAGCTTTTTAAGGTGTTTTAAGGAATTTTAGGTGTTTTAAGGGAAAACAGGCTTCTCACTGCTTCAAAGGAAGGACCAAGATAACACAGTGTTGTGTGCCATTCCACCCAAGATTTGTGTAACTGGTGCTTAAACATCCCAACTAGGGCTAAAAATTAACAACAATGAAGTTAGGAAGTAGGAAATCACTAGTGAAGCAGAGGAAGTAGAAAATCACTACTGAAATAGAGGCAACACTGACCTACCCCTGTAGGGAGCTGAGGAGAAGGGACAGGTTTTTTATGCCAAGTTTGACATTTGATAAGAGCCTCTTCAAAGTTACCTTCGCTGAGTTTAATGATTTTTTTTAATAAAATCCAGGTGTATGTTGGGAAGTGCCAGTTTTGTTTATGCTCATCTTGAGAAAAAACTGCAACTTGTGTATCCAGGAATCAAACTCTTCTTCATGAGTAGCAAACCAGCAATGCCACCCCCATGCCTTGACATAAAAAATATTTGCCATTTTTAGGTCAAAGAGAAAAAAAAAAAAAAAAAAGACAAAATACCTAATTTCATTAAGATTACTTTAATGTACTTAAATATGCCAAGCTGGCAGGCAAAGAAGGTCATTTGAAATATCACCTAAAAGTAAAGCCTGAATAAGATATTCCACTTTCTCCATTAATCCAGCCATTTGCAAACCGAGGGAAGGGAATGGATTCTGAAGTTCACCTTTGCAAGTCATGGATGGCAAATTTTTCACTGTGTCATCAATACAGCACTAACCATCAGAACATTTATTTCTAATCCAGGCTTCAAGTTTGTCATCCCTAAATGATGCAGCAATTTGGGGGCACGAGAGGTGCAGCACCTCCCAGGGTAAGCCAAGGGTGGAGGCAATGTGTCAAACCCTGATTTTGGCCAGTTTTTGGTAAAAGAACAATCAAGGTTATATAGGTGGAGTATATAATGATGTGAGCATCTGTGATTAAGTGCAAAGGGCAGGGAGAAGAAGGGCTGGGAGCAGAAAGTCAAGGCCAGCTCTTAGGTATTTATTTACACTCCAGTTTGAGGGGGGATGGGGGCAGGACAGAGGAAAAAAATACTAAAAATTAAAAAAGAAAAAAAAAAAAAAAAAAGAAAAAGAAGAGCACACAGCTGCCATCCATAAAACAGACCTCCCATCTGCCACCCACGATTTGCATGTCACCTTCTCCAGGCTCATTTGTACTTCATTAACTGCCATTGACTTAACAAGATTTATGCAAATGACACCATAGGAGCTCACTAACTCCCACTGCAATCAAGTGATTATGTATGTACAATTCTCCACAGCAATGAAAAATTAATACATGACAAGCCCCCTCACCGCTGAGCTGAGCTTCTTGCTTTTATTTTTCTTGTTGTGTGCATTTTTGTTTTTTGGGTTTTTTTTTTAATTTGAATATGCCCTACTGATAAAGATTTCCCAATCCCACAAAAACCAAAGTAATTTTCCCAAAACGCTACGAAATCTCCCATCCTAGAAAGTCAATTCCTCCAAACTGCGCAGCCTCATGTGTGCTTCAAAATATTCTTCAAAATATTCACTCAGGCTACCAGGACCAAGGCTTCTTTTCCAGAATAAATGGGTTTGGAGGGAGGATTCTCCAACCAGAGCAAGCCACTCACTTTAGAAGTATTACTAGCAATGCTACAGAAAATAGCTTAAATACTCTTATAAGCACCTCCGTCTCAGAAGTACAAAACTTCCTACGGATTGAAACTTGAAGCCAATATTGCTCAAGACTTTTTCTGACTCTGTTTGATTTGCACAAGATTTTTCAGTAGCACACAAGTGAAATTTTGTATGATTTTTTAAAAATTCTGACATTCCCAGTTCCCAGCAGCTGCCAGAAGCCCAGGATTTAAGACATGCTGATATGGCTGCATGCACAAGGTATTGCTACCTCCCCAGGAAATCTGCCTTCTCAAAACTTCATTCACTCGAAGAGTATTTTGTCAGAAGCTAGCAGCCACCCTTTAAAAACAAGCCTGTTTTTCACTGCCTACATTTTGGGTTTCTGCTGGGAGCAGGAAGGGCCATCAGGACAGTTTTATACGGCTTAGCCCAATAAAACCAAATTTAGCACTGCAGTGAAAAAATCAGCTTTACCATGTAGAAAGGACACAGAGAGTAAGAACATTAACTCTTTTTGACCAGGCTGCTCTGAGTTAAGGATAAAGCCTGAAGGAATTAGGTGTTTCCATGGAAAGAAATAGGCTATTCACAATTATACCTTCCTCATGGAACCCTGGAACGGTTTGGGGTTGGAACAGACCTTACAGTCAACCTCATTCCAACACCCTGCCATGGGCAAGGACATCTTCCCCCAGCCCAGGGCTGCTCAGGGCACCATGCAAACCCTCCCAAACTCAGGTATTTCCCCTAAACTCACAGGGTTTCAGGCACCAAGAACAGGAATGCAGGAGCAGGTTACAACATTTGGCTTCTTTTGACCAAATCCCGCTGGCAGCTTGTGCAGGTCCATACTCGGGTCCCAGAATGATCACCAACTCTTTCACAGCGCTGGGAGAGATTCCGTTTTTTCCTCAAAACCATTTCCAGCCTCCAAGGAACTTGCTTTGGCTGGAGGTTTTACCATTTGTTTGTGGGGTGTTGTTGGGTTTGGTTTTGTTGTTTGTTTGGGGGTTTTTTGTTGTTGTTTGTGGGGTTTTTGGGGGCGTTTTTTTGGTGGAGCTTTTTTTGTTGCTGTAGTTCAGTTTTATTCTCTCACAGCAACTCTGGGAACGCTGCAGCCTGAAACCAGATTTCTCTTTCCATTCCCACACATCCCAAGCAACAAAAGACAGAACAAGAAGAAACAGCCTCAAGTTGCACCAGGGAAGGTTCAGGTTGGATATTAGGAAACATTTCTTCACAGAAAGGGTGGTCAGGCATTGGCAAAGCACTGCCCAGGGCAGTGGTGGAGTCCCCATCCCTGGAGGGATGTAAAATCCATGAGGACATGGGTTAGTGGTGGCTTTCACTGTGCTTGTTCAAACACTGGACTTCGCGACCTTAGAGGGTTTTTCCAACCTTAGTGACTCTGTGACTCCACTTGCCACAGAAAACATCATGATGGAAAGGGTTTCTTAGCTTAGGAAGAACAGTAGCATGAAGGTTTTTAGGTTGAGAAGTTGCCATCCACATCCCTCTGTCTCATTCCCAGTTAAGACATGAAATAAAAGACACCAGCTTTCCTAGCAGGAATTTCTGCTGCCTCAGAGAGAGCTCCAAGGACTTGGCACCTGTCAAGCCCCACGAGAATGTGCCAGCAACCAAACCTGGAGCCACCTCTACTGACCAGACCTCCAGAATCCCTCCTCCTGACATCTGAGTGTGATGTGAAAACCCTCTGGGATCAGCCGCCCCACAGCACTGCAAAAACCTCCCAAGTTCCCATCCCCAAAGCCCAAAGAAGGGGATGGATCTGCTGAGGACGCACATCAAGGATTTGGGGGTAACTGGCTGGTATGTGACAAAATGAACTTATCCTAACTGGGACTAGTAACAAGAAGGACATGTTCCCAAAAGACTGGTCAGATTTGGTACACAAGCAGGGCTGCAAGGAGAATTTTTCCATACAGAAATCCCAGATATTGTAAGGGATATCCTTTACAACATGCAGTGGCACAATCAACCATGTTGATCTTACAATACTCTTTCTACAAGTGTACTTTTAATCAAATTAATTCCATACACCAGCATTTTAGGAAAGAACAGTACGTATGCCTGGAATAAATATTGGCACATCTATTCCTCAGTTTTACACTCTCAGCTGCACTTTTGTTTAATTAGCATTACCCAAAAGGATTGCAGCCGGTCTAACCCATCCTGTACCATAAAAGAGCTGTAGGAAAATAAAACTGTAGCTTGCTTTAAATGCCTGGAATCTCCTCCCCTGAATGCAGAGCCAAATACTGAGCTCCTCTGCTTTCAAACTGCTCTTCTGGATTGCAGCGTGCTTGATTAAAATTTGCCTACCAGAGATTCACACACGACAGCATTTTTGCTGCCTGATGGTCCCAAAAGGTCTCTTAGAATAACTTTAGGAAGAAAAATCACAGCTAATAGTGAAAGGTACAAAATCAACTTCTCCTCACATCCAGAAACAGAGGAAAAACATGGGACACCCCAAAATGTGTAAATCCAGCTCCACGCAGGACGTCCAGGGCTACCTGGCAGGATAAGGCACGGACTGAGGGAAGATGAGGAGAGCAAGCGAGCCTCTGGAGGGCAGGAAAGGTGCCAAAACAACTGGGAAGAAATGTGTGGGAAGAAAACAAGTGGAAGAGAAAGGGAGCTTATCTCTAGCAAGGCAACTCTCACACATGAGTAAACACTTGCAAACACTGACACAGGAACGGTGTGAGAACATGGAGACCTCAACCACATGGATCCAGTGCCATTTCATTTGAGAAAGCAAATCATCTCACTCCCCAAATACTTCCCATCCAACGCTGGCACCGCTTTTGCCTTTCAAAGGAGTGTTCCCAGCCACAATTCAGCATCGAATTTCCAGGCTAATGAAAGTGCATCTAGGCTAGTAAAAACAGACCAAAACAAATCCTCGGCTTCAAGTCCTGTTGTGTAATGAGAAAGTTTAATTAAGGCCACACATTACAGCTGTAAACGTTCTCTTATATAATAAGGTCTAAATGAAACTGAACCTAATCAAAGTTACAATCCCTTCATTAGCAAATTACAAACAAGAGCGCGCAGCTGACACACCGGCCATGATTATCACAACTAATTGCCTCGTTGTTACGGAGCAGCCTGAAACTGTGTTCAGATGTCCGTCTGTGGTAGCAAATTAGGGCCACATCAGGCTATTCCCGCGATCACAAGGGGCTCTTGTCGAGCGATCTGATTTACCCTGCGCCTGGCAGCACTCGGCCCAATCAAAGCCCCCTCTACAAAGGCGGCTTTGAAGCCAGCACAGCCTAGAAACCCGCTCCATATGCAGGCCGGCAGACTGCACTTCATTAGGCCTGTTGTCACATTTTCCCTCTTCTTATTCTAATGATCCTATTTTAATACACATAGGAACCTCTCCTAATTGATGTCAAGTGAGTGACTTCCACATTCATCACCGGCGCACATCAAACGCCGCCGAGCGCCGGCCCCGCCGCCGCCGCGCACCCGAGGTGTGTCTCCCAACTATGGAAAGCAGGCAAGGGAAAAATACAACTATTTCGGCATTACCTGTTTAATTGGGATTGCGCGGCCGCTTCCAATGCTGTCTGTTCTGCTCTCCAGGACCTTCTTCTCTTTGTCTGGGTCACTCCCTTTCCGAGACTGCAGAGCGAAAAGAAAAGTTTGTGCTCCATTAAATGCACACGGAGGATGCTTTTATTTGCCTTCTTTTCTTTCGGGGCAATTAAAAAATAATTCAGCAGGTAAATATAGGCTCGGAATTGGATCTGCACAAATACACAAGCCTCCTAAAATGCGAATAAATTTCCCATCCGCCGCCCATAAATTTCAACCATCCACTAGTGTGAAATGCGTTTGGATTTAAAGAGTTACAGCTTCGCTGCCTGAAGACCCACAACATCAGAGGACACGTTTCTGAAGTTTTCAATGGTAGCTGCAAAAGGGAATGAAGGTGCCATCTCCTCATTAAGAAAAATTCAATATACCCATGCATACGTTTAATTCACACCTGTGTGGGTTCTTAGAAATGGCAGCAACTATTTAGACACACAGTTTTATAATGCTGGGTTTGACCATATGGACCTCAACTCATTATTTTTTTTTTCTACTTTGGGATGGTTAGAAAGTTGGAACAGCAAGAAAAGTCAGTGACTGGAAAAAGTTATCTGAACACAATGTGGAAAAATTAGCATGAGGAGAATTTTACCAATGTCTAAACCCTGAATTGCTTTATCCTGGCCTTCTCCAAGGCTGGAACTGCTGCAGGAGCAAGGTCACAGCAGTCCCTTCACGACTTTATCACGTAATACGGGAATTTGAAGAAGTTATTCAGATCGCAGCCCGTTATTGCGACAGAACGCACAGGCACGGTGATTTTGACAGATTTATTTTATTACAAAAAGAAGACCTGAGAGTCGTCCTCCTTAATAACTGCGCTGACAAGTGACAACTTCACTCCATTACTTTCCAATGGGGACATTACTCACACGATATCGGAAACGGGAAAACATTTTCGTGTGCTTTTCAACTCGGCGATGATGTATGAAAGGAGCCCATGGGTGGTGTCCGGCACCGCCACGGGGAGCTAATGACAACCGGGAGCGCGTCAGAGCTCCGCGCTTCCAGCGGGAAGAGACACCAGAATCGGGAGGATCATCGGGATTGGGACGGCTAATGCTGCTGCCCCCATCCCACAAAGGGGTGGGAGGAAGAATAAGCCCCCGGAGCAGCTGCCCTGGGGCGTGAGGGGACTGGAGTAAGAGCATTCCGAGCAGCACATTCACCCAGCGGGGATCCGGCAACCGGCTCCTATCGCCAGTTACTATGGTTCGGGCCAATGGAATGACGGGCCGGGGAATTCAACAAAGAGCAAATGAAAGCAAGCAAAACAAGTGGGAGGGATGAAATCCAGTGTGCAGGATAACTATTGTTCCTCGTCCTTCAAGACAGATTTCTGCCTCTGAAAGTGCCACTTCCCAAGAATACAAGGCAAAACAAAGCTTCAATGGCGCAAAGCGCCCGTAAGTGACGTTGTAAAGAAACTCAGTGAAGGTGCCCAAATCCTTGGGAGGGGAGTTGTCAACTTGAATGTTTCTTTTTCATCCGACTTTTTTTTTTTTTTTTTTTTCCAGAAAGGACCCTGCCTCTGAAATGCAGGCTGAATATTTACACGCTGTTTTTCATTTCTGGTTTTAAATCACCACCACCCCTTAAAAGTTACTGCAGCTGGAAATCACAAGCTGCACGTGGAAGGGAAATATCTACATGCAAAACACTAGTAAATGCCAAAAGCACAGAAACATAGGGATTTCTGTTAGGCAAATTCCCTTCTAGCTGCTCGTAATCACAGAATCCCTGATGTTTTTCCAGGGGAGAATCTTCACACGCTCCACTATTTATAAAGATAAATTGTGCAGTGAAACAGAGATCTGATCTTTTATGCTTTTGTACCTATGACACACACAATATGTCTTATATCCTAGCAGAAAAAAAATCCACTCCAAACCACACTGGAGCAACACTTCCGAGGACATTTTCCGATGGCACATCTACACAGTAGGTGGTTCTATTTAAAACTTGGAGCCAGCAAACCAGAAAAAGTCTGGAAAAATTAAAGCACCTGCACCAATATCTTTGGAGTGATTTCCCTTTGCACTCGAAGTCACTCACAGACTTAATCCACGTAAAACTTGACCCAAGATGTCACATCTGAGCTGGAGCAAAACCAGACCCAGATCAGCAGTGCAGACCATCCCAAAAGTAAAATACTCATCTCTAACAGTTGATATTGAGACAGAGAGCTCATTTAAAGTCTGAAAAACTCTCTTGGAATTCTGTAAATATGTAAGACAGGTAACACTGAATGTGGGAAATGTGATGCACCTTTCTATGCCAGAAATTCCCTCACCCGATGTGGGATCAGACATGGTTAGAATCAGCATCCTGTTCAGTGAACCTCAGAAATGCATTGTAAATCCTCACCTGCCCTATACAAGATGATTTGGTGGTCCCTGTTATCACACTGTCCAAAGCAAAGGATATCAACTCCTTTAATATTTCATATATCTTATCACTTAAGGGGAAAATCAGCTACTGCAACAATAGCTTTGTAACAAACATTAATACTCAATGTCAAAAAGATGAGATGCTGCATTTAATGGACTGAACATGTTTAAAATACTCATCCCTATTCCCAGTCAAAAACTGGAACTAAGAAGAACCAAATGTTTTCTACTTAGCCTAGTCCTCTTCCAACAACGGAAGACCTAAAGATCACGAAACAGATTACCTGTGCTAGATAATAAAGGGTAACTTGCAATGATTTAACAGAAACACATCTGATTCTGTAAGAGATAAAGGTGTGAGTGAGAGGGAAGAGAAGCAAAGCAAGAAACTCAGAGCTAAACAGTAAAGTATTTTAATCACACACTCTGCTCATAGCTACACACAAAATACTGGTTATCTATTTACTCAATTAAATAATTCCAGGTTATAACCTGGCACAAAAGCTGGGTTACAGCAGAGTGGGTGTTAAGTACTTCAGGACACAGATTACAGGGCAGCTCATTAAACAATCTCACGACACCCATCTTAAAAGACACAACTAATTCTGCAATGGCAAATTATTATTATTTTTCCCAGTTATCAGACATTAAGACAACTATCAGCACCCTCTCACGTTAGTAAATACGGTTCTCACTAATTATCACAAACCAGAGCTTTAGTCTGTTTGTTTGCAGCTGACCTAACACTCTCCTCAAACCTTTCCCGTGACTGCAGATGGGTCTGTTTTTCTGTCCTCCCTTTTTCCAATTTCCAGCTGCTCCCAACCGACACATCCCCAACTGCCCAAACGTCAGCACACCTCTGGAGCCCTGGCAGCAGCTCACGTGTCCTTCAGCCCGGACAGGGATGGTCGGCAATGTTTCCAGGGATGCAGCAGCATCCCAGCTCTGCCTCCAGAGCTCTGCCTGCTGCTGCTTTCTGGGCTGACACTGACATCTAGTGGGGTTGGGAACTCTGGAATTCTCCCACCCAACTCCACACTATTCCCACCAATGGGAAGAAATCCGCACAGCTGTTTATCAGACGTCGGTGTCAAAGCTGGGACGCTTCTTCCCAGGCTGCTCATTTTATTGTTTCCCACCTACACATTTGCACCCAAACACAAATGCGTGATTTCCTCTCCTTTACAGGAGCGGGAGATCTGGGTTTAAATCAAAACACCTCTGTTGGGATGGACACGGGATCCCTGGGGCTCTGTGCTGTCACTCAGAGCTCCAAAATGAGGACTAAACTTTCCACTTGCTGAAGGTGGAGAGCTCAGATTTCCCTCAGAGTATAAGGAAAAGGTTTTATGGGGTTTTTATGCGGGAAGTGAGCATGACACTTTGGAATAAAATGTATAAATTTCCCATGTTGACAGGGAAGTTGTGGGCTCCTAAACACAACTAACATGTAGCTACAACCCCCAAGGGAGTTATACGGGAGCCCAGAGGGATTCTGAGTTTGCTATGATGTGTGTGAACTGTCAAAAACTGCTTACAAACCACAATTACAACTGCAACACGATCTCAGAGCTTTCAGCAAGAGGGCTGAAACCAAGGAAACCTTCAGGAAACCTTCACTCAGGGCTTCACTGGCATCTCCCAAACTACTTCTGCATAACAAAGACCTGCCATATTGCACCAGGCAGTTTTCTATTTGATTTTTTTGTTTGATTTTGGGTTTTTTGGCCTCTTAGCGAAGCAAAAAAGAGGTGGCTTGGAAAGAAAAAAAGTTAACTTAATCTCCATCATCCTTTTGAACCCTGGAGAAGAAAAAAAGTGATCTGATTCTGCATAGTAATAGAAATAGCATGGGGTAGTTTGGTTTGGGAAGGAGCTTGAAGCCCCATCCAGTCCCACCCCTGCCACGGGCAGGGACACATTCCACTGTCACAGGCTGCTCCAGCCTCCATCCAGCCTGGCCTTGGGCACTTCCAGGGATCCAGGGGCAGCCACAGCTTCTCTGGGCACCCTGTGCCAGGGCCTGCCCACCCTCACGGAGAGGAATTCCTTCCCAATATCTCATCTAACCCTACCCTTTGTCAGTGGAAGTCCCATCTCTCCAGGCCCTTTATCCCAAGCCCCTCTCCAGCTCTCCTGGAGCTCCTTCAGGCACTGAAAAGGGCTCTAAGGTTCCCCGTGGAGCCTGCTCTTCTCCAGGCTGAGCAACCTCAAGTCTCTCAGCCCGTCTTCTCCAAGAGAGCCGCCCAACGGTAACTCCAAGGTGTTTCTGTCTGAAGCCCCAGATCCATCTCAGCCCTCCTGTGTGTCCCAGAGCAGCCCAGCTCGGGGGGCTGAAGCTCAGGCTGCCTCCAGAGCAGCACACAGCCCGCAGCAGCAGGGGGCCCCTGGCTCACTCACCGTGAAGAGGTTGGATCGGCGCTTGGACTGTTTACGGACAGGAGTTGGTGTGTTGGCAGTGGGAGGAACATCAATCCGCAGCTCCTTCTGGCTGGTGCTTGGAGTTGATGGGACAGAGGAGGAATAATCACTTAAACTCCCTCCTCCATTACTGGTCTGCAAGGATTAAAGGGAGTTTTAAACAGTGGTACGCTGCTTTCAAGAAATGACAATCCACAGCTGTATCTTATTTACTCCTGATTTACTCCAGATTTATGCAGGGGCGCAGCCAGAGCTCAGCAGGGCTGCCCTACTGTCACTTTTCCAGACATTCCTATTCCAAGCCTTTAAACAATTCCCCTGCCATTGTTTTTTGAAGACTTAGAGCTCTGTTTATACAGGAGGCACATTTTCATTCTACACAGTATAACCATAACCGGGTATCAACAGTTTCATTTGTTTTCTAGTGTACAAGTAAGCAAAACATTGGGGAAAACCTTCCAAATCTGGATTTCTACTAAACTAAATTCCAAGAGAAAATCCCCAGCGCTGTGGAGCTGCATAGCTGGAGTTAAACCTAGTCAAGAGACACCAGATCACTGAGAGCTGATCAAGAAAATGAAAATAATTCAGGGTTGTACAGCGACTACCAGGGGGTTGGATAAATCCCAGCATATTCCAAGGATCACAGAATCTCCTGAGCTGCAAGAGACCCACAAGGAAAACTTAATCCAGCCCCTGGCCCTGCGCAGGATTTGCTGAAGCCACTAGTGCAAAGATACAAAACTTATAAGGAAGATATTCCAATTAATTCAAAGCAGCCAAAACTGTGATGTTATGTCCTAGTCCTGAAAGAAAGCATTGAGCCTATAAAACAATAAATGAACAGAGGTAACAAATTCCTGAAAGCAGGAAGGTGAGGAAACCAGACAAAACGGAAAGGACCAAAATGTGATTAAGAAAAAAAATCTTATTTTTTCTTTAAAAGGACTTATTGCACATGACACAAACAAGTACTAAAAACACCATCAAAGGAGGAGATGCTCTGTGTGCTGATGAGGGACTGGGGCAGGACAACAGGGACAATTCTGCCTGTTGGGGATGGAAAACTCAGCAGAGGAACAGCTCACACATAGCTTCTGGGGGGGAAAGAGATTTCTGGGATGCACCCAAGTTTCCTAGAAGAAGTGAGGAAAGGTGGTAAGAGGGTATTTCCAGAATTCCTGAGAAGAAAGCTGCCTGATGGGACTTTCCCCATGCTCCCTGGGGATCAGAATCTCAAGCTGCAACCAGTCAGGATGAAAAAATAGGAGACAATCCCTTACACCCAGCTCAAGGCTCTCCATGTTGTAAGTTCTCTTCTGAATCCTGCAGCTTTTCCAAAGCAGGGAGCAGAGGTGAAGGCACTGAAAGCACAGTGGGGCTGGAAAGAGATGTCCTACAACATTCTCAAACGCCAGAGGAAGTGGCAGCAGAACTGGGAGATGTGTACGAAACAAAGGAGATGAAATAATGCAACAGAAATGATCATTTTTAGTGTCCCAATGGAGAATGGTAACACTGGACAGATGAGCAGGACAACCTGGGAAGAAGTGGCCTCAATTACCTCACATCTGCTTTTCCTGTCTCTGTAGCAGCTTGTTCCCAATCCACTGAATGTGCTGGAGATGAGAAGGATGGTAAGGGAACCTTTTCGTTTTACTGAAATTAACAGATGTATACCCTAAGAGCCTACTTCCCAGATGGAGAACATGAAGGATTCCCTAAAATTTTACCTTTAAACTCCTTCATCATTTCACAGCATCACTTTTTGCAGCTGTCTACTGGATTTCTAAGTGATTTATTTTCTGGGAGCGAGTAACTCCTAAAGGAAAGCACAAACCTGTATTCCATTCCCCAAAGACACAGAGAGAGCTTCTGTAAAAGAAGTCCTGCAGGCAATGTTTCTCTTGTCACACACCAAGCCCAGTGGATTTTCAACTTCGTAAATAAAGATTTCAGAGTAAGCCCACTGGCTGGAACAGTGAAAAAACACAAGCAGAGAGATACATGGAAACCACCGAATGGTTCTGGTTGGAAGGGACCCCAAGGATTATCTAATTCCAGCTCCTTGCCATGGGCAGGGATACCTACCATTGTCCCAGGCTGCCCCAAGATCCTTCCAATCTGGCCTGGGACACTCCCAGGGATCCAGGGGCAGCCACAGCTTCTCTGGGCACCCTGTGCCAGGGCCTGCCCACCCTCACAGGGAGGTATCTAAAATGCTTCTCCTAGATAAATATTAGGTTACTCAGAAACAACCCTGTAAATGCACAAGGACTGTGACATAAGTGGCATTAAATACATTATCATTCCTCTTATAGTTTTAATTTCGACATTCCAGAAAATTTCCAAAAAGCTAATCAGGTCTTACCTACAATGCAATAATGGATGACCAAACTGACTGCGCTTTGCTTTCAGTAGTTTAATTTACATTTTTGGACAATCATGTCGTAGTAAAAATTGTCTGGAGGCATTGTGCAAACATAAAGAACTCATCACTATAGATCTGCCTGCAACAGGTAGTAAGGAACGAGCTTGTGTGGCAGCCACACCTGAGCTGCAGCTCTGTAGTGGATGTTAAGCTCCACACCCTGCTAAGCTCCTTGGAGAATGGCACTGCTGACCAGGAAAAAACTGATGGCACTGCAGCCCACATGGATGGACACTGAGGGACTGGAGCGTGTCCAGGGAAGGGAACGGAACTTGGGAAGGGTCTGGAGCCCCAGGAGAGGCTGAGGGAGCTGGGACAGGGGCTCAGCCTGGAGAAAAGGAGGCTCAGGGGGGACCTTGTGGCTCTGCACAACTCCCTGACAGGAGGGGACAGCCGGGGGGATCGGGCTGTGCTCCCAGGGAACAGGGACAGGAGGAGAGGGAACGGCCTCAAGTCGCACCAAAGGAGATTTAGATTGGATATCAAGGAGAATTTCTTCACCAAAGGCATGTAAAGATCCTTCTGTCACAGAGAAATGCATGGAGACCAGGCAGACATGGAAACATGGGGCCATTTTCAATCTGCTCTCACAGCAGAACATAACAGCTGAATTCCAGGAAAGCCAGGCAGGGTGAAAACATAGGCAGACTGCAGATTTCAAGGAATTACAGTCACTTGTAAAACAATCTTTCCATCTTTACCTTCAAAACTGCAGTTCACAAGTAAGCTCACACCGCTGGGGATTCCTGGCTGGAATCTGCACATCCATTTGTCTGGAGTCTTTCACACAAACAGCAAGGACAGCTGTTGTGCCAAAGGATTTTCCAGCTGTTTTTACAAGAGTGCAAACTCAAACCCAGGCCCAGCTGCAGGTGACTCCTCAGCACGTTAACCACACACAGGCACTGAGGACCAAAGGTGGGGTCCAGATGAGCAGCCTCACGGGTTTGGGATCCAGATGATTTCTACTTCCAGGGGATGGGCAGAGCAAACAGCCCTTTGGGACAATTTTTACTGGCACTATTCTTCTAAGCTGATATCCTAAAACTGCCTGCCTGGTATGTCAGGTGTAAAGGACAAGCAGCTCCTCTAGCACCGGGATGAATTTAGGGACAAGGAATGCCTCTGTGGGGTTTTGTAAAGGAAAAGCAAACTCGTTCTTCTTTGAAATTACACTTAGCATGATATACAAGCATATCAAGCCTAGGAAGATTGTCAAGGGATAGGGGAATGGGGGAATGAAAGTGGGATAGACATGCAGAGCACAGAGATACAGAAGTGACTGGTCTGCACCTGCAAAAAGTAAATTAAATATCTATTCCAAGATGCCCTGTGGCCAATGAGAGCCTCCAATCCACTGCACAACACTTCTTCCCCTCTAAACAACTCAGTCTACCTCTTCAAGTGTTCCGAAAAGCCAGACAGTGAGCTGTGACTGGAATACCTGAATGCAGCAGACAGAATGTAAGCGGTGTTGCACCATCCCTCTTGGTGACAGAGCATACAACAGTTCTGTCCATCATGGTCATGAATGATAATCCTTGGATTTGAGAATAAAATTCTTTCCACGCATTCTCTGCTGCCCTGAAAGCCAACAGAGGTACCTGAAGTATTTGCAATAGTTGTTGGCTCTGGGTATCAAGGTTTTTCAAGGAAAACCTTCCCTCTGACTGACACACACGTTAAAAACTAAGAAGGGAAATTAAGAAGCATCTACTACAAAGACAAGTGGATTTTGTCTTTGGAATAGGAAGCATCTTACTGTGTGGAACAGGCCTCTGGAAATACATAACTGCAGACATTCCTGACAGCATTTTCTGGAAGGGAATCTTACTGAGGCATTTACCACCTCAGACTCCTGGACGTGTGGCTAGAGAAGCACCCAAACACACAGACAATCTTTCACAGAATCCCAGAATGGTTCGGATTGGAAGGAACATTAAAGCTGATCTCATTCCAACACCCTGCCATGGGCAGCGACACCTTCCACCAGACCAGAGTGCTCCAAGCCCTGTCCAACCTGGCAGACTGAAACCATCGAAGCCCTGGATGGTGCTGAGCCTTAGAATTCCCCCCAAGTATGCCAAGGACTAGCCTGGTAAAGGTGACACTCAATACTTCTTTTTTTTTTTTTTTTTTTTTTCTTTCTCTACAGCCTAAGCTTTTGACTGCAGAGTCATCTGGAGAGTTTGCAGGAGTTCAATCCCCAGGATGATCCAACCAGAGAGGGAACAGTATCTGACTTTATCTGAAGTGCTGCGTGTAACCACTGCCTCTGAAGGCCTTTGCTCCTGTGGAGAATGCAAGTGGCAGGGCACTGCACCGATAACAGGTTTGATTCATGGAGGAAATCTTCAGAGAAACATCATTACGCCAAGAGAGATGTTCCAAAGGGCAAGACACCAGCCAGTCTTCCAGCCAAGATCAGAGATGGCAAATCTTGCCCCAAATCATCTTAAACTTGGAATTGCAGTTGCAAAGTTCTTTTAAGTCTGGGATAAGGATTCAGCTTCCTTGCCTTAAACAAGGTCATACTGCCTTTAAGTGCAGCACAAAGGAGATACGACATGAAACAGATTCCTGGCCTCTACTTTTAGGCATGACATCAGTCTCAGAAGAGAGACATCTTTGACTGGTGATGCAATTGCCCCTTTAGGTAATTATGACACCTGGCAAAGGCAGCAAAGAACATTATTTCACTTTTATTAAAACAGAATCTAGGGAGCCTTCTGACAAAGGCTAGCTTGGCTCCATTTTCCCAAACAGTTTGTATCACAGGCAAGAAGTTTGCTGCACGGGTGATGGCACTGGTCTAGAATTTGGTGTTTGCTGTTGAACTTCAAACTAGACTTGGGTAGGAAACCGGTGCACCCCCAGATATTTGACGTCCTTTAGCAAAAAAATAGCTTCATTAACAAGAAATGTCCTCAGAGAGGGCGAGTTCCAAGGGCCTGTGGCCATGAACTGCTCAGAGACAGAGCAGCTGAGGAAAGCCAGAAAGGGGAGACCTCTCCCATGTGAGAACTTGTACTTCACCAGAAGGTGCCAAGGTTTTTCTGAAGAGCAACACACCTCACTCAGCACCTGCTTTAGAAAGGGGGGGTCAGAACTCCAGCATCCTCCTTGGGCTCATCAGCAAAAACCACAGTCTGAGGCCATATCAGTACTCAGCTTGAAGCAGAATTAACTCACAGCAGAGAACTGGCACCTGCATCTTCAGGGTTATAACCCAGTGGGACAAGTTACTCCCTTCTGCCTAAAAGCACGCACTGCATGGGATAAAGGTCCATAGTCCAAATAAATCCTCACCTAGGTGGCTCAAGACTGCAAAATAACCTGCATATTAATTGAGTTTAGACTGAAAACCACACCAGAATGGCTGTGGGTATCTGACATCGCTCAGTTTATATCAATCCCAACTGGGGACATGCCCAGGGATTACCAGTTGACACTAGGAAACAGAAGACACTGAAGAAGGGCATCACCAGGGAAACACAGGATAGGGTAAAACACGTGTGGGTAAAAGCTGTGTAAGTCAGAACATTTTGGTATTAGCCATATGTTTCTCAAAATACCATCAAGTGTATAATTCCAGCACTTTAACCTGGGATACACCAGCTCAGCGCAGCTGAGTGAGAGTAACCCCCAAAAACACAGCGTGGGGATGTTAAACTGTAACACAGCAAATCCTGCAACTGTAATGACTGGCCTACTCAGACCTGCAGGCTGCTGGGTATCAATGAGAATGATCAAAGCAAGCTTATCAATCCAAGCGGGCTTTAAAACCAAATTATTCTGCTCTGTTACTTTGTTTTTTTGAACTCAAAGCAATCTAAAAAAATTTTCAAGATTTTACAGATTTTACAGATCTCCGACATTATTAAAAAAAATTGCAATACCACTCAAGCAGCAAAGAGAGCACTGGAAATGGCATGAAATACACCAGCGAGGAAAAGCAGCTTATCAATCCCTTTTCCAAGCATTTATTTCATCTGTACCTGGCTGATATGTACGGCAGAAACCTGGGCAGAACACACGGAGGAGTGGCTCGGAGAGTTGGGTAGAGATTTGCAGGGTCCGATTGAGAGCTGCTGTTTCTTCTTGGTGGAAACGATCTTCTGGGCAACTGAAGGGAAACAAAACATCCAGGCAGGTAAGGCAGGGCACACGTGGAAAGCAGGGCACGGCAGGGAACAACAGTGAACAACACACAAACAGAGGGGGATCCACCACCAAAGCCTGCTCCAAAAATTGAGTGTTATCACAGGCAAAATGAAGGCTGCTGGCTTTCCATGACGCTCCATGGAGACTCCACCTCAGTTTTCCACATGGAGGATGTGACTCCAGAAGTCTCATTCCACCAGGTGAACAGCAGAGGACGTAGGGAAAAAATTACAAAAAAAAAAAAAATAAACCCAGTAATTCTGTAGCAAGTCCCCTCTGTGCGTACAACACCACACTAACAAAGCTCTTTGGAACAAACATTTTTCCTTCTTTGGGATGTTCTCCTGGCAGAAAGAGGATACCTGGTCTCTGCTGCCAAGGAATAAGATGGATTTCCCTTTTTTAACAGCCATTGCACCAGGGAAATCCACTTTGGAGGAGTCCAAACCAAAGATAACTGGAATATTAGAACCGATAAAGGGTCCCTGACATCAAATAAATACCTGGATTGGTGGTACCACACATCCCAGTGAAATTCTTAAAGGAAAGAAACTGCATCAAGATTTCTAATTTTAGCTTTTATTCCTTAGCAGCAGCAGCACAGCTGGAAAAATGTCTAATTTGTTTTGCAATTTATTAAGACCTTTTCTTCAGCACAGAAGGAAAAGCAGCATTTATCAAATGGATACAGGGATCAAAGCCATTAACATCTCTATACACAGCTTGGCAGACCCATAACAAAAAAGATCAGATAGAACTGATGTGAAATGCAGCAACTTCAAACCTCTCCTACAATTCTTCAATATAAACAAGTCTACCTATTTCAGAAAAAACTGTCCCATCACACACCAGAACTTCAGTTCATGCTGCTAATTCAGCTAAAGCCTTTGGAAAGAATTCTTTTTACGTCCTAAATACATACAAATAAAATTTCTAGCTACCTTTCTAGCCTTTTGAGTCTCAAATTAAAAACTAATCAAAATTTCAGTCTTTGGAAACAGGTAGCTGTGTAGTAGCTAATCAAAAATGCTCATAACTAAATTCAGCTTCCTTGCCTGCAGTTTTCTTCCTGAAGGGAAGCACTTCATGAAACTTGTGCCAAGGAGTCAGCAGTCACTTGCAACACCTCCACCAAAACCAGTGACATTTACTGGCATCTCCTTCAAAATAGAAAGTCCCCCAGAAACTCACTGGAATTAAGCCAACAGAACCCAGTCTGTCTTGATCAGAAAACACAGAGATAATTATGTAAATCCCAACATTATTTTCCTTCACTGTATTACAGCACAGGCAGGGGCAGTGTGAGCATAGTTTCTTCTCAAATGAATGCAATTTTAATAACAAACTGGTCTGTGGCTTATGTTTTTCATGTAAATGAATGATGGCACAACCATGATTTAGTGAGAATACACTGTATAAAGAATGGCTCATATACACCAAGAAGCAGCTTCATTAGTTACATCCCACCTCCAATAGGCCTCTTATCATCCTGAAAGGATGATATCAATTAATTTATCTTCCCCTAGCATATTGATCATAACCTTCATCAGCTAATCATGTTTAAATTAAAGGGGAATATCGTAGCACTCTGTCATTTCAGACCCATTGGGTTATTGATCTGGAGCCTGGGAAGCCATATATTAAAATATTTTAAAACACATTAGCAAGTGAAGAGAGCAAACCAAAGGTCAGATTTTAACATATGCACATGGATTTGTCTTCATTGTATGTGGTAAAGACTTAAATTAAGACCAAAACTGAACAAAAACCACACATGAATGAAAAATACCTCATCTGCAAAAGCTCCTGCTCTCACATGGGAGAGATAATTAGCCAAGGAAAATATTTACCCCTTCCCTTCAGTGTGGGCACAGGAGAGTTGTGTTGGCAGCATCACGTCGACACAGAGCACAGTTTGGGCAGAAGGGGAAGAAGCCCAAGACAGTCTGAACTCAGAGACTCAAACACACCACCTGAACACGAGCAAAGCACCAGGCTGCTCCAAGCTCCATCCATCCTGGCCTTGGACATTCCAGGGATCCAGGGGCAGCCACAGCTTCTCTGGGCACCCTGTGCCAGGGCCTGCCCACCCTCACAGGGAACAATTCCTGCCCAATATCCCATCTCTCCCTGCCCTCTGGCAGTGGGAAGCCATTCCCTGTGTCCTGTCCCTCCATCCCTTGTCCCCAGCCCCTCTCCAGCTCTCCTGGAGCCCCTTTAGGCACTGGAAGGGGCTCTGAGGTGTCCCTGGAGCCTTCTCCTCTCCAGGTGAGCAGCCCCAGCTCTCCCAGCCTGGCTCCAGAGCCTTGGAGCATCTCCCTGCCCTCCTCTGGGCTCACTCCAGCAACTCCACATCGTTATGCTGAGGGCCCCAAACTGGACACAGTGGGGTCACAACAGACCATTCTTCACCTCAGATCTCTTAGCTCCTCACTCCATCAGAACAGCAATGTCCTATAAAGTGAACAAAAAATTCAAAAAAGCAGAAATATTTCCGTCCCAAGCCTTTCAGGTTCTCATTCCAAAGTTGCTTCTGAACACAATATTTGAATTTAACACTCTCTAAAAAATATTTCTAAAACAGATGAATACCAACTTAATCTACGGCAGACCTCAAAAATAATCCAAGGAGTGAGACACATTTCAACTATTTTTAAAAATCAGCTGAATTGTCTGTAATTTTATATACTCAAGCTATGTTTGGGATAGATTTTACTGCAATATATCAGCAGTATGAAAAGCTAAACGAAACTTATGTGCAAAGTGAAGAACTCTTCTGCAAATAAACAGGGATATGCCATGGATACTTAGAGCTGTAAACAAGGAGAACTGATATTTAGCTAATATTTGATCGGGGTGGGGGAGAGGACTGCCATTTATTTTTTATACATTTAAATTTGATTCCACGAGGCAGAATGACTGGGAGCTGTATTCTGCTTGAAGGCATTGATAATTAAAAGCATGTGAAATTCCCTCTCTAGAGTTGGGAGGGAAAGCTCCTGGCTTGAATGCCTCTTCTTCCATGCCTGACCTAGCGCACCACAACAAAATTAACCTTCCAACCCCCTGCCACTTTCATCTGCAGCGCTGCGTTTTGTTAGTCAAACCCCACTCATTCCTCAGCACCTCCCGCTCGCTCCGTGCCCGCAGGGTTTTCAGGGAGCCCCGAGCAGGAGGGCTTGGGGCTGCACATCCCTATTTCCCAGGGAGAGCCGGGGTGTGCACAGTGAGCACACACTCCTCCCGGAGCAAAGCCCTCCCGCCCTGCTCTCAGAGCTGACGAGCAGAGGGCTGAACTCCCTGTGCCTCCAGGAGGAGCTGGCTCCTCTGGGTGCTCCGTTCGGGAGCTCACCCCCAGCAGGAAGGATGGGGCCAAAGGAGCTGTGCTGACAGAGCTGTCTCATCACAAAGGGCTGCTCACACGTCAGCTCCTCCTCGACCTCATTAGCCCAGCTCCATCCGAGGACAAGCCAGGAAAGGCAGAGACCTGAGGGGAAAATACTCCCCAGGGGAAGTTCAAGGCACAAGGTGAGAGTCTGACCCAGCTCCACATCTTGGAAAACTGAGAACACGCTGCAGCGCCCAACAGATGAGTTACGGGAAACCTTGTCTAGGCTGAGACCTGCCCCTAAGACAGATCCTGGAAAACACCCACAGGTACCAACAGTCCCATCGCTTTTCATCCCCAAAGGCGGGGGATACAGTTATTCCTGCGTTATCCCTCTTTGCTTCAACCAAGGAAAGCTTGGAATATTAAGAGGGAAGACTCCAGGCATACAAGATCCGTAACATCTGGTGCCATTTCTCTTCTCAGGGATCACGGTACGGGGCTGCTGCGTATTTTAGGAGATGCAAATACTCTTCTCCAGTTAC
Organism: Sylvia atricapilla; assembly: GCF_009819655.1. Lineage (NCBI taxonomy): Eukaryota > Metazoa > Chordata > Aves > Passeriformes > Sylviidae > Sylvia > Sylvia atricapilla. Next base: position 1,579,506 of record NC_089146.1, on the reverse strand, counting down.
CACTTACTTAAATCAAAACTGGTTTCTCATAAAAACCTGTGTAAGGCCATTCATCTCCTCTGCATGTCCAAGAACAAGTAAACAGCAGGTTCAGCTAAAATCTGCCACTTGTGTTAAAGATGGGAATGCAGGAAATTTTCCTTCTCTGATGGACAGACAGAAAATGGGTTTTAGTTGAGGCTGGAATGCTGATGGCTGAGAGAAAAACATCAGCAGGGATAAATACTTGTTTAAAAAAATACCTGTTTTAATTACTTGGGAGAAAAAGAACACCACAAAATTGGGAATTTTATGTGAGCAAGTATTTGTTCTTCCCTTAAAAAACACAAGGGGAAGAAGCTGAGATATAGAGCAGCTTACATTTTTACAGCAGCTGCCTTTTAGCTTAATATTCCATGTTTACAGGATAAGTAAGGGTTCAATAAAAGTAAATTTATTCCACAATTACATATTGCAGAAGAGGTAGTAATAACTACCAGAGCAAGCCCTAACCACAAATGCTTCCAAAAGGGGAACATTAATGTAAGCAGCCACTATTAAGGCCATTGTGCCTGTTATTTTAAATTCAATCCATTTTGTAGGCAAAACAACATTTATGCTTCTCTGTTTAAAAGGAGAGCTTGGCATCCCACTTGTCAGGTGTAATAGAGAAATGAGTGCTGGACAGTTCCAACGTCGGAGTTTGGAAATGGCAATTTATCCAGCTAATTCTTGGCCACACGCAGCCAGAAATGTCAGAAGTTAGTTTGTCCTGAAGAAGCAGTGCCACTGTAAAGTCACCCCACGGGAGAGGAGCTCCCTGCTCTGCACTGAGCACAAACCCCTTCCACGCTCTGACAGCCTGTGGCGGAACTTCCTGGGAGAAACCTCCACGACCAAAAAAGATGTGTCAAATTGACCAAAAAGATATAAATCTGCAGTGCACGGCACCAAAAGCACTAGGAAGTTTTACAGGACAAAGTGCTTGGTTAACAGATCTTTGCTTTTTAAACCTTGTCTTACAAGATATGAAAACACAGCTGTAAATCAGGCTTGGTATTAGATATATTTAATCAATGCCAACATTTATTTTTTTTTCCTCCACAGGTAGCTCTAATTAACACTGCACATCCTTTATTCCCAACTTCCATGCAAATCACTGCCTGCCAAGGCTAGGTAAGCAAATATGCCAATAAATCCATTTGAAACAATCTGGCATCCGAAACAATTTAAAAAATAAACCTGTGCTTTCTCCACTGCTTGAACTGTGCTGCAAGTAGAAGCACATGACTCAAGGATTTAAGGGGAACATTGTGCCAGACACACAGGTAAACTCTTCTGCACATGAATTTACCTCACCAGTACCTCATGGAGCTCTGCTGACCTTTCCATGAGGGCAGGATCAAGTCATAAATCTCACACAGAGTTATGATTTTAAATTCACAAGGTTAAAAAAATGTTGAAACAAGAAAAAAAAGTCAAACTGGAAAGATTCAAAGAGAACGTTGTCAAATTGATGTGTACTGTAAAATGTCCATAAAGGAAGTAAGTGAGCTGTTAATTACCCTTTAAGAATAACATTCTTAAGAATAACATCATTGCATGTATTTAATTCTATATCAAAACACAGAATCGCTTTTGAATCGCATCAAAACACAGATGAAAGTAACAGAAAATTATATGATGCTTCAGGATATTACCACCTTAGTGAGTAATTTCCGACTCCCCTTTTGAAGCAGTTTAATGGAAAGCCCATTCTGGAGCACACACTACCAAATGACTGCTTTCATAGAGAACATTTCTGCTTCCAGAATACCCATGCACACGCAGTGAGCTCACTAACAGAGCACAGAAAAGGACACAAAGTGATAGAAAGCTGCTGGTTATATTAGTGCATCTCAGATGCAATCAACCCTCCAGAAAGAAATAAACTAATCACACTACTAAATCAAATTCAACTTAACTCGTGCCTCATCCAGACAGTTCTATTAACTCAGCTTTAAGAAAAAGCTCACCAAAAAAACCAAAATAATCAATTATTTTGTTTTCTCAACTGCCAAACTGGCACAAAATTTTTACCTAATGACTCAAAGTCTGAAGTCAGAGGTGCAACCACACCGTGAGATCACACAGCTACATCTAGACAGGGCACAGTGGTTTCCAAAACAGGTGCTATGACTGCTGGGATATCTAAGAAAAAACTTATATAATACTGTGTATTATATATATATATAAAATGTATTTTATAACATATAACTTTAAAGTTATATAATACTTTGAACGAATATCACTTTTTTCACATTAAATATTCACAGATACTATTCCTCAGAAAATTCTCCTCAGAAAAGAGCAATCAGGTTTACTACAGCAACACCAAAAAAAAGTGCATTAACACATCACTGCTTCTAAAGCACAACTTATCTAGGCTGCTCATCAAACTCAAGCTAGAGAATGTTCTGCTACTTTAAGGAAAAACCTCCCTCAAAACAAACCACCAAGGACCAAAATAAGATTAAATAAACCACCTCAGCCCAGGAGCTCGCTGCCCACTGAGCCACCAAAATCCACCTCTCAGGCACACAGAGGCCTGTTGAGAAAGAGTTAAGCTTTGTGTCACCAACATCACTGCTTCAGCGCACGTGGAATAAATCCTGCTCCCAAAACACCCTCCAGAAATCCAGCAGTACACAGGACGTCATCTCCTCCACCACTCAAGACTAAAAGTCCTTTAGGTTTGTGGGTTTATGCCCATCCAGCTGTCACAAAAGCAGTTCCCTGCCAGAGCAGAAGCATCATAGAGCATTTCACATAAATCTCCCAAAACACATAAGCCCCCCCTTTGCACTTTAATCATTTGCTAACAGTTACAATAAGATTGTATTAAAAATTTAAACTGCCCTACTTAATGCAATTTACCTTCAAAGGTCCATTTCCAGAGAATGAAGTCGAATGATATAAATGTCGAACACTTGATCAGATTTATGGCACCCAAGAATATTTCTCTTGATACAGATCTGACGAGTGAAGGCTAATGGCTTTAGTTTTATTACTTTTTAAGCGCTTAATGGGAAAATGTAGACATTTTCACAAGACTAAGCTCCAGCAAGAACGGTGCATTTAGAGGATGACAGCAGAGGAGAAAGCTGTGTGCTCTCAGTGGAAATGACCGGTTAAACAGCATTATTAAGTGAGAGATTAACCCCAAGTATTTATCCCAGTAATTTGCCACACAACAGAGACCTGAGTGCCTCTGCTAAACAAGGGAGAGCAGCACAAAGTGCTGACTCTACAGCCAAGTTTCCAGACGGAATTGGGGCCAAAATCCCAGGGAATGACAACTGAAACCACACTGGGATTGTAACTGCCATGGGTGCAGATCAACCATGCAGGTGATTAAGGAACAGCTCTTTCATTCTTTAGGGAATCTCGCCTTTTCATCCCAACCATGCTCTCCATAAACACAAAAACTACTTCCCAAATGCTACAAAGCAGCAGTTTCACTTGCCCAAGAACACTTCTTTTTCTCCTTTTTAATTTTTTTTTTTTTTTAACTGAAAGACAGCTGGGAGTCCTCAGATTTCAATTAATGTCAAGGTACTTGGCCAATCAATCACCAAGCGCTATAAATTCCCCTCTATTTCTCATTAGTTACACTATTGCACAGCTTAAATCTAAACATACCTTTCTGGGAGACTGTAAATTACCAGGCCTAAGACACAAGCAAGTGCATCAGGCATCAGGAGGGGTATAAATGATGGGAGTGAGGCGATTGTACATGCACTCAGCTCCAGCTGATTTACTCCTCACCAGGGCTTTTTTCACACAAAAGTAGCAGCAGCGCAAGTGCCACCAGCAGCACTCCATCTCCCGCAGTTTGCATATCTGACTTGAGACCAGTAATGACCTGTCTTTATTAACATTAACAAGTTTTATGCCCCAAATCCAATTTTCTATGGAAAAAAATATTTCTTCAGCATCTGCCAATAAAATTTCTTCATTAAGTGCGGATAGCGCTTGAAGAAAAACAAACTTCTGCCTTAATTTAAAATTGGATCTGTGGCTCTGAAAGCCACCTTCAGCCTCTTCAAAGGTGAGACAGTGCAGATACCTGATACAGCAGGATCTCCTGGTGAAACTAAAAGGAACCCACACTCACACATTTATTAACAAAACTCTTCAGTTTTTAGTGATGTACCAGCTTTATAATAATTCTTGAACTAAAAGTGATAAGCCAGCACTCCACAGAGGTTGCTGAGGGAATGCCCTTGTCACAGATGACAGATACATTCCAAAAAATGTCTTGACAAGAAGACACTTTTTGGAACATATCTGTTATCTGTGACAAATTTAATTTGAAGTTTTGAAAGCTGCAAGAAACTCTCAGTCCAGAGCTATAAAAGCAGCCAGAAAAAAAAAAGAGAAAAATCGAAGAAAACCAAACAACAGCAAACTGTGTTCAATCATCATCAGATAATGAAGTGAAGTCACACATGGAGGCTGCCAGGGGACCCATCAGGAATCACAGGATCATTCAAACTGGAAAAGCCCTCTAAAATCACCGAGTTCAAGCATTACCCCAGCACTGCCATGGCCACCACTAACCACATTCCCAAGTGCCACATCTAGAATCATAAAGAGCCCCCCAGTTTTCCTAATCCCTTAATAAAACCTGTTGAGCCCCCGTGTTCGCATTTAATATTTGGGATAATTTTCGTAACTGAGGCAGCCCATACAGTCTCATCCATCTGCCAACTATTTTCCTCCCTGATTTTACTGTACTTTCTAACCAAAATGCAGCATGCATTGCTGAAACAAGTCCACAGGGATCCTAGACTGGTACCCCAGGAAAGACCAAGCTAAAGAAATGACCAAAATACACCAAGAGAGGCTGTTCAAAAAGTAGCTCTGTATTCTCTAGACTCAGCTCTTAAACTGCACAATACGATGTGTGCTGGGTTCTCTCTTTTCCACAACATATTGAGCAGGTCCTGCAGCAGGCAGGACCTGACCTGGCTGTGTCTGGCTTACAGAGCAGTAAGGAAAAAGAAAAGAGTCTGATGCAGAGAACAACAGCCTCGATGTTTAGGACTGGCCAATAACAGATACTGAAATGACAGGAGGAGCTTACAGATAAAATTCCCTTTGCACTGACATTTGATGAAAATCACGTAACACGATCACTGCAAAGAGGGGAGGGGCAGAAGTCCCAGCTTTGGTGGGCACAAGTTGTCCTGTGCAGCACCACCTCATCAGACCTAACCCCGATTTCAAACTTCATTACACACAATTAAAAATTCTCTACTTTACAGAGAAGGAGGAAGGAAAAAATCATCTCAAACTCAGGAGCAGCGCTGGAAATTTGCTGGTGTAGGAATTCCAAGGGAATGCCACCACTGTGCCTTGCTCCACACACCACCCCCACGCATCCAGGGAGGCTTTTAAAGGCTGAATTCACGATGCTAATCCAGGCCAAGCAAACAGCTCAATGGGATTTGCATATGCATACGGATTAGCTGAAAGGCAACGATTTGCAATGCGTTTCGGATATGGCTTTTGAGGAACCAGCTATGCTAATAATCAACTTTGATGTTGGAAATGTGTTTGTTATACAACAGAGCAGGTTACAAAAGGATTATGTTTATTACACCAGTTTTAAACGTTTGATAGCTCAGACAAAAGCATCTCTTCATTGGAAGGGGGCAAGGCGGGATCCTCTCTTTAATAAATGTTCCTAAACACACCCAGAACAGAATGAAGTTACAGAAAGGGCATTTTCCCTTCCTTTTCTGTCTTCAGACAACACATCTCGTGGGTTAGCTCTCAGTCTTCCATTCATCAGTATTAAGCCAGCAAAGCCATTTTTTTCCACAGGCAAATTTAAAGAGAAATCCACAAAGGACAGTTAAAACCAATGGCCAAGGGAAGATGCATTGAGCATAACTGAAGAAAAAAAATAAATCAACCTTTAGACAATTCACGTTGCCCTCTGTATGTGAAAGCTTGCTGGAGAAGCTGTACAGAACATGGCATAAAGCAGCAGATAAGGTGAATGCGCTTTAAGATTTGTCAATAAAAAAATAAGAAGAAAAAGTCAGATTAAATGATCAAACTATAATCACAGAAGCATAACAAATAGCGTAGCAGTAGGAAGAGAGACAAAGATATGCTGGGCAAAGAGAGCACCCTCCAAAATGCAGCAAACGAGGCACAGTTTACACAGAACACTTAGGAATAAAGCAGACGTGAGGAAGAAAAAGGTTCTGGCTGTAATAAAGCCAAGATAAACTGGCACTTTGTGGAGGTCACACTCTGCTGAAGCCCCTCACCTAACCTTGTGGTCAGCCACCCCGCAGCATCATTTTGCAGCTCTAACAGGTATCACCAAGCAGTATTTCACTTTATCTGTTTTTAAAGCCTCCCTCTGGACACAGCCCGTGACTGAGCCCAGCTAGCAGCCATCAGTTCGCTGTTCAGGTCACTTGGCTCAAAAAGAATGCCAGAAATTGTCACTGCTCTTTCCAGCTTCTGCCACCAGCTCTGCCAGGAACTGCAGCATGACAGAACTTACTTATGGCTTATTTCTATCCTGCATTTCCTGGTGTCTTTACTGACAACAGCAGAGATTAGAAAAATAAGGAATTTTTAAACTTCCTCCTTCTTCCAGAATTTGTCCCTTCTGTTTTTAAGGGAATACAATTCCTAACTTGCTCACCAGACACGCCACAAATGTGTTTATAACATTTCATCTCCCAAGCTCAACACCCCTGAGTCTGTCAAACAGACTGACTCCGCCTCTCTCATGTCTACCACAAAATAAAAAAAGGCAATTTACCCCCAAACAACCCCCTTGTTTTCTGCCCCAGGATTTCAATTAAGAGTTTACGTTACAGAATATGACTTTACTGGACTAATACTGAACCGTCACTACTGAAAACCTGAATTCTTTTGCATTATGCTGAGATTTATCAGCATTCTTGTTACCATTTAATGAAGAATTTGTCTATGTTCAAGTAGGTCTTGCATTTATTGTACTCACAAAAAAAATTTAACAGCTGTCACCTTCTGCATAAAATTAGCAGGTCTGCTCTAGGTTTTAAGTAACCTGCCTTACTGCATACACTTCATATTGAGACTTAAAGGAAGTGCCATAAAATAACCACTGTAAAATTAAAAGTCCCATGAAAAGTTCTGCAAGAAATTATGGTTTTCTCTGAGTCACCTACTGAATGACACACCAGAGCAAAAACCAAAACTTCCCTGGAACTTTTACTGGCATTACATCATTTAATTCCTCTGTGCTCATTGTAGCACTTCTTAAATCCCATACCCTGGACTACAGCTCCTCATCCCATCCTTTGATTCCAAGCATGAGAAAACGGATGCAGACAAGTCACCAGAAGATCTCTTTTCTTTCCTTCGCCCATTTGTGGATCCAGGTGCGGTGTTGAAAAACCTGATGCAGCAGTACCAGTCTCAAAGTCCCCAAAGCCTACGAAATTGCTGCAAATTTCACAACAAACTGGCACAAAGGTGAAGTCTGTGCCCACCAAACAGCATGGCAGCGACAAGGGACAGCACCAAGCACAGAGACCTCGTAACTCTCAGGGACAACAGAAAAAAACACCTTGAACTGTAGTGTGTAAAGAGTGAAATTTGGTCATCAGTCAGAAAATACAAATCCAAGGATTTGGATCCATTTTGCAGCCCAATCCTACTGATGCCAGCTGCTCCCCAGGATGAAGGCTTCTTCACACCTGTTTCACCAAGTGCTGCTCAGTTCACAGAGATCATTTCAAGCCTGTGTGATATCAGTTCTGGATGTTGGTTAACTTCCTCCTGCTACTCAACACCGGGCCTCCCTACAGCAAGGTGCAGTCTGATTAATGACACCAGAACTCGTCATCTGTGGGAACGGGGCTGAGAGATTACATGGACACCAGAGGAAACATCTGTGCAAACAAAAACAGCAGAGGGGAGAAGAGAGGGGAGAGAAGAGTGGAGAGGAAAGAGAAGAGAGGAAAGAGTGGAGAGGAAAGAGAGGAGAGGAAAGAGTGGAGAGGAAAGAGTGGAGAGGAAAGAGTGGAGAGGAAAGAGTGGAGAGGAAAGAGTGGAGAGGAAAGAGTGGAGAGGAAAGAGAGGAGAGGAAAGAGAGGAGAGGAAAGAGAGGAGAGGAAAGAGCGGAGAGGAAAGAGAGGAGAGGAAAGAGCGGAGAGGAAAGAGAGGAGAGGAAAGAGAGGAGAGGAAAGAGTGGAGAGGAAAGAGAGGAGAGGAAAGAGAGGAGAGGAAAGAGAGGAGAGGAAAGAGTGGAGAGGAAAGAGAGGAGAGGAAAGAGAGGAGAGGAAAGAGTGGAGAGGAAAGAGAGGAGAGGAAAGAGAGGAGAGGAAAGAGAGGAGAGGAAAGAGCGGAGAGGAAAGAGCGGAGAGGAAAGAGAAAAGCTTGTTTCCGAACTAAACCTCCTCCCTTAATCCCGGCCACACGGGAGTTGCAGGCAGGCAGGAAGGGCAGGATCAGCGTAAAGGCAAAACACGAGCAAAGGCGCAGCTGAGGTGATTTCGGCACACAACAGAAGCAGTTCCCAAGAGGAGGACGGACAATCTGTGTGTTCACACCCTCCTTCCCCCGATGCCACCGCAGGGCACCGAGCGCAGGGCACCGAGCGCAGGGCCGCACCGAGCGCAGGGCTGCACTGAGCGCAGGGCACCGAGCGCAGGGCCGCACCGAGCGCAGGGCTGCACTGAGCGCAGGGCACCGAGCGCAGGGCACCGAGCGCAGGGCCGCACCGAGCGCAGGGCGCCGAGCGCAGGGCACCGAGCGCAGGGCCGCACTGAGCGCAGGGCACCGAGCGCAGGGCCGCACCGAGCGCAGGGCACCGAGCGCAGGGCACCGAGCGCAGGGCCGCACCGAGCGCAGGGCACCGAGCGCAGGGCACCGAGCGCAGGGCACCGAGCGCAGGGCCGCACCGAGCGCACGGCACCGAGCGCAGGGCCGCACCGAGCGCAGGGCACCGAGCGCAGGGCCGCACCGAGCGCAGGGCCGCGCCGAGCGCAGGGCCGCGCCGAGCGCAGGGCCGCGCCGAGCGCAGGGCACCGAGCGCAGGGCACCGAGCGCAGGGCCGCACCGAGCGCAGGGCCGCACCGAGCGCAGGGCCGCACCGAGCGCAGGGCCGCACCGAGCGCAGGGCGCCGAGCGCAGGGCGCCGAGCGCAGGGCACCGAGCGCAGGGCACCGAGCGCAGGGCCGCACCGAGCGCAGGGCCGCACCGAGCGCAGGGCCGCACCGAGCGCAGGGCACCGAGCGCAGGGCACCGAGCGCAGGGCACCGAGCGCAGGGCCGCACCGAGCGCAGGGCCGCACCGAGCGCAGGGCCGCACCGAGCGCACGGCACCGAGCGCAGGGCACCGAGCGCAGGGCACCGAGCGCAGGGCCGCGCCGAGCGCAGGGCCGCGCCGAGCGCAGGGCCGCGCCGAGCGCAGGGCACCGAGCGCAGGGCACCGAGCGCAGGGCCGCACCGAGCGCAGGGCCGCACCGAGCGCAGGGCCGCACCGAGCGCAGGGCACCGAGCGCAGGGCACCGAGCGCAGGGCACCGAGCGCAGGGCCGCACCGAGCGCGGGGCCGCACCGAGCGCAGGGCCGCACCGAGCGCAGGGGCACCGAGCGCAGGGCACCGAGCGCGGGGCCGCACCGAGCGCAGGGCCGCGCCGAGCGCAGGGCACCGAGCGCAGGGCCGCACCGAGCGCAGGGCCGCACCGAGCGCAGGGCACCGAGCGCAGGGCCGCACCGAGCGCAGGGCCGCACCGAGCGCAGGGCACCGAGCGCAGGGCCGCACCGAGCGCAGGGCCGCACCGAGCGCAGGGCCGCACCGAGCGCAGGGCACCGAGCGCAGGGCCGCACCGAGCGCAGGGCCGCACCGAGCGCAGGGCCGCACCGAGCGCAGGGCACCGAGCGCAGGGCACCGAGCGCAGGGCCGCACCGAGCGCAGGGCCGCACCGAGCGCAGGGCCGCACCGAGCGCAGGGCACCGAGCGCAGGGCCGCACCGAGCGCAGGGCACCGAGCGCAGGGCCGCACCGAGCGCAGGGCCGCACCGAGCGCAGGGCCGCACCGAGCGCAGGGCACCGAGCGCAGGGCACCGAGCGCAGGGCCGCACCGAGCGCAGGGCACCGAGCGCAGGGCCGCACCGAGCGCAGGGCCGCACCGAGCGCAGGGCACCGAGCGCAGGGCACCGAGCGCAGGGCACCGAGCGCAGGGCCGCACCGAGCGCAGGGCCGCACCGAGCGCAGGGCCGCACCGAGCGCAGGGCCGCACCGAGCGCAGGGCACCGAGCGCAGGGCCGCACCGAGCGCAGGGCACCGAGCGCAGGGCCGCACCGAGCGCAGGGCCGCACCGAGCGCAGGGCCGCACCGAGCGCAGGGCCGCACCGAGCGCAGGGCACCGAGCACAGGGCCGCACCGAGCGCAGGGCACCGAGCGCAGGGCCGCACCGAGCGCAGGGCACCGAGCGCAGGGCACCGAGCGCAGGGGCCGCACCGAGCGCAGGGCCGCACCGAGCGCAGGGCACCGAGCGCAGGGCCGCACCGAGCGCAGGGCACCGAGCGCAGGGCACCGAGCACAGGGCCGCACCGAGCGCAGGGCCGCACCGAGCGCAGGGCCGCACCGAGCGCAGGGCCGCACCGAGCGCAGGGCACCGAGCGCAGGGCCGCACCGAGCGCAGGGCCGCACCGAGCGCAGGGCCGCACCGAGCGCAGGGCCGCACCGAGCGCAGGGCACCGAGCGCAGGGCACCGAGCGCGGGGCCGCACCGAGCGCAGGGCCGCACCGAGCGCAGGGCCGCACCGAGCGCAGGGCCGCACCGAGCGCAGGGCCGCACCGAGCGCAGGGCACCGAGCGCAGGGCCGCACCGAGCGCAGGGCCGCCCCGAGCGCAGGGCCGCACCGAGCGCAGGGCACCGAGCGCAGGGCACCGAGCGCAGGGCACCGAGCGCAGGGCCGCACCGAGCGCAGGGCCGCACCGAGCGCAGGGCACCGAGCGCAGGGCACCGAGCGCAGGGCACCGAGCGCAGGGCCGCACCGAGCGCAGGGCACCGAGCGCAGGGCCGCACCGAGCGCAGGGCCGCACCGAGCGCAGGGCACCGAGCGCAGGGCACCGAGCGCAGGGCCGCACCGAGCGCAGGGCACCGAGCGCAGGGCCGCACCGAGCGCAGGGCACCGAGCGCAGGGCACCGAGCGCAGGGCACCGAGCGCAGGGCCGCACCGAGCGCAGGGCACCGAGCGCAGGGCACCGAGCGCAGGGCACCGAGCGCAGGGCCGCACCGAGCGCAGGGCACCGAGCGCAGGGCACCGAGCGCAGGGCACCGAGCGCAGGGCACCGAGCGCAGGGCCGCACCGAGCGCAGGGCACCGAGCGCAGGGCCGCACCGAGCGCAGGGCCGCCCGCGCCCCCTGGCGGCGCTCCGCCGGCTCTGCTCGTCCCGCGGAACGCAGATCGGGATCACACCGCGGGGTTTCCTTAAAACAGCGCCTTCAAACGAGCCTCACACCGCAACTGCTTCAAGTGAACCGCGGCTTAAAATGAGCGCGCCTTGGGAGTTTGTTGCTCCAGGCTAAGCCATAATATCGAGGAAAAAAAATTGACCCCTTCGTGTCACTTGCTCATTAAAAAAACCCAAAGAAACCACAAAAATACAAATAGGTTACCTGCCGAAATATTGATTTCCCAGTGGCTTTGAAGCACTTTGAAGGTGGCCTGCCAAAGAGTCAGCAGGCTGATCCAGCCTGAGCGCCCAGATAAGCTCATCGCTGCAGATGCCACATTCCCAAAGGCCTCCGCTGAAATCCAAGGAATTCCAAGGAATTCCAGGAGCCAAAGGAATTGCTGTCTCACTGTGCCCTGCACTGGGGTCCCCACCAGCCCAGCCCAGCTCCCCAAGCAGAGAATCCCCCAAGCCACAACCAGTGCCAGGGCCAACGTCGGATCTTTCCAAAACAGCTGCTGAGATGGGACCCATTTACTTCCCTTTTATTTACTTCCCTTTTATTTACTTCCTATTAGGCTGATTAACATTTCCTGATGAAAACACATCTATAAAAGCTGACTTGATAATGCTGATGGCAGGTGGCAGCCCTTCCCCTCAATCCGGCTGCACCAGGATTGATTTGGCATCTCCCATCCCTTAACAGAGAAATGCTGCTTTGAAGTTCTCCTTTTAGACACCTTTGTTCAACGGCAGACGGGAAATACAATTTGGATCTAGAAATAAAACACTTCCGGTAGATTTTAAACACAGAGCAGACACATTCCTTAATAAAAGACTATTTAGTTTGCAAATATAGCATCCAAAAATACTGGCAGCAGCACAGCACTAGAGCAAAGTGCATATTGTGAGGGAGCGGTGGCCTCTGCCATCACATACCCGCAACTCCCGCCTCAATACTCACAGGTTTATTGTCATTTTGGGCAGGTTTAGATCAAAATCTAGGTGTTACAGCCACCTAGATGAGGTAAAACAGCCTTGGGTTGAACTGGTAAGCTACAGAAACAGATGCAACTCTGAACCCAAGTTAGACTCAAACCCTTTTGTTTCACGCCCTGTGACAGTAAAATTTTATCCTCTAAATATTGGAACATTTGGTGTTTTGTGGTGTCAGACTTGCATGGCCCACAGTTAAATGGGTCACGGGAAATCCAAGTGTAAAGCAGGGCAAGATGTGTAGTTGTGAATACACCATGAACAGAAATAAAAGCAATTCTCATGCATTAATGGTACATCAAGCTAATTCAAGAAGGCTAAAACCATTAAAAAGGCATCCTGGGGCAATACACAGTCATTACAATACTGTGCTGACAAGAAGTATTAATATAATCATTTCCAATGTCATTGATAGAATCCGTTCTGATAAGCAGAGGGGAAAAAAGTCTCTAATTCTTAATTGGGAACATGAAGCAAAATGGATCTTATTAGCATTTATCTAATTTTTAAAATGCAATTCTCTTGTTCAACTATTCAAAATAGCAAAAATTAAGAAAGGATTTATTATCCTCCATCATTGGGCACATTATTAAACTAAACCCATGGAACCTCTCTTTTTTTATTTCAGCCTGAAATTCAGGTTTTAACTCCCAACAGTACATGAAATTAAACCTCAGTTGGACATGACGGAAGGCAGAAGGAGGATTCTGGCTTTCCATTTACTCAGCATTCCTCTTACAAAATATGAACCAATGGACTTTGCTTGGAAAAGACCCTTAGATCATCAAAGTGATTCTGTGATTCCATCTGTTACAATCAATAGTGAGCTTATCAGCTGTAATGAAGCGTTGGAAACGAGGTAGTTGGTTTGAACTCAAGAATAAAGTAGCATTTTGATAATAACGATAATCATTCAAGTTAAATTATTTTACCACTCAGCTGTGGAGAAAATGGGAAATGAGTTATCACAGAAGAATCGTAACAGATGACCACTAAGTTCAGTAGCTGCTTGCAGGGGAAAAATTAGAAATTTAATTTCTCAAGTGTGTGCAATGAAGGAGTAAAAGGCTCTTCAATGCCATTTCCAATTGCTTCCTCCAAAAGGCAGCTCTACATCACAGCAAGGCACAACAAAGAAGCAAGAAAACGGGTTTTTAAAAAAACTTCCGAACAAAAGCAGCCCAATCCAGGAGCTGGCGTCAAAACCCACCAACTGTGTGCAGAAGAAAAGTTTGTGGGCTGGAACATCCTCAGGTGGAAATTTGTTAGTTTGTTTTTCTCTATCAGAAGATCCCAGAATGGTTTAGATTGGAAGAGACCTTAAAACTCATGGTGCTCTCTGCCAGGGCAGGGACACCTTCCACTACACCCCAGGTTGCCCAACTAATGTGAATCCTCTGAAGAAGCCACTAAAAATCATTAAAGCTACGCTGAACCTGAACGCCCTGAGCAGCACAAACCAAGGGATAGTTAATCAAGCTCTCCCTATTAACAGCTTGCACCGCTCATTCACACCCTCTCATTTAATGGGGTTAAGAAGTTGCTTTGTGTCCTGCTGAAATAAACAGCAAAAATTATCAGGAATTGGATTCGGTCCCAGACATGTCTGGCAAGTGTAAACCATTCATACAGAGGCATTTCTAATCCTATTAGCTGACAAATATTAAAGAGTTGGTTGGCTGCCATGGGGGTAAAACAACACCCTGATATTTCTTAAAACACATGATCCCTGTCAATTCTTTCTTAGGACCAAAGAGAGACAAATGAGCCTCCTAAAGCTTACATGTTTATCGCACTAGCTTTGTGCCAAGAGACTGCTCTCAAAATCTCTGAGAAAAAGAAAAAAAAAAACCCAAGAAGGAGGCTGTAGACAGAGCCACAAACACCAGGACTTGGAATATATAATTAACCGTCTAACTATAGCCAACACTCAAAAATAAATGTGCTAACAAAACCCCCTAATGGCTCTTTGAAACTCCTAATCAATATAGAAAATCTAGGCAGTCAAAACAGTAATTTGCGCAACCAGTTCAAGAGAAAACAGGGAGCAAAGCAAGAAGATGCAGCTTCAAATGCTCTTCTCTGAAATCTGACCCACAGCATGGGCAGAAAACGGGTGCATTCAGTATTTTCCACGTAAAGCATACAACGTTTTGCATCTTTTCCCCGTGTAAAAATGACAGGGTTTTTTTTTTCCTCCAATATAAACGTTAGGATGCATCTCCTTTTTATTTCATGTAAGAATTTGAAATTTTCCTTTTTTTTTTTTTTTTTTTTTTTAATTTGAAGAGTCTTTTCACATCCCACTGCAAGGTGTTGATGTGACACTGCCTCAGGTAAGCACAGGCAGAGCAGGACTTTGCAACGAGAAGCTGGCAACAAAACACCTCAGAACTAAGGAGCTCTGAGAAGCAATAAAACTTAATTAAGAAGGTTTTTAGACACAGAAAACTGCTGTGAGGAGGGGCTGACACCTTCAGCCATGAGGAGCCTGGTGAGAAGAGAAGCCAGCCAAGCCCCAGGACACTCGGTTGAAGTTCCACTAGAGGGGGCACAGATCCCATCTCATACAACTCCAGGATCACAGATGGAATCTGTGATATATATATATATACACAGTATATACAATACCCTGATCTGAGAGAGACCCACAAGCATAAAAACCCCTACACAAGACTCTCAAAGAGTCCCAGAATGATTTGGGTTTGAAAGGAGCTGCAAGCTTACCCTGTCCCACCCCTGCCATGGGCAGGGACACCTCCCACTGTCCCAGTGGCTCCAAGCCCCTGGACACTTCCAGGGATCCAGGGGCAGCCACAGCTGCTCTGGGCACCCTGTGCCAGGGCCTGACCACCCCTCACATGGAGCGATTCCTTCCAACATCCAACCTAGCTCTCAGTTTTTAACACCCCATGAACTCTAACACAGCGTTTTCAGCTACTCATCACAAACAGCTCCTCCACAAGCACTAAAACCAAACCAAAGAAAAATCTGCTAAAATAAAGCAAGCATCAAAGAAAACTGAAAATTAAATCAGGACTAAAAATAGCTTAAGATGCTTAAGACTAAAGGTCCTGGTGGTGAAGACATCAGTGTGTGTGTGATGTGGTCAAGTTAAGGAGCCATCTTAGAAAACACAACAAAAATGCCTAAAAATCAGCATTTTCTTTAACTGAGCAGGCCAATATCTGAGCTCTCCCAGGTGGGTGGTTACTGAGAAAGGACAGCTAAGGAGGGAGGGGCGTGCTGGATGAGAAAAGGCAGCGGTACCGTCATGGAAGACTCTCTCCACGTTGAGCCCGTAGGTGGCACAGGTCTCGTAGTAAGTGCATCTCTTGAGGTCGTTGGACAACTTCCTGGCCCTGGCATCGTCGATCACACGGGGGTTGGTGGAGGTGATGGCATCTGCATAATGACAGGGGGAGAATACCCATTAAAGGTCACTTGGGATTGACAGAGTCACAGGAGGGTCGTGGAAATTGGTAAAGAGCTCTGAGGTCACCGAGTGTTAACATCAACCCATGGTCACCACTAGCCCACGTCCTCAAGTGCCATATCCACGGCACTTCCAGGGATGGTTCCAATGCTTGACGACCGATTCTGCGAGGATATTTTCCCTAATATCCAACCTGAACCTCCCCTGGTGCAACTTCATGCCAGCTCCTCTCATACTGACCAATACCCAAGCAGTAAGTTGAAATACAAATCATGAAGGAGGATGTACATCATTCTGATTTACGTTTCCTTATTAAAATTACCAGTGCACCGATTCTAAAAGCCAAGGGGGAAAACCTCCAATGCTTTTTGCTTTAAATACATAAATTGAGCTCAGCTGTTGCAAAAAAAACAAAATAAAACCACCAAAACAAAAAAACCACAATCACATGAAAGAACAGGAGCTCTGATGCACAATATATTTAAGGAAACAACTGGGTAATTAGTACAAACATGTCAAATGGTTTCCAGGTCTCTATAAGTATCAGCGACTATAGAATGTGAAATATTAAACATGATGTATTTTCAACAAATAGAACTTAACTGTAAATTACTTTCTCAGACTCTGTTGTAAACACCCAAAGAAATGTTGTGGGAACATACTGCAAAGCTGATAAAAATTGTATTTTTCTAAACAATCATACTTGGTAATTCTCTCCAAGAGCTTCTTTTCATGAAAGCTGAGAATCAGAAATTTCAGTTTCTCGAGCTTATCCAGAGGAGCTGAAAAACCCTTACACCAGAACAAAGGAGAAGCTTCTCCCTTGCTACTCCATCATAGCGATGAACTCTGTATACAAAGGTGGTGCTATCTGAAGTGATAATCTTATTAACAGATCTTGAAAAGAAACTTTTTTTTTTTCCCCCAGGAGTACCATGTTACCCTTCTTCCCCATCCCTGAAGTGCTCCAGGACAGGTTGGACAGAGCTTGGAGCAACCTGCGATAGTGGAAGGTGTCCCTGCCCATGGCAGAGAGTGGCACTAGATGATCTCCAAGGTCCCTTTCAGCCCAAACCATTCTGGGAGTCTACAACAGGCACTAATTTCAGCATTTACAGCTGCCCAGAAAGTCCCCCTTAAAATCTGCAACTGTCCACAGCAGCAAAGCAGATTTCTCCTTTGGGAAAAAAGCATCACCTGAACCTAAACATGGAATCAACGATTTGGAATGCTGTATTTGAGGCTCTGCCCTGGGCAGGACTGATGTTGTCATTACCTTGTCATCAGATCAAATTTACAAAAATAAAGCAGAAATTCGGAGAAGTAGGAGCCTGTTTTTATCAGCAGAGGGCGCCGATAACATTTAACCGGAAAGGAACTGATGGGGTTCAGCTCCAGAACAACACAGCTTCCCAAAGTTTCCCTCCTTGTTCCGAGGTGGCCCAGGCTGGGGCACTGAGCTGGCTTTGGAAGTCGGGGGAGAACATCTGGAAGCACTGGGCCAGCGTTAACATTTTGGGAAAGATTTCATTCCACATCTTATTTCAGGAATACCTCAGGAAACCAAGAAGTTCAGGTTACACAGGCCTTGAAGCAACCAGGGCTAGTGGAAGGGGTCCCTGCCCATGGCATGGAGCTGGAATTAGATGTGTTTTAAGGGACTCTCCATCCCAAACCATTCTGGGATTCTATGAGACCAAAGGTATATGTCAAATAATCTATTTTAACATGTATTTATGTATTTCACATATTTCATTTCACTGTCAAGACAAAAAGTGGGTTTTTTCTGAAGCTTATTCCTAGAATTAGCATTATTTCCATCTTTTCAAAAAATCCCCTTTGCATCAGTGCTGCAACAGAAAATGAACTTTTCTTTCTCTGGAAGTAACAGGAAGGAGACCGAAAACCATACCCGTGTCAGAAGGGCACAAAGAAAAAAATATTGGAGAAATGTTTCCCCTTCACCTTTTTCAACTCCAGCTTCAAGCCCAAAACGTGGCCCTTCAAAGCAGCTCCTTTCTGCTTTTTTGGTGGAGTTTCTGCTGTCGTAAGACTTTTTCTGTTCCTACTTCCCCTTTTCCTTCTTATCATCTGTTTCCTCCCTCCAGCAAGTTTGTGATTCCTCCTTTCCTGCTGCCCACACATCCCCTCCCGCTGGCACCCCTCGGCAGGAGGCAGGGGAAGGCCAACTGCTCCCTGACCACGTGGCTGAAAAAAGAGCAAAAAAGCTTCTGCACCACTAGAACACACTAAAAATGAAGACGCCCAAAACTGAACCAAGAACAGTTCACAACACCTGTGTTCTGCCTCTGACACAGAACAGCAACCTGGTGGTAACACTTGGAAGGAGATGTTCCAGGGGGAGGCAACTTAAAAGCTGTGAGGAGCAGCTGGGGGGGCTCAGCCTGGAGAAAAGGAGGCTCAGGGAGGACCTTGTGGCTCTGCACAACTCCCTGACAGGAGGGGACAGCCAGGTGGGCTCTGTACCCAAGGAGCAAGGGACAGGATGAGGAGAAATGGCCTCAAATTGTGCCCAAAGGGTTGTCCAGCCCTGGCACAGCTGCCCAGGGCAGTGCTAGAGTCACCATCCCTGGAAGGACATAAAAGTCATGTGGATGTGGCACCTGGGGACATGGTTTAGTGCTGGCATTGGCAGTACTGAGGGAACAGTTGGATTTGATGATTTTAAAGGATTTTTCCCAGCCTTAATGATACCATGGCTCTGTATGGTCAGGGACAGAACAGCCTCAACTCTACCAGTGCAGCAAACCATTCACAGGACGGAAAACCGGTGAAATATTACTGGGATATGCTGGCATGACAAGGCAGAGAATACTCAAAAGACCACTCGCCAAAGAAAGGGAAATACTCCGGGTACCTTTCCTTTGCTGTATTTCACTTGAGGACAGCTGCTATTTCAGAAGAAAAAAGTGAGGAGAGACGTTGACTCAGGTGGCAAAAAGCTGCATTTCTACTGGATTTACAGAGGTCTCCTGGAGGCACAGCCTGAGGCCAGGGTTCATTCTGCTTCCTACCATGCTGCAGATGATTTTCCACCTCTCACCCTTTTGCCCCTCAGCAATGCCAGAGTGTTGAACTCCTCCAGACTGCCAAGCACATGGAAACTGGCCTGGCTGCAGAACCTCCTGCACAACTGATTTACCTGCCCAAATTCAATGAGGGCATCTATCTCCCAGCTGAGCAAGAAAACCACCATGACCAGCATGCACTGAAAGTATTATTTAAAATTTCCTTGCAAGTCATAAAATCCCAGAATGGTCTGAGCTGGAAGGGACCTTAAAGCTCATTGTGTTGCACCCTCGGCCATGGGCAGGGACACCTTCCACTATCCCAGGTTGCTCCAAGCTCCATCCAGCCTGCCCTTGGACACTTCCAGGGATCCAGGGGCAGCCACAGCTTCTCTGGGCAACCTCTGCAGGCCCTCCCCACCCTCACTGGGAAGAATTTCTTGTACATATCTAACCTAAACTTCCCCTCTTTCTGCACTGCTGAAGTCCAAGAGAGCTGTCAGGACGTTCTTCTCTCACCTCGAACACCATCCTTGCGATGCCACAGCCCTGCAGCAAAGGGGAAAGGCCAGGACACGCCAGCCAGAAGAGCCAAAGTGGTCCCAAAACCCCATGGATCAGGGCTGCACTTACCCTGTGTGCCCACCAGGACCATGGGGATCTCACTAGTGTTGCGATAGTTGGCCATGCGGCTGTAGTAGTGGTAAACAGTCTGGAAGCTGACTTCATCCTCCAAGCTGAACACAAAGATAACAGCATCCACCCACATGGCAAACTGCAGGATAGAAATGGAAAAGGCCAACTGTGAGAAGAGCAGCAAGGAGGGGGAAGGAAGGAAAACCGAGAGAGAAACGCTCTTACCTTCCTGCAAAGGAAATACACACCAGGAAAACTCACAACCAACCAAGGCCTCAGCAGGGGAATAAGCTGCTAAAATGATGAACCTCATCCCCCTGCAAGCCATGGGGATCTGGGATACACAAGGGATTTCCCCACAAGAACATCTCTTCTTCACTGGGGTGTGTAACCACCAGCCCAAGTACTGCCAGTGCACACTGGGTTTGATTCCCAGGACACACAGCAGGCTGGCATTGCTGGATGCGTGCATTTGGAATGAGCAGCACTCGTCTGCAGTGCACACATGCTGATGTTGCTGGTCATAGCTGGACACTTCTCACATCTTAATCCACATCCAAAAGCATTGATTTGAGACTTCCATTTCTTCACCCTACAGACACTCTCAGCTGAGCCAACAGCACCAAGTGCCTCATTCTGCTTTCAGTGGAAGAGCAAACTGCTCTCTCTTGGCATCAGGAACCCGCTGAGGGACATGCGGGTGCACAGGCCAGGCCTAGGTGCTCCCCGGTGACCATGCAAGTGAGAAGATTTTAACTCACAAGTGAATTAAGATTGTTTAAAGGTATTTAACTTAACAGTGAATGTAAACAGGACATCAAGAAAAAACTCCAGCTTACCTCGCTGCCTTTATTTTTCCCTAAGTAACTCCATTCCTACCCAAATTTAGAGCAGTGGAAACAAGCTTCAGCCAGGGGATTTTCAGGCACTTTGTTATACTATTACTACAGCGTGCCAGGGGACATACTAAACAGAGAGGTTCACTGGGGAAAGGCTCAGCATATTCATGATGACTGTATTGAACCCAAACACTGCCTGCGCTGTTATGGTGTAAAAAATAGACAAAAAAATTGTTTTGAGGTTTTCAGGACAGTCAGGAGGACAATCTTCCAGAGGGGAAGGACAGGACTGGTTAACACATAGCAGAGTCACTGCCAGAATAAGGTCAACCACCACACTGTTAAACTGTTCAAATCAGAAGATGCAACCAGAGGAACTGGAGACAGCATCATTATTTGGGAGATGTGGCTTTGTGTCTCATTATAAAATGGTTTTTGTTGACTGGACTCAGCAACATCATGCCAAGGACTCTTCTCAACAACTGCAATGTCCTTAAGGCATCCATTTGGAAGCCAGCAGTCTGTCTAAACCCTCTGAGTGTTTGAGCAGTGTGTACAGCAGCCTTCGAATAAAGACTATTTTAAAACATCCCACAGTGTTTTAAATTTACACAGTGCAGTTTGTGAAGACAAAACATTTCCAGCAATTCCTTGTTTCTCTTTTCATATTGAAACGCAGCTTAAGCTTTCTGGGTATCAGGTCTGTGGCACAGGAAATCAAAGGAAGTTTGGGAAACACAAGGTCTGGCTGGGAACCCTGGATGTCTCACCCAGAGTACTGTGCAGGGAATGGCTTGAAACAAGAATAAACAGCCAATGGCATAAAAATCCATTCTCTGGCTTATTACTATGAGTGAGCAGAGCTGTTAGTTCAAGGAAAGCCCAAAACCAAATTATAAAAAAAGGTTTTAATTTAAAAAGTTGCATACAGCAGCTTATTGTAGGTCAGTGTCCTGGTTTAGGGCAAATTTGGGAGGATTGGGGATACGAGCATCATGAAGTCACCCTAGGACAGTCAGCCACTGGGGTAATTTGGTTTTACAGTAGGGTATTAAATTATTTTCATCTTTGAACCATTTTATCTTAGGCAAAGAAAGGAGAGATCATAGACCCAACAAGAGGAGTCTTCAGGGAAGTTTGCTTTTTCTCCAATTCCGCCAAAAAGAATGGGACAGGAACCTGAGGAATACCCATGACCCAGTGGCAGGAATCTCACATGTCAGCTCCTTACTTATTGCAGTTGGAATTCAATCCCAATTATTGATGAAGCCACAAGCAAACTTTTCATTGCAGGAACTAATGAACAGACTGAAGATTTTTAATAGACATGTAACTTGAAATCACACCCAAAGACTCCAAAGGGAATATACAGAAAACCCTCATAGCTGAAAGGTGAGACAGCACTGATACCTCAAACCTCTTCAGCAAATCATGAGGATGGAGAACAAATCTCAGCCAGGACAGAATCCCAGAATGGTTTGGGTTGGAAGGGACCTTAAAACTGATGTCATTCCAAGCCCCTGCTGTGAGCAGGGGCACCTTCCGCTGGATAACAGCAATCAAAGCCCCAGATTTACCTGTCACCTACCAGGAGCACACCCCGCGTTGTTCCTCGGTCTGCAGCCAGCTCCTGTGAGCTCTGCAAGCCCCATCCTTCAGACACAAAACCATCTCACATGGCCGCATGTACCTTTACACCTCCACTGTTTTCATTTTTAGATGTGTGAATGCTCTCTCCAAGCGTCAGAGGCTGGAAAGCAGGGGGTGCTTCAGCCAAATCCCTCCCAGCCCCAGACAGAGCTTTCCTTGTTGCTCCTGCTGACACGGCTGCAGATGTGCCAACGTTTCATTTTGTCCTGTGACTTCCTTCCAGGATGTCTCTCTCAGCCTCCATTTCCTCCGCATCCTTTCTCTTCCCCTTTGTCCTGGCACCTTCCCCCACGCTCTCGCCCTCCTGGAGCTGTAGTGGTGCATTGAGATCCAAGCTGCTGCTGCTGGCACCGCTCCCCCTCAGCTGTTTGGCGACAGTGCAGCTCCTGATGCTAAATTGCTGCTTGTTTGGAAGCTGATCCCTCCTGGAGGAGCCAAGCAAAGCAAGGCCAGCAGCAGCCAACACCCAGGAAACCCTGCCGGTGCCCAGGTGAGGAGAAGGAGGAGGATGCCCAAGACAAGGATGCTGCCTGCAGAAAGGGTGGCTGGGTCTGAGGTGACTGAAGCAGCACATGAGCAGGCTCTTACTCAAAACAGAGTAAGGGTCAAGCACACAAACCCTCAAGTGTCTTCTCCACTGCCAACGGCTTGGACAGGCTAGGAGAGCTGGGGGTGTTCAATCTGGAGAAATAAAGGCTCCAGGGAGACCTCAAAGCCCCTTCCAGAGGGATGGAGAGGAACTTGGGACAAGGGATGGAGGGACGTAAAACAGAGAATGGCTTCCCACGGCCAGAGGGCAGTGTTAAATTGGATATTGGGAAGGAATTGTTCCCTGTGAGGGTGGGCAGGCCCTGGCACAGGGTGCCCAGAGCAGCTGCGGCTGCCCCTGTATCCCTGGCAGTGTCCAAGGCCAGGCTGGACACTGGGGCTTGGAGCAACCTGGGATAGTCAGAAGTGTCCCTGCCCACAGCAGGGGTGGGAGTGAGATGAGCTTTAGGGTCCCTTCCCACCAGAACCATTCTGTGAAATCCTGATGTGTCACCAGGGGAAGCGCAGTCCTTGGGAATTCAGTGTAAATGAACTGTAGATCCTCACTTGCACAGCCTCAGCCAGAACCCCAAATATTTGCTATGCAGACTCATCCATCCATCCATCGTGACTGAAATTCCAACCATTTGCTGGACAAAACCTTTTTCACCGGAGGGTGATGCTGGAGTTCTCCTAGCAGGAAGATGAGATGGACCCAGGACAGAACAAAGCAGAGCAAGCTCTTTCCAAGGAAGTTTGGAAAAACGAGGAAAGCGAGGCCTTGGGCTCACCTGTGCCTCCGGAGGGCCTCCTTCATCTCTGATCAGCAGCAGGTAGCTCTGTCCATCAACCACGATCTCCTTCTTGAATCTCCCACCTGCCACACAGAGCAGCTCGTTACAGACAGCAAAGGTACAAAACACACAACACAAAAAGGCTTCGCTTGGGGAAAGAAAACGTCTTTTGCAAATTAACCAACAACTGGAATGGAGCTGAAGTTTATATGCACACACATGGGAATTACTTGAAGTTAAGGCATGTACTTGCCTTATTTATATATATATATATGTTTATATATATATATATATATATATATATGAAGAATAAGGATAATGTGGGGAAAAGCCAGCAATTGCCTTACAACCCACGCTGGGTGTCCTTGTGTTGATACATACAGGTAAAACCCTGTTTGTATCATCTGATTTAAATAATTGTGAGAGAAGTGTCTCTAAGAAAGGCCAAGTTGCACACAAACCAGTTTCTTGTGTCAATCAGCATTTCCTCAAGGGAAGCCAGTTCTCAGAGCACACGTGGGATGTTATGGGGATGAGAGCTCTACACTCACACACTCACAGTTAGGGGAAGATACCAGACACATGTTAGACAAAACGCTACCACAATGGTGCTACGTCTGGAGAGATGTGCTAAACCCACAGAGTTGTGCTGAATCTCAGACCTGCTCTGGACACCTGGATAAAGAGAGTGGAGTCACAGCCTCCAACCATGTCCTATTCCTGATCCCGTATTTCCAGGGAATGCAGAACAAGGGGTGCCTGTGACCACCAAGGAGGCTCCAAGCCCTGGAGCAGCTGCTCTGTCACCTCCTGCCCCCTGGCTCACAGGGACTCAGCCACCACCCCAAGGCAGGGTTGGGATTGCTTCTTTTGGGGCTAAAAGCATACTTCGGGCACTCTGCTGCCTCTCTCAAAAATAACAAATCCTGTTTAGGGCTTCTGGTGTGACAGAGCCTAAGCCAAGATTAGCCAACTTGGCCTAAGCATTGGGGAGGTGTTTATGCTCCTCTCCTGGAGCAAACCCACTCTTATCTCCCCACCTTAAGCCCCAAAACCCTCCAGCTTAGCATCACCCACCCTCACAGCTGAGCTTCCCACACTGAGATAAAACACATCTGCTAACATACCCTAAACTTCACTCCTCACTCCTGTTTTTTAAACTGGAACAGTTCTGATTTGAACCCTATTTCCCAGCTTTGAAACTTGTCATTCTTCCAAAACCAATGCCTTGAAACACGTGCTGAGAGCCCACAGCTCCGACCTGCTCTCCAAACAAGCTCCCTAAAGCAAGTAAGTCAGGCTAATGCCAATCCTCAAAACACAACAGTCTGCACAAAAATTGCTGCCTTAGGGGAACCCCACACTGGCTTAGACCCACCATTCCCCTCCCCAGCCCAACCACAACAGCAGCTTTCAAACCAAGATTACTCCACAGCTCAGCTCTGAGCAACATTCAAGCGTGTTTAAACACATTTTGTGTTTAATAAAAGATGTAAGAATGGGAGGTTTTGTGGGTTTGTGCTGGGGTTTTTTTTAATCTTTTCTTTATAAACTTATCCTATTAGCAGTATTAAACATGCAACAAGCAAGACTATCCTATTTCTGGTTGTTTAATGGCACAGAAGGAACATAAGAACTACGTATGGATTTTCATTATCTCACTCACAAAGTGGATTTTCAATCCTGCCTTTGCAGATCAGGTGGCAGATAAATATATATCGTTACTGAACCTGAAAAGAACAATCCCAAACAAGTGTAAAACTTGTCAAAGAAACCAGTCTCAGCTCTCAGGAACTGGATTTCTATTAATCAGACCATTATTTCTATACCTTGTCGATTAATTGCACGTGCTTCCCAATGAAGTGTTAACTAAGATGAATTACTTAATACAGAGCCCTCCAGAGAGGGGTTTTAAAGCTGTAAGTAACAATGGAAATGCACTACATGTGTGATCAGAGAGGAAAAGTTCTGCCTAATTGCCATTTCCTATTTCTTTTTTTTTTTTTTTAAACACTGAAAGTTTCCCCAGCTAATTATAAAATACCACACACCGAATGCGTTTAGGAGCCAACTCATTATTCCTGTGGTCAATAGGATGCCTTGCCAGTCTCACTGTACCTTCAAACACTCCTCAGAGGCACAAAGAAGGCACAGACAGGGTGGAATAAAAAGCTTAAGTAGAGAATCGAAAAATAAAAAAAATATTTGAGTGTACATACGCAGCTCACAAACGTAAGCCCTAAGAGATTTACTCTTCATTATCTGACTGTTGAGAGCAGCCTGGAGAAGGGTACTAAATTTAATAAATACGGTGCAAGTTAGCAACAGCTCTTTTCCTATGTGAATCCACACTAAATGATCACCTTGGGGACCTGCTCCTTGCCTTCCCCAAAAACACTGGGCGTGGAGCTCAGCGCAATTATTGTTATTTCCTACATTTAAATACTGTAATATTTACAGTATTACATTCAGATCCTGACGTGCTGTCTCACTTCACCAAGGGCTGTCACCCTGCTGCAGCCAAGAGGCACAGTCAGCTCAAATCTGATCAAGTGGCTTCTTCACCCTGAAAAGCAGGATGTGCTCATTAGCTGGAACAGGCACATCCTCACAATAGCTGGTTTTTGTTTGGATTTAAGGATTTCATGACAAATAGTTTGAATTTAACACCCCTCCAACCAAACTGTTTCAAAGAATGCCCTGCATTTCCAAGCTGTACTAAATATTTCAAAAAAAAACATCTGAAGGCTCAGAAATGGAAGAGCAAACTCACACTCATCCCTTGAGGAAGAATTATTTTATGCAAATCTCAGCTCACAGCAGGGTTCATCCCTAATAACTTGTGTTTCTACACCATTATAAGCACACCACAAAATTAGGTGCTGCACAGGACGGAGATTAAGAAAACCTACCTCAACATCAAGAATTTACACAAACAAAAGCATAAACAGTAAGAATATAAAGAGCAAGGCTGTACCCTGCAGGTATCTGTGGCTGTAGGATTAAGGCAAACAATAAACTGCTTCTGCCTTTGATTTGATGAGCCTTGATGAGACCCATGAGCAGTTTGGGCAAGGGCAGCAATTTTGGGACGGTTCAGCTCGGACAGAACTGTGTTCATTATTTTTTAAAAAAACACATCTTGGAGTTTGTAAATCACTACAGGCAAAGAGAAATTAGAGAGATCAGCCAGTTCAAATATTGGACTACGGCAACCCATGAGGAAGCCAAACACTCTCCCAGGACTACAAAATACCCTCTATTTTCCCAAATATCTGCGTACGTGACGGAGCCGGGAATTACTGTCTAAACCAACGGCACTGAGAACAAAGAAATTACCTTCTTAATATAAAGAAGGAGCTCAAAACCCACAGCACCACTCCCAGGGGAGGTGGCTGGCTTTGCTCTGGTCCCATCAGGATTATGACACACGCAGCTTTTTAATGAGGGGGTTTCTCAGCTCCCAGATGTACCTGCCAGGGGAGGGGACGACTGGCAGCCGAAGGATGAGGCACCACGGGCACTTCCAGCAGTTATTCCCAGTTTTCCAAGGCTAGAACAGTGTCCATTCACACAGGCTCATTTTCAGATGTGCACAGAATTTTTACAGGTGACAAATGCTTCTCCTGTGCCCAAACCTACTGGCACAGGGTGAAGCAGCCCACAAACCACCCCAGCTCCCTCAGGTGCATCTGGCCACACACTCCTGCTGTAAAATGCCCCACATAAACACACAGCTTTCATCAACAGAGCTAAATAAATTCTGTGCATCAGCAATTTACAACCCTGGCCCAAGACCCAGCACAAATCAGCACGGGAGGGATCAACAACAGCTTCCTGATCTCATTTCCATGCACAACGCTCCAGAGGCGAGCGCACGGAATCAGCAGCGGCGCAGGAATTAACCAGCAAAAATTGGTATTCATTTTAAACACTGCACACGTTTGTAATCAGAGGTGCTCTCTGTTACAAAAGCTGGATATTACACGGGGAATTCCGGGGATGAAGGCTTTAATGCAGGCTCTGACAGCCTGGCCACCCCCTCCTCTCGCCCGGAGCTGTTCCACCGCCTAATTGCTCAGCGGAGCAGCCGCTGATTTTGATTTTGCTGCCGTATCCCCAGGCCCCACCACGCTCACCAGGCTCTTTATTCGAGCAAATTGCCACGGGGATGAAGTTATTTAGCCATATGAGAAGGATAAATTTGGGGGGCTGGCCACGCGACAAGCGCAGGCAGCAGCTGAACATCTACTGAGGCAGGGCAAGACAGAAGGTAGGAGTGAGGCAGCTCTAAAAGCCTGTATTTTATATTCCCAGTGACATGTGCATTTTGACAACAGCAGCCAGTTGTCTCACACATGCATGTTCTCTCCCTTTTTTTTCTCTCCTCAGAAGATAGAGAATAGTGCCAAGAACCTGGCACCTCTTCCGGGAAACACGTTCAAAAATTCTCCGTTCAAACAGATGGCCAAATAGTGGTCTTCTGGTTCGCTACTCATACTTTTTATTTAAATAAACTGATTTTCAAATGTTTTTCGCAGCATTTCTACACACACAGACACACAAAAAAACAAGGTTCTTCCCTCAGAGGGTGCTGGGCACTGACCAGGCTCTCCAGGGAATGGTCATGGCCCCAGTCCTGCAGCAGGGTTTGGACAATGCTCTCGGCGATGCACACCGTGGGATTGTTGGGGTGTCTGTGTTGCCTCAATGATCCTTCCAGCTCAGGATACTCCATGATTCTATGATTATGGGTATTTCCTGAATACAACGACTGTGCTAAACAACAGTTCAGAAACCGTGAGGGGCCTGACCTGGGTCCAGGATCAAAGACCAAGGAACCATCATTGTCACAAGAGACTGAAGCTGCAAAAGGACCCTGGACCCCCTTCCCAACAGACTACCTGAGTAAAACAAACCCTAAAAGACAAAAAAAGCAGCCTGGACTGAGCTTTTCAACCCCCACCATCTGCTTCTCTCAATAGGTTTAGGATATAGTTCAGGAAATACATGGAGAGGTTTCCTGGAAGTATCAAGCTTTACCCAATTAAAGCAAGGTACCCCCACAGGCACCACATATAAATGCAATATTGCATCATATAATCTCACCTTTACCTAAAAACTGGCAAGGAAGCAGTAATATATGACCTTGCAACTTCATGGAAAGGGGGGGGTCACTGCTGGAATTTTAGTAGCAGCTGCAATGACATTAAACAACTGAACTCTGAGATCCATTCACTGATGTATTTGCAGTGTCTCTCCAGAAGAGCAGATGTAATGGGTTCCCAAAACCTGGCAGCGATTTGAAGGGACACCAATGGAATTTTAAGTTTGTAAGTGATCAGGAAAAGAGCTTACACTTGAAAAATATATTAAAATTACCTCAAACTGCAGGGTTGGAAATTCCATGCAGGGCAGGCCCTGGCACAGGGTGCCCAGAGAAGCTGTGGCTGCCCCTGGATCCCTGAAGTGTCCCAGGCCAGGTTGGACACTGGGGCTTGGAGCAGCCTGGGACAGTGGGAGGTGTCCCTGCCCACAGCAGGGAGTGGAATGGGATGAGTTTTAAGGTCCCTCCCAAGCCAAACAATGCCCAGGATAAACAGGCTGAGCTACATCCAGTGTTTTATCTCAAGCAGAAGGAGAGGAAGGCGACTGATTAACCACCAGGATAAATGGGAACAAACCAGAGCCAGCCTCTGAGCAATTAAGATTCCCTCATTACCCAGAGACAGGACCCAGGAGCAGAGCAGAGCATGTTCCACTTTCACTGCAAAGCTCCTGACAGCCAGTGCAGACTGGGCTAAGCCAATTAGAAAGGGCCAGTCTTAAAAAAATCACTGTAATGTGAGTGCAGACGTGGAGGTAAAGCACACTCTGTCCCCATCAAATAAGTCATCTGAAAGAAGCAGCACGATACTAATCCAAGTTTCTGCAGCAGTTTCAACTCTCCTGCACTCAGTTTATTAATAACCTAGAAGATGGAAGTAACAGGCTATTTAGTTTCTAGATAATGAAGCAGGAGGGACTGCAATTATGGTAGAAAATTGGATTGTACTTCACCATGACCGTAATGAGTTTGAGAAATAAAAGGGAAAAATAAAAGCAGCATCATGGGGACAAAAGTAGGGACAAACCAGCTGTGGAAAGATGGGGCAGGACGAAGCAAGCATGTGAGCCCTGGTTGTTTAGGAGAACAGACTAGGAAGGGAGAAGAGTGTGAGCTCTTACTAAGAAATGAACTGCTGATCCCGTTTTATGGCAAGGGAAATACTTTTCCCATCTTTCCAGTTATGAATTATTATGGTCCCAGGTAAACAGGCAAGAATATCAAGTGGGAGCAGATGTACAAAGCTCTACACCCCAATTCCAGGGATAAACCTTGGCTTCAGACACTCCTCAGTCCAACATGAAGCAGGAACACATCTTTATCAGACACTCACTGCACATCAACACACAGAAGTTGTGGCACTGAGCACGTAAAAGCTGAACATGAAAAACACGAACATTCTCCTAGTTCAGAAGCATTTCTGATGGATTAAAGGAGAGGAAAAACAACCTCTAGGAACCTGTGGGGAACCCCCTCTTCTGACACTCACCCAGAGCCTTCATACCCACTCCAACCTTCCAGTATCAGGAGCCTCTTGCAGCCACAAGCTGACAAGGACCTACAACTCAATCACTGCTCCCACGTCTACTAGCAGCTCATTTTTCATCTTTTTTGTTTTCCTATTTTGGTTTATTTTATTGACAGCAGGTGCAGAGAGTTGCTTACACCTCACACCCACTAATTGTATACACACAAGTCTAATTTTAAAAGCTTATTTTTATCAAAGCAGTCGGAGACAGAAAAAAAACCCCAGCGAGTCAGCTCCTTCAGGCAGGATGTGACACCACTCCAGCACACACCCACCTTTTTCCACCACCAGTCTCTTCCAGTTTTAAATGTTCACAGCCCAAAACACCCCTTTCCAAACAAAGTTCCTTAGAAAGTCAGCCCCGTGATTTAAAATATCACTTTATTTTTTTATTTTTTTTTTTGCTGCAGCTCCTTCTAAGTTGGCTTCTCAGGCATTTCATCTTCCAGACAAACCCATCCCAGCTTTCAATCTAACACGAAATTCATCTGCTCAAAATTTCTGCTTGACTTCACAAGCTTCCAACATAACTGCAAACTCTTAACGTGCACTAACAAACCTTAAACACCTCACAAAGATAAATGCAAAAACTATCTCCTGATGCACACATCTCAGGCCTTTCCTTACTCCTCTTGCCTTTGTTTTTTATACCCAGCCAGCTTCTCTAATACCTGTCCTTTCATTGCCGTTTTACATCACAAATAGCAACCCTAAAGTTAAAATTTGCCTTAGCAGTGGTTACACCATGATCTGCCCTCCCTAAAATACCAACACCTGGTGAGGTGTCTGGTGAGGGGCCTGGTGAGAATTCAAAATACTGTAAATAAAATGCTTCCTGATACAACCTCCCAAAACAACAGATTCAGTGGAAGGGAGGAAAAAGCAAGGCTCACAATAAGAAATCAAATACAAGCTGAACAAGGAGCACGTTCAAAGAAAAATATTAAAATCTGGCTTTGAGATCAAGAGTGAAACAGTGGGATGTGATCTAGAAATACATCCAGAACAGTACTGAGAAATAAAGCAAAAGGCACGTCCAGCAGGAACCACTCCAAACTGGCTTCAAAGGCAACAGCAGCAGAAAGCAGGGAGCACTGGAGACTTAAACCCTTGGAACCCCAGCAGTGTTTAGGCTGGAAAAACCCTCTGACATCACCAAGTGTGACCCCTAACCCAGCACTGCCAGGGCCACCACTAACCCCTGTCCCCAGGTGCCACATCCACGTGTTTTTTTAACACTTCCAGGGACAGTGACTGAGTCCACCACTGCCCTAAACAGCCTATTTCAATGCTCAACCAGCCTTTTGGAGAAAAACTTCTCCTTAATATCCAACCCAAACCTCCCCCGGGCACAACTTGAGGCCATTGCCTCTTGCAGCATCACTTGCTACTTGGGAGAAGTCACTTTTATTCCTGGTAAGAGCCTGAAGTTGTATCAGAAGTTAGAAAACTGCTTTACAGTTTTTTTCCTGAGACACAACCGTCAGAGGAGCCCGTTATGAGAAGGACACAAACGCTACAGACATCATTTCCCAAAAATCTCTGGGCATTCAAGATGTTAAAGAGAACACCTTAAAGACCCTCCAAGGCACACAACCTAAAAGGAAAGCCCTTTCTGGCAATCTGCTTCCTCACCACCTCCTAAAGAGCAAATACTTGAGTTTTTCCTTTAATTAACAGAGCTCCTTATTTGTGTGACAGTTTAAACAGTCCTCAAGCCGACAGCTGGAGCAGAGGATTTTTCAAAGGGCTCTCTAACCCACACAGGCAGTCCCGGAGGGCGAGGAGAGGGAAGGGCTCCAGAGGGGA
This sequence comes from Sylvia atricapilla, assembly GCF_009819655.1. Classification (NCBI taxonomy): domain Eukaryota; kingdom Metazoa; phylum Chordata; class Aves; order Passeriformes; family Sylviidae; genus Sylvia; species Sylvia atricapilla. The sequence goes on along the minus strand of NC_089146.1, from coordinate 1,547,712 downwards.
GAGGGCAGAATACATAAACACCCTCTTTTATGCTGAGCCTGAAAGGCTCCAAAAGCCCAGGAGAACCCTCTGCAGCAGCGCTTTAAGAGGATCAAAAAAGAGACAAGTGTTGTTTTATATCTGGGTGTCAGCGTGAAATGCCAAATAAAAATAATCAGTCGGTACCATTACAGCAAAAAGGCAGACAAAGAACTGAAAAGAGGTAATTTTGAAACACATGTCCCAAGTCATCACTGTCTTCTGAACACAAGACAGTGTCTGCCTGTGGGTTTACAGGCCAAAAAAAACCTTCACGTGCCCCAAAGTGCTGAAGGGGCTTGTGAAAACCGCACCAAGGATTTGAAACCAATACAGAAAATTTCAGCTTCCTCAGGTTTTGCAGCTCAAGAACCACAAAATGTGGCTTTAAGGTTAATGTGGCTTTTTTGAACTCATGTTGGGATTCCTGCAAAACCTCCCTGTGTCAATTTTCGCAGGTATGATGGCGATTTGCCGGAATTGAAAAAAAATCCTGAACAAAAAGGCATGAAGGTTTTCCAAGGAAAGCACCCAAGTACATCCTCACAGGACACACTGCTCTGCCCTTCATTTGCATTTCAGCCAGCTGCTCACCGAGAACAGAGCACACAGATTAGTCTGGGACACATCCTCTTTTTATTCATCAAAGATCAAATTTGGGTGTTTAGTAAATACGGCCTTCCTACCTATTTGAAAAATATTAACTAGATAAAAATAGCAAGTGGCTTCTCTAAAGAGACTGGCAGCCTCAGGAACCCGATTGTTCGCAGCAGGCAGATCACGTGGAGAAGGGGACAAGACTCTCAGTGCTGCAGAGGGGAAAAATGGTCCCGTTCTGCCGCAGCTCCCGCGTTCTCTACTCAACCCAAAACACACAGTGCAACCCCACCCCGATGTTAAATCTCTCAGCACAAGCAGATGCAAGCAAAGAAGGATCCCAGAGCGGTTTGGGTCGGAAGGGCCTTTAAAGCCCAGCCCATTCCACCCCCTGCCATGGGCAGGGGCTTTCCATCATCCAGGTTGCTCCAAGCCTGGCCTTGAACACTTCCAGGGATGGGGAGTCTTTTCTCATCCCTTTTGGGTTTTTTTTCCCCGGGTGAACCAGGTCCACATTCTTGCATTCAGCCCAGGATCAGGCCTGAATGAAGACACCTGGAAGGTCATCCCAGTTCACAGATTACGCCTGAACTTTCTGCACAGATATTGTGTAAGGGTCTGTGGCCAGGAGAAAAATCTCTTAAGAGGATGTGAACAAAAGCAGCTGAAATTATAAAGCACTCTTCCTCAATCCTCCTTGCATAATTACCCTTTGCTGAGGAAGCATCAGACAGAAATAGTGACTCGAGATAAACTGAAAACTATAGAAACCCACCCCTCAAGATGTAATTTCTACACAGAATCAGAATCCTTTAGGTTGGAAAAGGCTTGAAGGTCATCAGTGCATGTTTTTGTTACAGGCTGATAACTTATTTTCATACTACTTTCATGACATGCTTCAAAGAGAAGGCTGAGGGTGATACTTCATTTAATATTTTAATACTAAACCTGACCATTCCTGCCATTTAGATGATAAACTGCTCGTTGTGGTACTGAAAAAAAGTTATGTGGTGAAGGCTGCAATAGTATAAAAATATTTTTAGGTCAAATTTGGGAAGAGAGTAAACGATCACAGCCTTCTGAAAAAAAAAATCAAAGGCTTTATTCTGTACCTTTTACTGGGGGAAAATATGATTTTTATCGTAAGTTCCTCCACAAAGAGATGAAACTTCCACTGACTGCAACAGCTACTTACTGCCTCAAGTGGGGATGGCATTTATGCTTTTTAAAACACTGAACATAATTACTCCACATGAAATGAATAAATGACTCTTAAATAAATCCCAAAGTATGTAGAGAAAAATCCTCCTTTTTTTGTCATCCCAGCTGAGATCCCAATTTGTCTGATGTTTTATTAGACTCACTGGAAAACAAAGTACTGAAATAATCATGACACAAAATATTCACAGACATGCCAAAGATGTGGAAAAGCCTTTAAGTTATGTTTCACACCTCTGTGGCTTTTTGGAAACAAAACCCAAACAAGTAACAGAATCCTCCAGACACTCACTACTCCTGTAAACTTCAGTTCACCTTGGTCTGCAAAGAATGCAGTCTCAAATTCCACACACACCACACATTTCCCTTCGCTCCTACAGGCAGAATTCAATTTTAGATGGGGGGAAGTGAAACCACAGCATTTCCCACACTTGTTTCAGCAGGTAAAGCACCCAGCAGTAGTAGCTTTTCATCAATCACTTAGCAGGTCCTTGGTAGATCACAATTCCCTAGGATTCTTTTATTTCCCATCGTTTCCTTCTTGTATCATCACAGAAAAACTGAATGTCCCAAACTACTGAAATCCCCCATTTACAACAGGGTAACACATTGCTGCTTTTCTTACATCTGATTTAAAATATGTCACTCAGCAGCACAGCTGAGTGCATTTTAAATATGCAAAGGAAGAGTCTCAAGGCCGTTTTTCTTCGTAATAAAAACTTACTCTTTGAGAAAACGAAGGTTTGCAAGTTACAAGCACATGAGGGACTGAAAAGTTCTGAACAGAAATAAAAACTGGGGCAGGCAGAGAAAGAAAACTCTGCTGTGAAGTGTGTGATTCCTCCTCATGGTGGGGAGGTGGTGATGGGCAGCAAGAGAAATCCCGCACTTAGAGAGCTGATGGAAACTTGAACCCGTCTTTACACAGTTAAAATTCACTGACTGGAATGCTGAAGCCTTCAAGGCCTACAGGAGATGTGGCACTTGCCTCATGCAGGGTAGGTTTGGTGGCAATTGTAGCAATTTAGAAAGCAAAGATGAGCAGGAATAGCAGTCCCTGGCCCTAATCACCACTTTCACGTGAAGCAAATCTCCATCACTTCACCCATTAGGCACTAATTTTATGATGCCTGATAAATTTAGCTGTTGGGAAGCCATTCCAAGCCAGTAAACTTGGGGTTTTTTCCTTAACTGATCAAGCAGCTGACACCTTAACATCCGACATACATCCTCCTCTTTACTCGATTTAACAACCTGGCACGTTTACAGGCACTCAGAAAAGGGAGAGGGAGGACCCACAAGGGTCTCCAACATAAAGGATTACACTTTCTGTTCTAGGGGCTTGTTTGAAGGACCTGAAAGTGCTCAAGGCTGTGTTGGACAGGGCTTGGAGAAACCTGAGATAGTGGAAAAGTGTCCCTGCCTGTGGCAGGGGATGGAAGAGGGTGAGCTTTTAAAGGCCCCTCTAACCCAAACCACTCTGTGGTTCTGTGATTCTCAACAGAGAAGTAAAACACTACCAAAGCACCACTACAGATGTTTGCTGAGCATAATTTATATGGGTTGAGTTTCCTTTAATGTTGACTTGATTGGAAACCTTGACCTTATCCCTCACAAGGCGAATCAGAGCTCTTAATTATTCCAGTTTTCCTCCTGTTAATGAAATGCAACAGGGTCATTAGTGAGGCTTGTCAGCCACACTTATGTGCAGAGAAATGATTTGACACTGCTTTTGTCATCTAATCCTTTCAGGAAAAACAGTCACAACGTCACTCCAACACTGTAAATAAAAATCCTTCAAGACAAAGAGGACAGATGGCAACACTCCCAAGGAATATCACCTAAAATATTCATCCTTTGGAAGGAGAGAAGGGTTAGCCCTGTCAACAGTCAGTGGATTTGAATCCTCCAAGGGAAAAAACCCAACACAAATATTGTCTGTTCATAAAGTGAGGGAAGAGATCTGTCAGGAAAGTGATTTTTGCTATACTCAGTGACACTACACCCTCTATCAGCATTTCTCACTATCAGCATCCAGAAGCATGATCCACACACACTTCTGTGCAGAGGCTCAATTGCTATCATCAATTATTATTGTCAGTTCCAGCTACAAACCAGCTAAAACATTTAGGGCAAACTTACAAACTGCAAGACCTCAGTGGCAGGGCAATTCCACAGGAAAAGCCTTGTCCATATCCCTCCCTTCCCCTCTCCTCCCATTTTAACTACAATTCCAAGTTGTTAAAATGTCAACTACCAAGCTAAACCAGCTTCCTGTGGCAAGAGTTAATTAGAAACAAATGTTATCAGAGATGCATGAAACTACAAACTACTGCTCAAGAGACGACTACAGCAAGAGACAAAAACAGTGAGATGCACTAAAGACTTGAAATCAAAAGGAAACAACTCAAAATGATACACAAAACAAGGGGAAAAAAAACGCTCTAGTACAGAAACCACCATCTGTCCCTTCAAAACGAGAGCTGCCATGAAGACAATGTATAGTTACCTGCATCCATATCTGCAAAGAAGGGAACAGCCAGTAAGGAAAAGAAGGAACCAGAAATTCAGTGTCTCAGAGTTGGATTTAAAAGTTCATAAGGAGAACAGATAAAGAAAAATAATCAAAAAAGTATTTACTGTAAGATTAAACCTTGATATGGTAATGTGACATTTTTGATTTCAAGCTATAAACTTGGATTAATGTTAAACACTACAGCATACAAATTAATTTTCTATGCTATGAGAACATTAAAAAAAAAGACCAAATATTTAATATATTAAACAATAGGCAAGTTACACCTTTATGTTTCAGCTGGTAAAGATTTTTTTATTCTCCCAACATCATGATTGTACAGAAATCTACCACTACAGACAGTAATTGTGGCTTTCAACAGCCCAAGTGAAAGCAGCAGCACTACTGAGAGCAGTCAACTCCTCTCCACCAGGACTAATTCCCATATGGACACAAACTAGGGCCAAAGTATTTAAAGGATGCTGAGCAGTTATGGAAAATCTACAATTACACCCATTGTACATATTTAGCTCGGGCTGGAGAATGTTAAAGCAAAAATCCCCATGAATTTGGAAGTAGCACATCGGGGTTTTTTTTGCTAATTCATTTCTGCATGATCAAAAATGAGCAAGGATGTGTAGCTTGTGGGGGAAGAATAAGAGTGGGATTTGTGTGTGCACATACCTTCAGGTGACTCCTCCTGGACATAGGTGCCCGTCAGGTACCGGTGCACCAGCGCAGACTTCCCACTCGCCAGGTTTCCCACGATCCCCTGGAATTAAAAATGAAAATAAGGAACAAAAATTTCAACTGCAGTTAGTCCCCGTAAAAGACAGTGCATTCAAGCAAAATCTTCACATGGAAATAACTTCCCAAACAGACGTGGGGCAAAATACGCCAAGAGAGGAAATAAACGGCAGAGTGGTTTGAGGTGGAAAGGACCTTAGATCACCTTGTTCCACCACCTTCCACCATCCCAGGCTGCTCCAAGCCCCATCCAGCCTGGCCTTGGACACTTCCAGTGATCCAGGGACAACCTGTGCCAGGGCCTCCCTACCCTCACAGGGAAATATTTCAGCCCAACCCCACAGGAATTTTCTTCCTGGAGGCGCTCAAATGCCAAAAGCCTTGAAGGTGTTTGGGGTTTGTGGCTTTAAAGGGGTGCACAGAGCTGAGGACACTGTGCTCCCTTCTTTCCCCTTCTGAAACAAACCCAGCCTGCTCTGTTCTCTCCTGTTTACTCGACCCTCGCCAGAGGTTTGGAACACAAGGTCCCAGGAGAGAAGATGAACTCTGCTGATCTGGCCGAGATTGCCAAACGGGCCGAGGCAGCAGCAAGGAGCTGCACGTCACTGCACATTCTCTACCCCATCCTCTTAATCCTAACTGGCAAGAAGCCTCCCTCCTTATCAAAAATGGCTTGGCAGGACCCGGCCGCGTGTGCTGGCACCCTAATCACACCGAATTCTCCCCTGCCTTGGGCTGACCCCACAGCGTGGGCAGCAGGGATCCTGGCAGAGCGATCCTGGGATGAGTCACAGGAAGAAAACAACATCTCTAACGTGTCCCTTACCCCCAGAACATGAAGCAACCCCTCAAATTAATGACTTTTCCCTCCATTCTATGCCCATGAACTGCAGTACATTTGTCTACTCCCACTCACACCACAAAGCCACCGAGACCTGAGGGAAGCCTGTGAGTAACCAGCCTGGCCTTGGCACCTCTCGTCGTCACCAAATTGACACCATCTCTCCTTCCATACAAAACTTCCCGATGAGAAGTTCATTCCCACTGTTTCTTTGCCTACAACAATGTACAGAACCTCCCCTGTTTAGGATTCATCACCACTGAAAAAGTTAATTTAGTGTGTGAAAGCTGAACTGCATATTTAATGGTCTACACACTTGGCCAAGACACAGTTTTCCAGTGAAAACTTCACTTAGAAGTGATTAGCCTTGTGTGGATGGAAATTAATATTATTTTCTACTACACTTGTGCCAAAACTGCAACTGCCAGGCACAACAGAAAAACACCAACTTAGGGGTCCAGACAGAGGCAACATCCCATGGTGGGATGTCTTATTCTCTCCAGAGACCCCCCAGTATTTGAAAGACATCAAATGATTCAAGAGCACAATTTTATATTTTTAATTTTTTTAAATATCCAGAAGGTCATACCAGGTTACACCATTTGACAGCACTTCAGGTTCTCTGACACATTCCTACAAAGTAAGAGCGATAAGTCTACACTGGGGGGAAAAAAGAAGAAAAAAAAAAAAATCTGACTTCTAATAAAATTCCTCTCTTCGTCAGCATTAATATTTGCTTTAAGGCTGATCCCCCACAGTATGACAAAAATGCCAGCCTGTTTTCATATTCCTCTCTGCCCTGTTTTATACACAAACAATCCGAGTCATCACCATTTATTTATGGATATGTCTGAAATGCACCAAGTTATGACAAGCATGTTAGGGAACAAAAATACCACCCTAACCCAGTTCAGAGAGGAGAAAATTCAGCTACAACTTACTGCTCTTTTCAGTTATGACTTGTGCAACACTGAATCATTTATTTCCATGTGCCAGACATGCTGCAAAACAAACCCAAGCCACTCTGCCCATTCCTCCTAAAGCCTGTTGGGAAAAATCAGAAACTGTATTGATGGCACTTGGCATTTTAAAGCTGCCCAGGAGAGGAGCCTGACTGTACTTTGCATATTTCTTTGCAAGAAAATCAGTGATTTTATCCAGAAATACCTCATGTTTATTCTGCCTAACACACCCTTATTTACCATAAGAATAAACAGAAATAATCAGAATAATCAAATAATCAGAAATACCAAAGGTAGTGGTCTCACCATGCTCTTGACCACAATAAAAGCATCAAAGTCCAGAAGTAAAACTCAAATACTGGATCAGCAGAAAGCAGTTATAGAATCCCAGACTGGTTTGGGTTGGAAGGGACCTTAAATCTCACCCAGTTACAACCCCTGCCATGGGCAAGGACACCTTCCCCTATCCCAGGTTGCTCCAAAGCCCATCCAAGGTGGCCCTGAATATCCTTCTGAGCACTGGAAAGAAACCAAGCCTCATGTTGCTAAAAAAAGGAGGCCAAGACTGGTGTTCTTTCCTCAAAGACACGCTGAAAAATACCTCCTCCCTTTATTGCAGCCCTGGGGGCTTCCTCTGCTCTCCCAAAGCCACTTTCTGTTCCCTTTAAAACCCTGCAGAGCCCAAAGGGTACAACAGCCAGTCTAGAAATAAAGTCATTATCAACCAACCACCTCGATTTAAGGACCTCCCAGCCTGTGCAGGAGGACAGCCTCTCCCTTTGACACAGCCCTGCTGTTCCTCAGGCACAAGGAGCACCCAGGAGGGGCTGAAGCAAGGGGATGACACAGAGGTGACTCAGGGCCCTGACCCCTCCCCAAGGGCAGATGTGCAGGAAAGGCAGAGCAGATTTCAGCCGGGCTTCCTAATTTACCCTTCCTGCTGGAGCACAAGTTCACAGGCACAGCTGGCACTGCTGGCCTCCACCGTTTACAGTGCTATAATCAAATTAGTATTTTTGTAACAGCACAAGCTCTGCTTTTACCCTTGGACAGCCATCTCGTGGCACGCTGACCACTGCAAATCAATTCTCTGCAGCAGCAACACAGCTGAAATCTGCTCTCCCAGCCCTGCTTCAGACAACACAGGGGCCACACACCCAAGGGGAACACTCGTGAGATACCACAAGAGAAAAACGGACCCCGAGACCATCACCTGGTGCTTGGTAATTGTTTGTGTTCAGAATCACAACATGGAGTATCTGCAGCTCTGCTCTCACCTGCAATTCCCAATTTTCTTGGTGGGTGCTGTGAATCAGCAGGGCTCAGAGAAGGGGAAGGGATGTGCAAGGAAACCCAGGATAAGCCAGCTAACAGTGTTGGACTCCTATCCAACCAACATCTTCCAGTCCTGAATTCCTGGTTTTTTCATTGTGTGAGGTATTTGGGGTCTTCAAAATGACACCAATCTGTTTAACAAAACGTGGCGACTCTTCCTGTATAAGGGAATTACATCCACTGACTGCCAGATTTTTCCTGTACTCACCTTGAGCGCTGCCAAAATCAAAACAGCCACAGAACTGTAGTTGTGAGGATGCTGCTCCCATTAGAATGCCTCTCTAAGTGCATTTATCCTGATAAGTGTGGCCTTGCAGATTCTCTCACCTCTATAAGAACACTATTATCAACACACATTTGGGAAAGGTTTCAATTCTTCAAAGAGAGAGAGAATAAACATTTGGTCCTTTAAGAAATCATGAAAACTTATTATGGGGAGATAAAATGAGTCATGTCAGCTGCTAGCTTCCACTGCCCTCATAAGACTTCCCTGCTGAGAAGATCCCCCTCGGAAGCTGCTTCGTGGAGTTAAACAAATTCAAACAGCAATAAAATACTGTGAGGTCTTTGAAGTACAATTAAGATAACTATTGAATATACATCATGTTCATAAAGATAGCCTCAACCCTGGCTTCCAGAGTGAGCCTGAGGGGGCTTGGAGCAACGTGGGATAGTGGAAAGTGTCCCTACCCATGGGAGGGTGGAATGAGATGGGTTTTGAGGTCCCTCCCAATCTAAACCCTTCTGTGAGCCTATAAAAGATACGTAGAGGAAAAATTCTTTACTTATTAAAACTGCTTTCTACATTTTTTCCCCAACAGCAGCTCAAATGAAGCATGGAAGGTCCCCACTTGTGTGTGACATTTCCAGGATGTTTTCCAAGACAGGAGCAAACATGAACTCACCACTTTCAGCTCCGGTACAGATCGGCTCAGTGTCCATTCCTGGCTATTTACAAAGGCATCTGTGGAAGAAGAAAACATTCCCAACATCAGGATAATGACATTTAATGCCCTGCTGAGCACAATTTCATGCCACAGCTTCGGGAACGCGAGACCAAAGGCCACGCCTGGTTCTTGGGAGGCTGACAGTCCAACATGACAAAAACCAGGGGTTTGGGGAAACGATAGAAAAAATGCCAGAAATTCCCACTCTGCACGGATCTGCTCTCAGCAGCAAGTGCTCTCACATCATCAGCAGGCTCAAACCAACTCCAGGCCCCTGGAGTTGTGCAAAGGCTCTTGTACCTGGTTAAACCATTTCCACGACAACACATTCCTTCCCCTACAGGAAAAGCCTTAGATTTGTCACATTACTTGTCACCAACTGCAGTAACTGCTCCACCCAGGTAAATAAGAAAATTTGCTGGTTCTGAAACATGTTATTTCCTACTGCACATCACACTTAATGTCAGCAACTGCAGCAACCAGAATCAGTGGGAACATCCCTGCTCAGGCAGGGGAAAATCTCTCTTTACTCTCATTCCTCAAACATGTTATTTTTTCAGTAGCATAATCTAGGCAGAAATGAACCCCAGAGCCATTAACTACAAAATTAATTAGAAACTACTTGGGGCAGGGGTTGATTCTTAGAAGAAAGGCAAATTTATCACTGCTCCCAACAGAAATCCAGCTCTTTGGGCTGCATCTGGCCGCAGTCTCACTGATGATTCCACACCGAAGAACAGAAATAAGTATCTGTTTTTCTGTATTTAAAAGCTTTCACGGTGTTGGTCCTTTCATAAGGCCTGGTCAGCTGTAAGCAAACAGTGATGTTGATGTTACAAACCCAGTGTGGGTCCTGATTTAACCCCTCCACACCACGTAAACCAGCTGAATGCCTGTGCTGCACAGGATGCTCCTACTGAGCACAACAGCTCCAGCCCCACGGCAATGGGGCAGCACGGACATTCCCCGTGTTCCCATCAATTCCTGATGCCACAGGAAGTGACAGCTGGAACGTGACACCTGACTGTGTTTTTAAGGAAGTCACTTCAGGTCCTGCAAGCCACTGCTTCCCCTCAAATACACCCATCAGCAGGAGGAGAGGGCTGTGTAATTTGATTTTTTGATCTGGAGAGTAAAGAAATTGGAGGCAATTTCCTACTCCAGATGCGACCCTCACTGACTTCAGAAACCATCCAAGCTTTCCCAGCATCCTCCTAAAAATGCAAAGCAGACTTGTTCTTCCCAGTGTATCTCTATTAAATATATGGCTTTTGCCTCAATATTCCGGAAAGATCTATTAGCTGGGAATTAGGAAACCTCCCGTTTTACGTGACACATCCCTTTGTATTTCAGCCATGAATAAATCCTGTGTGGATCTGTATGAAAACACACGGAAAATAATCCCTATTTTGGTACAGAGATGAGCTGCCTCCCACACACTCACTGGCAGGGAAAGGAAAACCAAAGACTCAGAGTGAAATGCTCTCAAGACTTGGGTTAACCTTTGGCATTCCAGGTGCAAGAGAAGACACTGTGGTCATACAGCTCCTGTTCCACGAAGTCCCACTGGAGCAAAACCCCCAGGGAGACCTTTCTGTACCACACTCAGGAGACAGTAACTTGAGATGGAGACAAAACAAGCAGCAACTTCCATTTGGGAACACTGCATGCAAGACCTGCTCATGATCAAGGCATGCCAAAGGGACCACAGCTTGGTCTGGGATGTCTGCCTACCCTCCTGTGGGAAGGGATGTCTTCCCAGACAGGGAGAAATGGAACGGCGAGCTTTAAATGGGGTACTGGGAAAAATCCCACTGCCCTAACAGGAAACTATCAACTCTCACGGTTTGCTTTGAGCTGCTGTGGATTTGGGAAGGAGCAGCCAAGGCTGAATGAGATGAGGAGGTTTCAGCTCATCTCCAGACTCTCAGGAGTCAAGGAAAACCATGAGAGTCAGGCAGGTATTACCCCTGACTCATAGAGGTTTAGGTGTGCAAAGCAAACTTGGAGAGCTCCCTATTAACGTCAACGAGCTTCCATAAAAGAGAACCACTGGATTTTATCACCATGGAAGATTAAAATAAAGTGAGTGAGCAAATCACTGCTACTCACTCGGAGAGCTGCAAAAAAAAACCTGCCAAGCCGAAGGGCAGCTGCACAAGGGTAACGAGAACGTCACAAATCCTGTCGCTTTTCTCTATAATAAAAACCTTAAAATATTGTTTTGGAAGAACTGCGCTTTCCAAAAGGACAAATCAGGGAGGCAATGAAAGCTAAAATTCCAAAAAGCACAGAAGACAAAGCAGAAGGTGGGCAGCTGCAGAAAAGAAGGATTACTCAGCCCCAGCCCAAGGATGTGGATTTATTCCTCCTACTTGGTCCTTCCTTCATCAAAATGTACCAAAACCAGGACCTTCCAAAACTGTATCAGGTCTCAAGGACCCTCCATATGGGCAACAGATGCATTTTAATCCTGATTAGCAATATTAGAAATAAAATTCACTTGACAAGGTGCTAGACTTCTTGACAAAGCTACCTTCCCTTTCTCTGCTAAGCCCTTGGTTCACAGGTTCTGAGTGTCCAAAATACTTGAGAATGGCTGAAATTCCATTTTATTGCCAAACTGTGCCTGCTAAAAAAAAAAAAAAAAAAAAAAAAAAAAAAAAAAAAAAAAAAAAACACCCAAACAAAACGGCCCCCCCCCAAAAAAAAAACCAACCCCCCAAAAAACCAAAACCAAAAACACCAGCCCCAAACACCATGACCTCAACCCAACTAATTTAAACTGAATTCTCTCATTTCTATTATCCTCAATTTGCCGTAAATTTACAGAAGGTCTTCCAGTGCCCTTTAAAAAGATAAAGCAAACTCATTTCTGTGAGGAGATCTATGAGATTCCTTTACACTGACATGTTTACAAGGATTTACCACGGCTGAAGACAGAACACGGCAGGAAACAGCACCTGGTCCCTTTAGCAGTGCGAACTTTGTGTGCCGTCACTGGGGTGGACGTGGAAGCACCCTCTACACAACTCAGTTTCTAGGAAGGCCTCAGGAGAGACTGGTTTATTCCAAGAGCCACTGAAGTTAAGGTGAAAAGGTCAAATACTCACAGACAGAACATCACAAACAGGTTTGGGGATTATTTTCCTAAATAAAGAAAACTAACTTAGAGCTACAGCACGGAACAATGGATCCATCAAACTGGAGCACGCAGAGCCCAAATGGTGCAGCCCACAAAAATCCTCTGCTGCAGCTGCAACCCCCACCAGCACATGTTGATTTGAACACATTGGAAGAGATTTGCATAATAAATAGAACCACATGTATGAAGTTGATCAACTGGGGTGCTGTTTGCATTACTGCCCAGCTCTGGAATTCCAGTGAACTCAACCTTCACGTCCCACTACAGGCTCCACACATGCAAGGGATTACTTCTGTCAATAATTAATCGCAGTTGCAAGTGCTGCTCCTTTCATTTCTGCATCACTGATCAAAAGCTTCAAATATTCATGGTGTCACTCGTGTTGTTTTAGAACGTGCACCAAGAGATGGTTTAAGCTGCATTTCCTACGTGAAGTTTACTACTGTGCCACAACAGCCTTCATTTCTTTTTCACCAATTCTTCTGGTTTTATTTCTACCACTACACCAAAGCATGAACTCCAAGAGAATCCTTGGCTGTTGTAAAACCTCAGTTCAGTAACTCAGCCCCACCCAGAGGAACCTTCTTAATGCCAGTATTATGAATGAGATGTCGACTTTGGATCCCCCACATGAGTCCCAGAATGGTTTGGGTTGGAAGTAACCTTAACGCTCATCCCTTGCACCATGGGCATGGGGGACACCTCCCACTATCCCAGGTTGCTCCAAGCCCTGTCCAAACTGGCCCTGGACACTTCCAGGGATGGGCCAACACCTGCTGAGCTGAAATCCTGGGGTTTGAGGGCCACTCTTGCCCAAGTGCATGCACTCCATGGCACAGGACAGCAGCTGATTCCAAGGTCTGACTGTTCAACCACTCCAGATTTAAAAGCCCTGCTTAGAATTTTCCAGCAGAAAAACCTACTCTTTCAAATCCAGGAATGACCACTAAAATCTAAATAAATATTAGCAAAATAATGTCAATGAGAGAACACAGGGTCAAGGCCAATCCCAGCATCCATGATTCAGAAGAGGGGACGGAAGTCATGAAAACCAGAAATGTTTCCCAGCCATTCCAGCAATAACCACAGCAGGGGCCTGACTGTTCAGGGTCCAGCAGTCTGCCTCATCTCATCTTTGGGTTTTTACACTGGAGACCCTCTCCTAAATTAACTCCATTTACTGCCATGGGCAACAGCAGCAAGGCAGCAAATGGGACCTCTGAGAAAAAGGTTCTAAATGGGGCCAATTAGATTTACACCACCCTCTGGGTCCATCCTGAGGGAAAAAATCCCCATCAGCCAGTGCAGTTTGTCTGTTTATTACTTTAGGAGAGCCTGGGCAGCCCCAATATCAACACAGCACTGGGCAGTGCCAGCACAGCAACCTGCCCATCACCAGCCCTTGATCCACTAACCTTGTTTTGCCCTTTTTTTCACCCGAATCTCTCACCCTTGACTAGCAAAAGGCTGAGAAGCTCAGAGCTTTCTCTTCCTCTGATCCAGATGGAAACTCAATGGCAGCCTGACCAAAAGGAGTGGTGAGGGAAGGGCAGGCAGTATCTCTGCAGGATGACATGAAAGGACTTAAATCTTTCACATTTCTTGGAAAGCTTCTTAGCAAGAGCTTCCCTCAGGCAATCTCAATGTTACTTTGCTGTCCTTCTAAATGAGGAAAAGCTGTAAATAAATAAAATATAGAAAAGCCAAGGGATTTCTCTGGAAACTCTCAGCTAAAGATCCTTTTTGCTAAAAACAAGAGCCCTCAAAAACATGGGAATGAAGTTAAAAGTACCAACAGCAACATCACACACTGCTCTCCCCTTCGAAAATTTCTGCATTACAAGCAATATTTAGAGTTTCTTCTGCTTTGAAATAAAAACCCGAGAGTGAACAGGTACAGAAAATATTCCTACGAGCTCCCACTTGCCCACAAGGATGCAGATAAGGCCACACATCTCTCTCTTGGAGCTGTATCAAAGCAGCACTTTCAGGACGCACTTCCCAAAGCTCATGTGCCGATTTTCTTAGCAAAGAGGGAAATGTGCAGCTTTTGGGTTGAGACTTGTGATCCTCCTAAAACATGCATTTTTTTTTAGGAGGGGTAATCTCACAGCACATCCTTTCCAACCCAGCCCCCAGCACCTTAAGTCAAAGCACTGAGTCAGCTTCAACAGAGAACAGCAGAAAACCATCCTGACATGTTGATTTCTAAGCTCTGCATAAAATATTATTTGGAAGATGGGGTCATGTTTCAAAAGGCTCTTTTTATGTATTTTATGGGGCTCTGAGCAAGATGGTCTAATGGGAGGTGTCCCTGCCCATGGCAAAGGTGAGACTAGTCAGACTTTAAGGTCTCTTCCAACACAAATCACCCTGGAATTCTCTGAATTTTTATATCTGTTGTGTTTGGGTTTTTAAAATCAGTTTTTATACGGGTCCTCTCTGCTCATTCACTCTGTTCCGTTACACCAAACAATAACTACAAAGCAGTAACAAATAAAACCTTTAGAAACCCACCCACAGCAGCACCAGGATGAATTCAGATTTTACTTCCTCCCTACTCAGGGTGACAGAATCATGGATCTATGGCTTTCCACTGTATGCCAGTTAGGAATTACCGCCGCAACCACCCAGCTCCAAACAGTCTCTTTTTTCCTTCTTGAACTGCAGACGTGTAATTTATAATTCCCAGGCAGTTTAGGCAAAAAGCAGCATTGCAGCTCCCTGCCGTGCTCTGGGTGGGAACTCCAGCTAGGCTCTGGGAATCACATCCCAGCCCTGCACAATGCTGTATTTACACTTCACTAGCAGCATTAATACACGCACTGCAGAAGAAGTCACCAAACCGCCACAGAGCCATTCAATTACAGCCCTAAAACCAGAGGGATTTCACGAGCTGTCAGTTTGAGACTCCTCCCATCCCCTGCCAGCGTTGTCAGCGCAGATAAAACCCCACGAGCTCTTCCTGCGTGAATGTTTGATATCGGGCAGATTTATCACCGGCCATACCCAATTCCTAATTATAAACAGGAGAACGAGGCTGAGCTTGGAGCAGTTAAGGCATCAGGAATCCGAGCCCTGCTCAGCAGAGCCTCCCGTATCTCCGACATCTGAAAAACCTTTCCCTGTAACTGAGAACTGTATTAAAGAGATATTTAGGTCAAAGCTGTAATCTCTCTTCCAGCAGCATCTGGCAGCTGCAGCAGCAGCGTTATCCTTTGTGCTGCCATGGAAACAAAAGGAGGACCAGGGATGCAAAGAGCTGCACAGGCTCCCCAGCCAGCAAGCCAGCCTTTCCCAAAATACCGTTCTGGGCTTGGGAATTGGAGAGCACTTGGCTCTCACCACGGCATTTGGGTTTTGTAATCCATTTTCAATTTGTTGAAATCAAAATATTTCAACAATTTGCTGCTGTTAACTAACACTCCCCTTCTCTCTGACATCTACAGCCACTCCACACAGCTTTCAGGTGGGTGCAGAGATGTCACTGCCCTAGGAATAACCCTATGCTTCCTACAAAAGGAATGATGGATAATATATTCCCAAGCCCAATCTCATGCACAACGTTTTATATCTAACCCCACCAAATGATTTGTTTTGCCCTTAAATATAATGTAGCTCCAACCCTGCCTACTCATCCTAACCCTCCCCACCCCGCAAAACAAAATCCTAAAACCAAACAGAGCAGATATTTTGCCTGTAGGCTTTTTATAAGGAAAAATAAATTACATGCTTAACAATGAAAACTTCCCATTCCCTGTATTTTCCCAGTGGGTTGGGTTCTGGAGCTGACACACACAGTCAGTGTAAGAGAAATTAAAATCCCACAGATGAAACCACAGTTTTCTCCTGAGACAACTCTGCCGTGGGAGAAGGACAGAGCACGTCAACAAGGGATGTCTGGAGTGAGGACTGTCAGGAATACAACTCAATTCCAATCAAATGCACATTTCCTAACACATCTCTCAGAGAAATGTGGCACTGGAAGTCTGGGCCAGCCTCTTTTCCAACAGGCAATGACAACCCCACCAAGAGGTTGAAAGGAATATAAAAAGCAGACAAAGAGAAAATGAAAGCATCCCTGTAGTACAACTGCTCCCCGCTCCAATAAAACTGGGAAAGGAAATTACCATCTCTGCAGCGCAGTGGAGTAACATCTTTTTTTTTTTTTTTTTTTTTTTTTTTCCAGGCAATAAACAATATTTCCTAAGGGCCAAATCCCCACAGAAGATCAGCTAAACACAGAACCACAGCAGTAGTGGAATCCAGGAAGAAAAAGAAGGCACTGGAGATGGAATGTTTGGTAAATGCCTTATGTTGTTAGGTCTGCCCAAAAGCAGGGCAGTGCCAGAGGTGGGGTCTGTTTTCTCCCATCTCCTACCTCAAGGGAAGGGCAGTGCTAGCACAGGAAAGATGGAACTTTGAAAGCTGGAATCCACATGGAACTGGGTGAAAATCTGGCAATAAAGTTCTCAGCTGTCGAAGTCACACTCAAGACAGGCAGGAGGGAAAACGCATGTCCCAGGATGCCCACAGTAGCCAAAATGAGACCCTTCAAAAACCACAGCCTGGGCTGCCTTTCCTGGCTACAGACACAAACAAGGAATTAGCCTTTCTTATTCAAATATGAGTATTAATGAGGAACCTCCCTGAGAAGCATCAAAGATGAAAAGGGACAGCTTCTGCAGTTGGCACAAGAAGAATCGACAACAAAGGATAAATTAAACAAGATGAAGTGGGGGGAAAAGAGCATTTTGAAAGAATATAGAAACAGATTTATCTGGCAAGAAGAAAGTCACAATAGAGATAAAAAAAAAAAAAAAAAAACAAACAAAAAAAAAAAAAAAAAACCAAAGAGGATTTGCTGGGCAGGCTAAAAAGACTTTTAGCTTTTCAGATAGGTAAGAATGCCTGCAGCTCAAAAAATAAACCCAGCAAAAAATTAGTAAGGGGAACTTGATGACTACTTGGTAGAGAAGAAAATGGAATCATGGAATATCCTGAGCTGGAAGGAACCCACAAGGATCACTGATCCAACCCCTGGCCCTGCAGAGACATCCCAACAATCCCACCCTGTGCACCCGTTGGAGTGATGTCTAAACCCTCCTGGAGCTCTGGAAGGGTTGGGAATGTGCCCATTCCCTGGGAGCCTGGGCAGTGCCCAGCACCCTCTGGGGAAAGAACCTTTTCCTGATCTCCAGCCTGACCCTGCCCTGGCACAGCTCCAGAAGCAGTATGAAAAAAACCCCAAGTACACAGTAAGGCAGCGTGTGCAGGATTCCCACCACCGGGATTCCACAGAGGAGACTGTCCTGGGCTAACACCTGAGCATCACCAAAATATAAGCAGCAGACGGCAGTAAATGAGCAAAACCACAGCAGCCTTGGCGGGAGGGAAGGCACAGAAGTGAGGAGAGAAAAGGAGTATCAAGTCATGCTCAATAGAAAGGTGACAAAAGTACAAACACTGGCGAGTGACAGACACCAAATCGCAGACTAAAAACTGACAAGGGCCTGGAGTGCCAGGACAAGGGGGAATGGCTTCCCACCGCCAGAGGGCAGGGACAGATGGGGTATTGGGAAGAATATCCTTCCCTGGGAGGGTGGGCAGGCCCTGGCACAGGGTGCCCAGAGAAGCTGCGGCGGCCCTGGATCCCCGGCAGTGTCCAAGGCCAGGTTGGACACTGAGGCTTGGAGCAGCCTGGGATAATGGAAAGTGTCCCTGCCCATGGCAGGGGTGGAATGGGATGAGCTTTAAGGTCCCTTCCACCCCAAACCATCCTGGGATTCTGTGAACAAGCAGCTCAGACAGAGGCAGCCTTTTCCTATAAACACAAGCCTTAATGTGTTTCACTCACAGCTGTGCGTCTCTGCTAAGGACACCGCCAAGGTCCTACAGGGACTCGCAGCTCAGTTGTCTTTGGGATTATAACAAAAGGGAAAACTACGGGGCTGGGTTTTAATCTGCCTCTCACCAGTTTCACAATGTGCTTCTTGATCCTTAACTAGGAAGGGAGAAACAAGAGTGACTCCATCTTTACCTCCCCCTCCTCTCTCATGCTGATCCCCCTTGGCTACCCCACTCCTCAGGGGAGCTGCTCTTGCCTGGACCAAATTCATCACCCTTTTACTGTCCCCACACCACCCTCCACAGACCTACAGCAAGTTCAAGCCACCAGGATGTCCATCTCTAACCACCAGCAGGTTCTGCTGTAGCTGTGCACCATCAGCTCTGGTTTTTCCTCTCCCTGGGCATTCATCAGTATCTTAACCTGAAGAGGCTGCAGCAGACTCCTCCAGGATTTGCTGCTGTGTCTTTTCAACATGAAAAAGAAAATCAATTATTTATCCTCAGACATGATTTCCTACTTTTAAAAAAGTTTTATGCACAAGAGGACCCTCCCTCTCATCTGATGGCAGCTCAGCTCGAGTCTTTAGCAGGAGCCATCAAAATGAAAAGATTTCCTTTGTCATCCCCTACAGAACTTGAGTAAATGTGATTTTCCCATGATTTTCCCAAAAAAGCCGAGCCTGCCCTCCCCCAATACCTCATTTATCCATCCACCTACAGACCTTACTCTCATCCCAGCTCGCTGGTTGCCCGGAGTGTGATTAATGCAGACGGAGGCAAACTCTACCCCTCATCACACCCAGGCAGCCAGGATGAAGTCAACGTGGTTTAATGGGTGTGCTCCTATAACTCGGCTGAACCCACACTCTTTCCATGCCCAGGATGTCCCCTCCCCTCCCCAGGAGCCTGCACAGGGGCGCTGGTGCCATCCAGGATTCTTTATTCTTCTGCTGCCCCGGGCCACCTGGCGCACTCACAGCACTCATGTGCCAAAACCTGCGGTACACAAGTTCAGTCACAAATCAGCTCGTGGCCCAGCCTCCTGGCTCTTCAACCCAAATCTGTGCTCTGACATCACCTGACCGTTCAGGCTGACCTTTTTCAGTGCTTTTAACTGAGGCTACGGAAAACGGGTCCAGAAGGTTTGTACAGAAGTACATCTAGAAAAACATTTCCCCTCTCCACCAGGGAAATGATGACTTGTTTATGCAACACATTTCTGAAAACATTTTTTAGAACTGTAGTCATGTCTCCCAGATTGCTATGCTGGTTGTCAAAACAGAGCCTCTTTTTCCCTGACTGTACCATATGTAATCCTAAATCCACTCTCCTTAACTTGATATCACCCATGCAAGATTTGCAGATGATTAGTGGAAAACACACAAATGAGACACTGTTCTCCAGAGAACGGCCCAGCAGGAATAATCTGACAGGGTTTGTATTTATTAGCCTGATGCACATCTAACTTGTTTAAACAATGCTTTTGTCAAATGTCAAAAAAAAAAAAAAAAAAAAAAGTAAGTGCAATCCAAGGCATGGTCTCAAAGGGAATTAATGCTGAGCTGGAAGCACTGCAAAAGCCTTGGTTACAGCAACAAGGAAACAGCGCAAAGGGGGCCCATTTTCTCTCAGTTGTGCAGAGATCCACTAGGAGAAAAGGACTGATTTCCCAAGAGCCGACCTGGAGAACCTAAAGCAGGAGTGCAGGGTGGGGAACACGTGGTCTGTGCGCATGAGAACATCTCCCTGAGCTCAAGGGGTGATGAGATGGTCCCATAAAGCTTCCCAGTACAGGCAGGGGCCCAGGGATGCTCTGTGTCCTGTCTCCCTCCCCTGGGAACTCTGCTCTGGCAGCACACCTGAGCAGTGCACACTCACCTCAGCTGCTTCAGCTGCCCAATTAGTTTTCATCTTCCTGCAACAAGGCTAACATCCACTCACTCCATTTCCTTACCCTGCTGCCCAAGAGCCTGGAAAGCCACCAAAACACTAAACCAGCACTAAAAACCTGGGACTTGGCACTGCACAGCTGAGCCAGGGATGTGTCCTGAAGCCAACAGAAAGCCAAGCAAGCAGGGGAGGGCTCAGGTCTGCCAGCACCTTTTGCATGAAAACTGCTTAAAATCAGCTAATAACAGTTAGAGAAGAAAATATGTGACTAAATTGTCCATTAGGAAAGAGTTTCCTTCCACGGCTTCCTATTTAAAAAGCACCTGCTACCACCAGGCATTTTGGAAATACAGGACCTGTGCAAGAACAAAGTATTTATTCTGGAAAAACCCAAAACAGTGCTCACATGAACTTTAGACTGAGTGACTGTAACACAAAGCCTCTTTCAGCTCTCCCCTGCAGATAAAGCGGCAGGTTTGGAGGAAACCAGAAGTGAGGAAAAACCACCAGGATGCCAAGGTCCATTCCCTATCATTCCTTTGGCTTCCCCTCCCGCCTCACCCTCCACCCGTCCATGCAGCACACACAGCACCTGCAGAATTATTGCAATGCCTGGGACCTAAATCAACACAGACTGGATATGGCAAATATCCATTCATTAATCCTTCTCCATTTGGGGCTTATAAAGCTGAATCTTTACTTTGTCAGAACTGGTAATATGACTTTTTTTTTAAAAAAAACCAACCCACTTATCCAGGAATCAGACTGTTGTGGGTCTTTGCAAAAATCCTACCCTCCGGCTACGCTCTTATTTGTGCTTCCTGGGTGAAGCCAAGAAACTCAAGTGTGTTTTCCAAGCTTCAGCAGGTCCCCATCACCTCAGGCACATACTTTAAACTCAAAGCACTGCACTAGAAATGATATCTTTAAAGGAGCCCATGCAGAGCTCAGTAATCAGAAACCAATTTTATTCACCTAAGAGACCAAACACCTCTGGTCCTTGAAGTCCTGGCTCTGCTGCCTTTCACACTCGCTATTTTCCAACATGCAAATGAGGCCTATTAAAGGATAATTTGGAAAAAATGAGCTATTTGTGCACAAGCCCTCTTGCTGCATCTTGACCTATAACGTGCTCTAGCAAACCACACTGTAAACCGAGTCCTTGCTAAACCCCTGCACCCAAACACTTAAAGGATTACTCTCCCTTCAAATTCTGTTC
This sequence comes from Sylvia atricapilla, assembly GCF_009819655.1. Lineage (NCBI taxonomy): Eukaryota > Metazoa > Chordata > Aves > Passeriformes > Sylviidae > Sylvia > Sylvia atricapilla. The sequence continues at coordinate 1,526,428 of NC_089146.1, read as the reverse complement.
CCTACTAATCCTATAACCTCCTACTTCCTTGACAGGAGCTGAGAAAGGAAAGCTGGGAGCCAGTTTATATTCTTTGTCACCTCTGTGCTACTTCCTCAGGTAAACGACCCCATCACCCACTGAAATTCATTATAAAAAATTCTTTTCATGTTTAGAAAAGAAAAGAGTGCCAAAAAACCCACATGAAGATCTAAAATGTAGTTCAAAGCCAACAAGAAGGGTGTCAGGCTCTACTCCAGCAACACCACCAGCACACACTCTTAAGAAAATAATTAACACAATCAAGTGCAGCCTTAAATCCTTAATAAAACGCAGCCACTTGGAAGCAGTACAGTGGGGAAACAGAATGCAAACAGCCACGGTCTCCAGATCTCCAAAAACCACCCCAAAAGCAGCAGCGGAACACGAGACACTGACTGCACACTTCCAGAATCCACAGAGACCAGCTCTGCCCTTTCCATGGAGCTCCCAAAATCTGCTCCTGCACGAGGCCAGGGAACTGTGTCCTTAGGCTCACATACACACAGACATGTGGTTAGCACATCAAGGCAGCTACTGGGGCAGATCAAAACAATTCCTGGCTCCTCCTCCCCGTTTAAATGGATTTATTTTTTTCCCAGGCAGAGGCAGGCAGGGGGATGAGGAGCACAGCACAGGCTGCAGCTGCTGCCAGCAGCTGGAGCAGACCCCGGCAGAGCTCTACAGCATTCTGTATTTTTTTAAGCTGCAGTGCATAAGAGTTCACATCCCAGAATGAAAACAAAGCAAACCCCAAAATAAACTTCACTGTCTTACTAATTAAAGGGATTCGTTCCTCCAGGAAGGCCAACACAAACCACTGCTGTGGGGTTAAGGATTTATTTTTAGCACTCAAGCCTTCCCACATTTTTATGGAGGCTGTGCAAGAAAACCAGAGCCTGACTACCTCTGTAACATCATCAAAAGCTCTGTCTAGGAAGGGATTTTTTTTTCCCCTTAAATTTATTTGAAATGCCACAAGACATGCGCATAAGCTAAATCCCACAATCCAATAATCCTGGAATTTCTTCTGCAGCACCCACACTTCCATTCACTTTCTCGTAGCCAGGGAATTCTGACAGCCACCACAGAATCCCAAAATGGTTTGGGTTGGAAGGGACCTACAAAACCATCTCATTTCACCCCTTGCCATGGGCAGGGACACCTTCCACTTGGCCAGGTTGCTCCAAGCCTCATCCAGCCTGGCCTAGAATACTTCAAGGGATGCAGCAATTTCAACAGACATCTTACTTAACAATTCTTCAGCACATTTTTAATTGCCTTTGCTGACCTTTCCACTTAATTCCAGCAGTGGTGGGGGTTCACCATACTGCAGGTCACACTGTCAACAAATAATACTATTTATAAGATAAAAGCCTAAACTTAACAGTGACAGCCATGGGTTTGAAACCAAAAGGAAAACAAACATTTTCAAATTTACTGTCTTCACCTGTCTCGAGGAAATTGTTCCCAAAGGCACAGAATACAAAAATCTCCCTTTCCCAGTGCAAGTTCACATTTCTAACAAGCCAACAAGTTTCCACTTGTAACCTGGGCCCAAATGATGGCTGTAAGGTTGTTCCAACAGCATTACAGATTTTTTTTCTCTTGACTGCTCAAGACATCTAACCCCGGGATTAGAAAAACGGCATCAAGTCGTACCTGATGGAAGCAGAGCTGGAAAAATGAGGTGCCTCCTGCTCTGAGCGTTCTGTTCAGGGAAATCCAAAGCTGGTTTAATACAGCAATCTTCAGATTAAGCAGATGTGCCTATTATCCAGATGTGCAAGAAAATGAGGGGACAAACCTTTATACATGATGGCAAAGCAATCCCAGCAGGGAAATCTCTTCGTACCACAAAACTCTAAGGTTTTTCCACGTTCGTGGATAAACAAAACAGCTTTTATCTTCAACACCAACAAGAGGCAGACAAGGAAACCTAACTCACTTTATAACAGTGGCTTGGGTGACCTCCAACACCTGAAATCTAAGTCTCCAGACCATTTTAATATAAGACAAAGGTAATGCCATCCCTACCAGCTGGCTCCTATTAACACATCTCACCTTTATCAGCCGTGGAAATATTTCCTCCTAGCTGAGAACCACCCACCATTCATGTCCCTGCTGACTCACACAAATCGTAATCAGCCTTTAAAAGGCGGTGTTCCACCATGTTATGCAAATTGCAACCAACTCAGGGAGATGAGGAGACCACAGGGATCTGACAAGATACACCTGGATATGCAGCAGAAAGTTCACCATTAAATAAAAGCAAGGTGAACAGTTCTAGCAGCTCCTGCTTATTTACATAAAAACATACTTCCAGCTATTAAAAATCATAGAATAGTTTGCTTAGAAAGGACCTTAAAAGATCATCTACTGCCATGGGCAGGGACACCTTCCACCAGACCAGGCTGCTCTGAGCTCTACTCAGCCTGAGCACTCAGAAAAAAAAGCTACAGAATACGTATTTCAGATAATCCCTATTGTCCAACTCATTCTCCTCTTATTCAGACCACAAGATGAATATCTCAGGACAATTTGCTCCCCTTATCTGCCTCGTGCCAGCCTCCAAGGCAAGAGCAGAATATTTACATATCATTTTAGGACTGGTCATTTTGATAGGAGCAGGTTTCTCAGGGAACCTAAAAGAGTAGGAGGGTTAGATCCTGCTGCCCTTCCCTCTGTCAGGATCTACAGGAGGCTAAGAAAAGGCTCACAGCAGTTTGAAGCAGAATCACCTTACCAGGCTGCACAAGGAAATGAAAGGCTGCACACAAGCCTACTATTTTTATAGAAGAGAACAGCTGTTTTGATGAAAAAGCTGGACAGCAAGCAATACAAACTAAAAACATCACCTTGCATGGGATCGAACTGCCCTCTTCCATGAAGCCCTTGCATCCCTACTTCCAGAGGTGCCTCCAGGTTCCTCAAATGCCGCCTCCTTTGGAGGAAATACTGCCCGGGTGGTTCTTTTGAGGGGATTCATTAACACTGCCCAGCAGTATAGCTGAGCATCATCAACATGCCCTGCTCTATCCCAAGCACTGTGGACACACACCAGAAAGTGTCTGCATCCCCGTTCAAATCACAGAAAATTCCAGATGGAAAAGACTTCCAAGATCAAGTCCAACTTTATTCTAAGTAGCTACTCCAGGTGTGTCCTCACAACCAGACACGTCTGTCATGTGCAAAGCTCTAAAGCAACTATCATGGCAAACTACACCAAGGCTGCAGCAGAAAAAAAAATCTCAAATATGCTACCTGTTAAATTGCTTTAGGCACTGTAATACACAAGAAGAATGAACAAATTTATCGAGGGAAGCATTACATGAGTTTTTCCCCATTAAAAAAGCAGGCAGGCAGTCACAGAGGGCTCTCAAAGAATTACCAGATGAAAGTCTCTGTAGAGCCCAGTCTCCATATAAAGGAAAAGCCTGAGATAAATGCAGTAAAAAACCCACCATGGATTTCAGGCTTAAAATTGTGCCTCTGAATTAAACCCTTGCTCAGGATCGCATCTGACACCAAGAACTGAAAACCTCTGTGTGCTCCCAAGTGCTACACCTCAAAATATCCACGACCTGTTGACAAAGTTTTGCTCTGCCACTTGAGTGACCCCAGGTGTGACCAGCCCTGCAGAACCCCTGGGTCACAAAGGCTGTCCCTCCATCCTCCCCAAGAATTCACAACAATTCCCATCATTCCCTGCCTCATTCCCACTTTCAACAAAGGAAAGGAGCGTTTTTACCTGGAGGAAAAAACCTCCCGTAACTTTCAAGGTGTTTTCAGACAGCTGAACTCCCTAGAGTCAGGCATTTATCTTTTAAATTAAATAGACATGTCACCACAACCCTTACTGGTTAAAAAAAAACCTAAGGGAAACAGGCTGAATTTCTATCAGGAACTATTGGAAATCACAACACAAGAAATGGAAAGCTGACGTTACCCAAGTGATACCTGGGGAATAAAATGTCCATGATGAATCAAATGAGGAATTATGAGATTTTCTGCATAAACCAAAGAACAAACAACGTAAGTTTCCAGTACTTGGATACAGACACTGCATTTGACAACCTCGGTGTCTCCCCCATATAGTGAGCATTAAGCATTTTGAAGCTCTAAATGAAGCATTTGTCAGAAAGTCACTCATTTATCCCAAAACGTGACATCCATTGGCATTATGGACAAATATCCACATTAAACATGCCATAACACTCCAGTAAATAAATCTCACTACCCAGGCCAAAAAATGCTGGGGAGGGAGAGCCCCTGGAGCTTTATAAAAGCACATCCTTTATCTCAAGAGAGCAATACCTAAACCTGAGCTGAGGAACCCCAAACCAGAGCATCAACAAGGAAGGAGAAATGTGATGCCATTCTTTCAAGGCTGCTTCAGCACAGGATGTTTTCCCCTCACAGCAATTTCAAGGCTGTTGAAGTTCTTCTCAGTAATTCCCAAATTATTTCCAGAAGTGATTTATAACATGCCCAGGAAAAAAAAAGCTACAAACAGCACAAGAGTCTACTGAAAACTTGACCTTTGAGGTTTTGCATTGATCCCTCAGCCTTTACTGGTATTTTCCAAGAAAATCCTATACTTAAATCTCACTTTAACATAAACAGCCATAGAGTTTCCAGCTCGAAAATCTCCTACAGGAATTAAATGCCACACTCCTTCCTGAAAATTCAGGTGACCAGGAACCTCAAAGACTCAAGACTTCAAAAACTGTGCTATAATTCAAGCTGCATTTAAACAAACTGGCTCCCACTTCACGTACCAATTACAGTGTCCCGGAAATGCTCCTCAGAACTGCTGCCAAAATCTGTGACAGAATCATTAAAAATGCCCTTAAAACCCCCAAAACACAACAAAAAGCCTCAGAGCTACTTTCAGGCCCAAGGTTTTAAGCACAAGTCATCCACTGGAAAAAAACATGACATCGAAATGAAGGGAAAAAACCACAAGTGAGAATGCTGCAAAACTGCTTATTTCAACACCCAGCTGATTTTATTGGTTCTGCAATCACTTTTTCCTAGGTTTGGCCTGCTGGGTGCATATTCCACTAAACAAACATGAAGAAATAAAGGTGGTAAAATTCACTTTAAGTGATTTCACGATTTGGAGTTCAACACGACTGCCTCTATTAGTCAAAAATTCCCAGCCCAGACAGCAAGGACACAGCCTGACTCCAAACTCCTATCACACAGCTCACCAGCTTAGCCACAGCCACAAAATTATTAAATATGAACAGGAATGTGCCTGAAATAAAGGCATTGCAAGCAGACTTCATTTGACATGGATTTATACATTATAGAAAAATTACAGAGATATATTTTTTATATATGTATCACATATATGTATTTATATAGGTAAAGAAATCATACGTAATCCCCAAAAATGCCATGCCATTGAGAAAAGAGAATTAAGAAAAAAAAAATTCCTCAGAGACTGGCTGAAAAGGGTACAAGAGCTGACAAGATAAGCTAAACTACAGAGATGCAGCGTGAGCCAGAATTTAGCCTCGGTTTATCTGGGAAGCCCTTTGTGGAGGTTACACGAGGCTCCTTGAACTCTCATCCAGCACCCACCGGATGCTTGTTGGTCAAGGATTTATCAAAGCTCATCATCTGAATGACTGAAAAAATGCACAGAAATCCATTTTTATCGATCTTCGCAGGGGGAAAGCTCTGGTTGATGTTTTTGCCGCGATTTCGTTCAGTTTTTACTGCACAAACCCCGTCCTTCCTCCTCCCCTGAGGACGCTGGCGCTGCCAGCGCTGGGGACAGGGGACAGCACACGTGAACAGCCACGGCCAGCGGTGTTGCTGATGACTGCAGTGACACATTCCTAGGATTACTCTGCAGGAAAGGAGCTCAGACTGGGGCCAGAGAGAAATCAGCTTTTTACTTCAGAGCGTGAACCACGCAACCCTGCAGTGACGGCACAGAAAGAGGGGGAGCGGGAATTCTCCGTCCCAAATTGGCAGAGCTCACTGGAGCTTGGCTGGGTAACTCAGCTCCCTCCTGCAGCAGGGAAGGAACAGTTAAATTCCTCTGGGTTTATTCCCCAGGGCCAGCAGTGGCAGCTGTGAGTGGGCTGGGGAAGGAGGCTGGGCACAGGGCTGGAAAAGCCAGCAGGGACAAAGAGCCACTCAGAGCCACTTCAGAAGCCACCAGCAGACACCTGCAGCGGGGAATTCGGGGACAGCACACCGACCTGGCAGCCAAGTACAACTGAAGGAAAGCTGTAGGAGGTGCTGGGCTTGTGGATACAGGGTCACACTCGTTTTATAAATCATTACTGCACCAGAACCAGCTCCATCACCCACTAAAGGCTGTCAAGCCCCCAACGCCAAACTGGTTTTCCATCAGTTCTTCCACAGAACCACCTGCCTCCATGCTTTATCCACACTATTTATGGGCAGCATTACACTGATACAGCTGATTCTCAATCTGGGGGCCCTAAAAATACAAACTAGAGCAGGCAGGCTCGGATCACACACCGTTTCTTCTTTATTTGGGGATGGAAAGGGATTTGTTATCAGTCAATTCCTGACATACTTTGCAAGGGTAGAGGTTAAGGCAAGCTGTGACAGGAACATAGTCTGTAAGTACAAAGAAGAGGAGCTTCACCCTAACACCTCTGCCTGGTTACTGCAGCCAACCTCGACAGGCACGGCCTGTGCTCCTGCCAAAGAGACTTCCAGGAGGGATTCCAAGAACAATTTCCTTGAGTGTGCTCATTTCTTTTCCAAGGGATCTGAACAAGGATTCCCAGGTGAAAGCCCACAAGGTGCCTACACACACACTGAAGGCCTGCAGGGATTTCATACTCAAGTTTCACTGGTACAGTGTGAAATACAACATCTGGGACTGCAATCCATAATCCACAAAGAAATCAGAACTTCCATTTTCATGGCAAAAGGCGTTTAATCATAGGAAGGAGGTAATAGATCATCATTTAACAGTCACCTAGAACAAAACTGTAATTAACACAGCAAATAAATCCCACTTTGTTCTGGAGTCCTTTCTTTTAAAAGCAGCTTTCTGTTCTCCCCATCAAAGCAATCTCAGGAAAGTCCTGCTCCCAAGATGCTTCCTTGCAGAGCCTCAGACTTCCTCCAGAAGGGACACAAAGGTCCCTCAGAATCAAGCACTTCTCTTTCACCACCCCGAATCTGCACGGGTTCCAAACGGGTCAGATGAACGCTGCCAGTAAACGCCACCCAACAGAAAGGTTCCCTCCTTGCACAAAGGATAATACAAATCCTGGTGCTGCTCTGGCTGGGATTTAGGTGGGAGAATCTGTCATCCTGCTCATCTCCAGGAGGACCCGGATCAGGAATGCTCCAGGTGCAAGGAGCCTCTATAAACACCAAGAAGCACGAGAATGACCAGGGCTGAGAGATGTGCTACAGCCAAAGGACAAACACTGACCTGCACTTTAATCCCCACCTTCCTCCAAGGGAAGATTATTTGTTTCTGTCAGTAAGCTGTGAGACTGGGAAGGGCGTCTGGGGCTATGAACTGGTCTTACAGGGGCTGAGAGAGCTCACAGACAGGTCTCCTCTTCATTTTTAGCTTCACCACTGAAGTGTAACTCGGCCACTGCGGCAGAAATACACACAGGCAGGGCAAGGCCACACTGCACAACCACCTCAGGACAGAAACAGCACATCTGCCCAGCACTGTGATATCTTAATGAGGTAAACTGAATGAAACCATCTGCCCGACTAGAAAACACAGTTATACAGCCTTCATATAAAATAGCAGCCATCGTGGTTCTATTTTACAGGCACAACCGCACTGAAGAACTTCCAGATTCCACGACTAAACTTATACATATATCTTTGTTTATTTTGATTCGGGCATCTCTCAAAGTGCTTTTCAGAACAGGTTCTTCCACACTATCAGCTCTGTTTCCTGAAGGAAGAGGGCAGTTAGAGCAAAAACAAGCCTTTGGATGACTGCAGTGCTGTCTGATCAGCCTCCAGCATGAATTTTCCTCCCTGCTTTAGGTTAAAAATAGAGTCGGTTCAAAGGGCTGGAGGTCAACAGCATTAGCAGGTGATTCACCGGCAGACAGCAGTCAGAGGACACACCTGAGCCTCCGCAGAGCCTCCCCAGCCCCGGCAGTGAGGAGCTAAAGCAGGTGGCAGCACTAAAACGAGGCAGTAATCTCAGGAATGTTTAAGTCCGAATGTAAAGCAAACCAACTGCCCGATTTCGCTTTTCACTCCCCACCCTTTATGTTCACGAGACCAAGAGATAAGAAGGGACAAAAGGGAAGGATTCGCACAAGTTTTCGAGGCAGCCAAACAGACTCCCAGCATTTCCATGCCTCTGGTGCACACAGACAGAAATAATGAAGCTGTTTACCCATCTTTATACACAGGCAAACATACAGCTCTCTAATCTGATCCCAAGGTGCTCTTTTCAGAGCCTGTCATTCTCAACCAGCCTCACCCCGAGTCACCCGGGAAGCTCTGCAGATAGCTGAACTGAAAAGAAAGAATTTTTTTCTGAGAACTTCAGTTCCCCTCCTTGAAGGCCCCATCCCCACCTCCCCCAGAAGCTGAAAATAAATACCATCATCTGCCCTAAGCAGTGACTTTCCAGCTACCTCAGAAATAGCCAGGAATTTTGAAGACTTAAGACAGGCTAAGATATTCGTGAGCGATTAGAATCAGCTACAAAAATAACATATTTTGGCCAGACGTGCTCACTTTCAAAGGCATTTCACTAACACCCAGGTGACCCCACCGAGACAGTGCACTGTGAGCAGGGGCTGAAAGAGGCCCTTCACTCCCAGGGACTTTTGTGCACTGCTTTTAAAACATCTTTTTTTCACAAAGAGGCCTTTAGAGTTGCCCTCTTCTTCCTCTGACCCTTGGGAAACAACCCTGCTATGCACAACTCTGCATGGAATTAAAAATATCTCCAGTTAATTCTTGAATAGCAAAAGGCTGCCCAAGACCACGCTGGAAATCTGAGGCAATTCCTGGCCAACAGCACAAAATCAAATATAACACACCTTCTCCTGAGGGCAGAAATTAGCCTCTTTTTATTAAAACAAACTCTTCATTGAGAAATGTAACGAGTCAGGGTGTAAGGAGGCTCTGGGGAGACCTCACTGTGGACTTTCAGTGCCTAAAGGGGCTTTTTGCAATGTCTGATAGCAACACAGCAAGGGGGAGCTGTATTAAAGAAGAAAGATTTAGATCAGATATTGGGAAGAAATTCCTCATGCAGAGGTTGGTCAGGCCCTGGCACAGGGTGCCCAGAGAAGCTGTGGCTGCTCCATCCCTGGCAGTGTCCAAGGCCAGGCTGGACACTGGGGCTTGGAGCAGCCTGGGACAGTGGAAGGTGTCCCTGCCCATGGCAGGGGTGGGATGAGTTTCTCATGAGGAGGGGACAAGAAGACACAATGTGAGAGGGGAACCAGTGACAGCCAGTGAGGATCTGCCATCCTGGACTGTGAGGAAGAGCAGCCTGATCAAGGAAACCAACAATCTGCAGAGGATGAGGCAAAACAGGTGATTTTCCAAGTCCAGTCAGGTTAGAGAAGACAACATTTTCATCTTTCCCCAAGGCCTGAGCACAAACCCCTGAAAGCTGTGAAGAGCAATGCACGGTCAATTTTAACAGCTTTAGTAATTAAAACTGGAGAAAAGTTAAACCTTTATCCTCCACGAGCACGAAATCGGATTTTTCCCTGCAGGACACAGAGGTCAAGGCATAAAAGCTGTTGCCTTGCCAACATAAATATTTCTGTATCTCTAAACAGAGGAGCTTCTGAATTAGGATGTTGCATAAGGAACAGTTGGGTCAACATCCCAGTTTCCCAGGCAGTTTCCCCCGGATACGAAGGCAACACGAGCCCTGGAAGAGCAGGAGATGTCTCAGGCACTCTGTCATTCTGACAACCCAACCCAAAGGCGGCTTTGGGCTTTGGGAGCCCTCGGTTTTGGCAGGAGGGAGAGCATCACCTCTGCAGGAATGCTCACAAGAGCAGTGCTAGCAGGGTTAAGGGCCACTACTGATTTCTCAGGGTTCAGCCTAAGGAAAGAAGCGCCACTTAGCAGTGAGAACAAACAGTAATTCATTAACCTGAAATATTGTGCTTTTAACACCCAAATAACATCTGCTCCCACAGAAGCAGCAGAGAAACTAAAGAGAGAGGCAGCTCCATAAATGTCTTGCACATCCCTACGAATCAGATCAAATGCAGCTGCACTGATTGCTTCAGCACCCACTTTTTCAAGAGTTCTCCCTTATGTTTAATACATTGGCACTGCTGTTAAGCAACTGTTTGCATGGGAATAAGATGGAAAAAACTTGCACCAGTGATGCAGAACCCTCTTCTCAAACCCCACACATGTATATGCATATACATCGCAAGTCCTAAAACAGCATTTTTAGGAATCCAGATTCTCTGTCAAGGGAGCCAGACAAGCTGACTGACAAATACACGCAAACAAAGAGGGATTATAAATCACTTGGAAGCACCAGGAGCTGGCAGCACTTAGCACAGTATTTGAGCTCCCCTTCATATCTAAGTAGCAAAACATCAGCATCTAATCCTTCCAAGTAGGAAAGATCTGCTGGGAGGCTTCATTCACAAAACGGGAGCTGGGAAGAACAAGAAGCCTTTACTGGGTTTTTCCCAAGAAACTTTGAATTTATTTCTTATTAAGTACCTCCAAGGCTGAAATGAACTTCCCCAAGCTCAGCACTTGAGACACATCATCAATTCATTTAAAAATCAAAGTTGCTTGATGTAACCAGAACTGACATTGCTGAATCTTTAATTCAATAGCTCTCTCTATCTATAGGCCAGTGAAAATAAAGGTACAAATAGCAGGTATCAGGCAATATAGAGGCAATATTTCTCAAAGCAAGGAGACAGACTTTGAGTACCACCCACGTGGAGCATTTACAGCCAGGAAATACAGACATGCCTACCTTGTAAATCCCAGGGACTGTACTGACATTACAGCCAGATCTTTCAGGGCTCCTCAGAAAGCCCCTGCTCTAACATCTCAATACATGGAGAGATTTACTCTGGGTTATCACCGCAGACAAGTGACCTTTACATCTTCATCTGGGCAGCCTCGACAGAACCCAAAACACGAGACCACGTCGCAAGCATGAGGCTAAACGATGACTTAACTGAACCCACTCCACAAACATCCCTCCAAATGAGACCTGCCGGCCAAGTGACCCTCAGGACAAACACGCTGCCCTGAGTCCCTGCCTCTTCCAAATCCCCTACAGCTGCTCCTGCAGCCCAACAGCTGCACTGCAGGTCTCTCTGCCTTGCTTCCCTTCCTATTCCCAAAGGAAACCTCAATAAATAACAAGGCCGACCATTAATGTTGTCTGTGATGATCAAAAAAACCTGCAGAAAGCTACAGCGCACTGCTGGCTTATTCTCTCGCTGGCATTTGCCGCCTGCTTTGCTTTAAGGAAACATTTGGTGCTATTTTGTCAATAAAGCACAAGTATTTGTCACACACTGTCATTATATACCAGCCTGAACCATCAAAATCATCAAACGCCCCGTTTTCAACTCCCATCAAGATAATGGCTTTATGCTGGATGCTTTTCATGAACAAAATAGATGATAGTTTCACGGGTTCAGTATAGTGACATTTCTTTTTCCTCGCACATGAAAAAAGCCATTCTGTGTTTTTTGGCAGAAAGTGCCTCTCGCTGTGTGTTTACTGCGGTTGCCATGGGGAAATCCCAACACCACTTATCAAAAGTAACACCAGCACATTAACAGTCTGCATTAATGATTTCTTGTTAAATCCTATGCGGCCCAAAGTGAAAAGGAATATTCAGGCATTTCAAACATTTGCTCTCTGCCTTCCAAACACCGATTCCTGAGGTTATGGCCATGCCAAAGAAAACCCCAGTACACGCCATCGTTTTACACTCATTATTTGGCAACTGGAGAGTTGTACTTGGGCAATCAGTGTTCAACTGCTGCTGGTCATCAGTGCTGTAGGATCAAAATTAGTTCTGCTCCGCAGCAGAGAGCCAAGCTGCTCATTCAAATACACCCAAGTGGTTCTTCAGTGGTGATCTAGGAATCCAAGACCTGGATGCAGCCCTGCTAATGAACTTACACTGCTTTGAAGTTGTATTTTGTGAAATGGGAGTGATGGCGGGTTCTGGCTGCTTCACTAGAGAGAGTAAGGGTCAGCATCTGGTACCAGTGATTTCATTCTGCAGGGCAAGATAACCATTACGTCCAGTAAAGAACTGCAGTCAAGTCATAGAGCAACTATGAGCAACTTAAACCCTCTCCCGGTCCCAGGAAAAAGCTCATCTGCCACCTCATGTACAGACTCCACCTCTGAAAAACCAGTAACTGTAGACTCACCAGGATAAGCAAAGAATTCCAGAGGAACCCTATGCTCATTAGAATCACAGAATGCTTTAGGCTGGAAAAGCCCTCCAAGGCTACGGAGTTGAATCTGCGCCTGATCCCCACCTTGTCACCAGCCCAGAGCACTGAGTGCCAAATCCAGTCCTTCCTTGGACAGCCCCAGGGCTGGGGACTCCAAACCTGCCTGGGCAGCCCCTGCCAAGGCCTGAGCACCCTTTCCATGGAGAAATTCCTGCTGCTGTCCACCCTGAGCCTCCCCTGGCCCAGCCTGAGGCCGTTCCCTCTGCTCCTGTCCCTGTTCCCTGGGAGCACAGCCCGACCCCCCGGTTGTCCCCTCCTGTCAGGGAGTTGTGCAGGGCCACAAGGTCCCCCCTGAGCCTCCTTTTCTCCAGGCTGAGCCCCTGTCCCAGCTCCCTCAGCCTCTCCTGGGGCTCCAGCCCCTTCCCCGGACATGTTCCAGCCCCTCAGTGTCCCTCTGGCCAGCGGGCCCAGAGCTGGACACAGCCCTGGAGGGGCTCAGCAGGGCCTGGGCTGCCCTGGGGCTGTGGCACACCATGGCTGGCACAGAACAAGGGCCCTGGCCTTTTGCCCTCCTGGGCACGCCTGGGCCCATTTTCAGCTGCTGCTGACCAGCACCTCCAGATCCTTTCCAGCCACTCTCCCTCGGCTGCAGGGCTTGCTGTGTCTCAAGGGCAGCGCCTGGCACCTGCCTTCTCCTCACACCGAGCAACCTCAGATTCAAGGCAAGGAATCAGGAGAAAAGGAAAGGAATATCATGTTCTTTTCCTTGTGCAAATTGTGCTCTGGTCATCTGCATGAGCTTCATTAGATAAACACGCTGTTACCTGGAGCGGTAAACCAAGGAACAGGCAGATCTCTGGCAAAACAACAGAACACTAATTCAATTTACAGAGCTTGGTCTGGGAGGGAACGGAGGTGAATGCCTGCATAACACTTCACAGAAGTATTCAGTGATCTGTCCCAACCAGTTACCAATTACTGCCATTAGGCATTTAACTGTCAAGTTTATAGCAGAGACACATTAAAATTCTACATTTCTTTTCAATTTTAAGAGAAAAACAAAGACCACAGCTGCTAGCAGCTGGCACACACTTCAGTATTGTGCAAACATTAATCCATCTCATTCTCTAATTCAGCCAGTGACCTTAATACCAGTTCAGTTCTTAATCACCTGGGTCTATCAGTGCAGCTGGCATTCATTTTGCCTGACACAAGGCCTACCCAATAAATAATAATAAAAAACCCTCTTAGACGATGCTTGAAAACGCTTGACCCCAAATGGTATCTATTTATCTGCTGGGTTTTATTTTCATTACAACCTCTAGACAACACTCACAAGAACTCAAACAGCTGAAAGAGTCCCAGGCAGCTTTTACTTCATGAAATCAGGGACTCTCCAGCACTGAAAGAGATTATGCTTATGCCAGCACAGCACCAAAACCCTGCAGCTCCAACCCAGGGAGCCACACGGGACCAGTTCCAGTGCATTTGCATCTTTCTGCTCCAATCTCATATGCTCCAGATCTCTGCCCACCCATCCGTAAGAGCGCACATCAGGCTCGCTGGGCTGCCCTGGGAAAGGCACAGCAGAGCAGTGACCAGCGGAGGAGCAAGGAGATGACACAGAACTAACAAGAACTATCTCAAGTGAAGCTTTGCAAGGAAAGGCTGGAGGCCTCCAACAGAGATCACTCAGCAGCCTTCTCCTGCTTCCCACGACTTTAAGCTGCAAAGAATTTGAGATAAGAGCTTAAAACTAACTCCTCTAAAACCTCAGGGGGAAAAAACCTCAAAAGAGAACTTTATCATGTTACGATGATACTCTTTGATAGTCAACAATTTTGATACCCAAATCTGCTTAGTATCTCCTAAAGAGAGGTTATTAAAACAAACTTATCTCAAACAAAAGCAGTAAGAGAACCACAGAAAAAGAAACTATTTTAACACCACCCTTCACACCCCCAGCCTGAGAGACATCTTCCTCCTCTTCCTCCAGAGCAGCAAGAGTTCCTCTCATGAGGAAAGAATAATGAAAACTTCTAGGAGAAAAAAGTTTACATGAGGAATGACATTCCCCTTAATGACTTCTTCTAAATGGTTTAAGGCAAAAATAACTTCTCTGGCTTGGAGTTTATGGAAGTTTCTCTTTCTCCCTTTGGGGATAGTAGTCATGTATATAGAAAACCTTTCTTCCTTCAAATAAATGGATCCCCTGCTTCCCTTTGCAAAAGTTTGGGGAATCGTTGCTTGCATAGGATTTGAGGCCAACAATATCACAGCAAATGTGGTTTGCAGGTAGAAAAGGAAAAGGTTTGATGCTCAAGGGCTGTTTAAGCGACAGCATGAATAACTACTGAGAGTCTGTAGACTGATCCCAGTCAAAAATCAACCTTGACCGACTTCACAGCCTAAGTCAGGCTCAGCAACATCAAAAACATGTAGATTTAAAGACTGTTCACTCTTCTGCTTAAAAACTTGCTGAAAAAACTATGTTACACCTGATTGTGGTAGGTAAAGCAATTTCTTTTCAGGAAATATTATCCAAGCAGGTATCACAATACCCAAATGAATATTTGAAGCTAAAAATGTCAACAAGCTACATTTTTAAAAACTTCTACTCTCCCTTAAGACCCTGGGCAGGCCTTTTGTTTCAAGTACAAAATCAAGTAACTCCTAATACCAAGGCCATGAGGGAAACAAGTGCAGAATCATAAAATCACAGCCTGGTTTGGGTTGGGAGGGACCATAAAGCCCATCTCATCTCACTCCCTGCCATGGGCAGGGACACCTTCCACTATCCCGGGTTGTTCCAAGCCTCGTCCAACCTGGCCTGGGACACTTCCAGGGATCCAGGGGCAGCCACAGCTTCTCTGGGCACCCTGTGCCAGGGCCTGCCCACCCTCACAGCTGAGAATTTCTTCAAGTTTCCAGGTAGTAAAACCCATACTGAAATTAGGGTTCCACTTGTGTGTCTGCAATTATTCCAGAATCTGTGCACAGGACTGTCAAGAGCACACCACCTCCACATCAACTAAAAGAAGTGAAACACAAGTTCTAAGTTCTGGCCAAAGAGCAGCTTGTTTCAAACATAAAATATTCAAAGACGTTTGGCATGCTAATCATAATATCTAATTAAATGTTTTTCTCAACATACAGTAGGAGAAACTAAAGCAAAATTAGTTCAAGTTCAGCTTTCTAACAGGAGCTGCGCACAAGCTTTTTGCCCAAGCTGCAATTTTACAGAAAAAGGAAGGAAACAGAGCATACCAGGCCTGCTAACCTGTAACACCAGCCTGTCCCAGTGCTGCCTACTGCAGCCACAGGGACACATTTTCCGAAGAACAAGGCTCAAGGCCTCATTGCACCAGACAGATTTGGTACTGGCACGCACAGGAAGGACCTCTCTGGAACATCTTACTGCTGTGTACCAGGAGTTATTGATTAACTGAAGTCTCCTCTCAGGCTGGGAGGACTGTGCTCCCAGTATATGGCTGTGTGCAGTCGGCAGAGAGCAAGAGTTGGAGTGTGTTGGCACAGGACAGGCATGAAGAGCCAAATGAAGTAATTCTCTGTTGTGGTTACCTTGAACTTTAACCAAGGTCAGACCACAATTTCCGTCAAGATTATTATAAGCCCACATGAATGCCTCTACATCAATAAAACCTTACAGACCTCAGTTACTAGGTCTAAATATTTGGCTCTGCTCCTCATGCCTCAGACTCTGGGCACGCTCCACTCGCAGCAGCAGCTCTGGATGTGGAAGGGGCTGGCAGCTGGTTCTTGCTTTCCCCAGTAGACCACCTGGGCCTAACTCCACACCATCCTCTGCTGTACCTGGGCCTTTACGAAAGCTTAACCTAATCGAGAATTGTTATTTTCAGAAAAGCAGCAAATCAGAGATCATTTGCCACCTGATAAGCACTTTGTGCTCAAAGGCGACTATAACCGCTGGTTAAATGTTTCATCACAGATACTTATTAAAGACCTGAAAGCACAGCTAGAAGAAAGCATCGCCTCACAATGAAGCTCCACAACCAGCATTTCTGGTTTGACATGTCCCAGCCAACGATACCGGGATCCCTCCAGATGCTCACAGAAAGCAGCTCGTCAGCTCTTCCCTGCTGTCCCACAGTGAGGTGCCTCCATCCCACAGTAAGGTTCTTGTTCAAGTTTTTCTTGTATCTGAGGGATTCACATACCCCCAGAATTCCCTATCTGATTTCCACCTACACTAAAAATGCTCTAGCTGATTTGTACACAGCTATATATAAAATGACTCGACTATTGAAATAATTCAAAGAGTGCGGCTTCTGAGTCAGTATTGTTTTTCAAAAATATCTAACTCAGTTCAAGCTCTTTTATTACAATGAATGCTCAGGATGTATGAGACATTTACACGAGTATTCACTCACTTCTCCAGCAGTGCCCATTTCTAACCAACACAGCCCATCTTTCAGATTACAGAAGTCTTTCCAAAGGCAGAAAGTCCCACTGCTGTGCAGCACTGGGCCACCCAGTGACCTATATACAGCAGCACTCCAGTTCAGCTTCTATTCCATTATTAAACGAGCAAAACTTGCCTCACTCAGCTGTCCTAGAACGCACAACCAATCACCCCAGAGAGGGATTTTTGGTTCAGGAGGACACGCAGAATGAACGACCTGCACTCTGCAGAGCTGTGCCACCATGCGCTTCCAAGCACGCTGTATCCATAGAATCAGGGAATGGTTTGGATGCGGAGGAACCTTAAACACTATCTTGTTCCACCCCCTGCCATGGGCAGGGACACCTTCCACTATCCCAGGCTGCTCCAAGCCCTGTCCAACCTGGCCTTGGACACCGCCAGGGACAAGTCAGCCACAGCTTTCTCCTGGCAACCCGTGCCAGAGCCTGCCCACCCTGATTCACCCCAGTGCAGCAGCTCCCTCTCCTCACACCTAACAGCCCCGTGACCCCACCATCCATCCCCCGGCGCCGATGCCCTTTACACCCAGACGAGACAAGGACGGGCACCTTTCTGGGGAGACCCGTTGATGCTCTCGGAGCTGGACTGCATGTCCACGGCAGCTCTCCTGAGGCTGCTAAAATAAGCCCTGGACCTGGAGAAGCTGCTGCGGGGGGAGCGGCCGTGGGGGCTGCCGAAGAGAGCGGCTGGGCCGTCCCTGCGGGCGAAGATGCCGCTGAAGAAGCGCAGGAGCCGATGCTCGGCGCCGGCGGCGGGGCTCTCCCGGCCCAGCCGCTCCGAGAGCCGCTGCAGGTCGCTGTTATCCAGGGTCCGGTTCTTGCTCTTGCTGCGCTCCCAGCGCTCCAGTCGGGAGAGCGGGTCCGCCTGGCTCAGCACCTCGCCCACGTCCAGCGTGTTGCGCTTCTCGGGCGGCTCGGCGGGGAGCGCGGCGGGCGGCTCGGGCGGCGGCGGCCCGGGCAGGCAGCCGGAGCTGCTGTGCCGCCGCACCCGGGCCGGCTCCGCGCCGCCGCCGCCGCTCCAGTGCCTGAAGCTGAAGCTCCGCCGCAGCAGCCCCGGCTGCCGCCGCGGGCTGTGGCCCCGCTCCCCCGGGGCCGGCTCCCCGGGCCCCCCGTCCTCGTCTTCCTCCTCCCCGGGCGGGGATGCGGCGGCCGCCGCGGCTTCTCGGCGTCCGGCGCCGGCCCGCGGCGCCCCGGGCGGGGGCGGCCCCGCTCTCCTCGGCACCTTGAGGCGGCCCAGCTCCAGCTGCCCCGTGCTCAGCGTCCGGAAGGTGCGGAAGCCGCAGGGGCTGGGGACCGTGTCCCGCTCCTCGCCTTCCTCCTCGCCCTCCTCCTCCTCCAGCAGCAGCAGCCCGGCCCTGGTGAGGCTGGAGGAGCCCGGCGGGCGGCTCCGCCCGCGCCGGGGCAGCTCGGGGCCGCCGCGGCCGCTCTCCGGCCCCAGCAGCTCCTTCTTCACCATGGTCACGGAGATGCGGTACACGGTCTTCCTCTGCGGGGTGCCCCGCTGCATCCTCTCGGGGGAGGAGGCGGCGGCGGCCGGCGGCTCGCTGCTGTCCAGGAGGTACATGATGGCTCTGCCCTTCAGGCAGCGGCGGCCACCGCGGGCATTGGCGCCGGGAGGGACGGATGGATGACGGCCGGATGGATGGATGGACGGACGGAGAGAGGCGGCTGGAAACCCAGAGCCACAAACCGCTGCACCCCGGTTAAAAAACAATGAAATAAATAAATAGTAATTAAAAAAAATAAAAAAGCTCCGGTGTCACACCCCGCTCTGCGGCGGGGTCAGGCCGGGCTCTGGCTGCGCTCCCCGCCGGCGGCCGGCGTCCATGGCAGCGGCATCTCGGAGAGGCGCCGAGGGTCGGGCTCACATCCACGCACACATCCTCCTCCCGCGGAGCCCGGCTCCCGTCTTCACGGCACGGGAACCGCGGCAGCCGCTGTCGAGCTCATTGTTTGCAGCGCGGCCGCAGGGCTGCGGCTCCGGCCGGGGCTGTCCCTGGGCCCGGCAAACGCGATGAGCGGCGGCTCCGGCGGGCGCGGGAAGGTCCGCGCGGGAGCGGTGCCGGGGCGCCCGGCGCACGCCCCGGGGCGGGCAGAGCGAGCGGCGGGGCCCGGCCGCGCCAGCCGGCAGCCGGCAAGCGCCGGAATGGAGTCCCGCCCGCCCGGGAGCGGCGGCACGGCGCCCCGGCCACCTCCTCTCGGCAAAGGGACGCGCCTCACGCTCCCCTGCCGGCAGCGTCAGCGGGCCAGGAGCACGGGACTGGCCTCTGGAGCTCATCCTGGCCAAACCCCTGCCCGGGCACGGCTACCTAGAACCAGTGACGCGGGAACACATCCAGCTGAGGATGAAATGGCTCCAGAAAGGGAGACTCCTCAGCCCCTCTGAGCAGTCTGTTCCCATCCTCAACGTTCTTTCTCGTGTTGAAGTGAAACTTCTCACGGTTCAGGTTATGGCCATTGCTCCTCATCCTGGCACTGGACTCTACTGGAAAGTCTGGCATCGCCCTCTTGGCACCTGCCTTTTGAGATGATTGTATGTATTAATGGAATCCAGGATTTATCCAGGCCCACGAAAGGACAAGGTGTGTGGTGCCCATCAACTTGGACCTGAGCTCACATGTTAGTTCATTCTGCATCTGAGGCAACACTTACTCCTTAAAACCAGTCAAAATTACCCAGAACCGAGTTATTTTTTTTTAATCTGTGACCCTCCTTAATAAATGTTTGCTCACCGCAACACTCTGCACCATTAACAAGCCCCATTACTGGATTGGTTAGTCATGCAAAAACCCTTCCCAAGCAGCGGTTTCATCAGAACCTGGCTCTGGAACACAGCTGGAGGAGGGCGTGACACAAACACACCCCCTTTCTCACCCAGCTTGCCAGTGCTTTTGCAGGGATGCTGAGGTAATTACCAACCAATAAATGCCCGCTCTTAGTCACTCACAAACCAGGATGGCAGAAAAAAAGAAGTTAGGCAACATTAAGAATAAGGTTTCTAGGTTCCATGCCTAACATCCCATAAAAAGTCAAGCTTGAAAAACCACCTCCAGCTGCCTTGCACCTCCCTCCCACGTCCACAACCAAAACATCCTTTACCAACGCCACTGAGGGTCAAAAGCAATGAAAAAGCAGGTGTAAAAAGGAAGGAAAGCACTGCCACTTCCACCGCTAAACTGTGTGCCCAAGTGCCACATCTACAGGTCTTTTAAACCCCTCCAGGGATGGGATCCCCACCACTGCCCCGGGCAGCTGTGCCAGGGCCTGACCTCACTTCCAGTGAGGAGCAGCTCCACACTTCGAGACACATCTGGGTAGGGCACATCCCCAGGAGCAGTTCCAGGTGGGAGGCCGGACTCTCTCACCCGGAATAAGGGATGCTTTGGGTTCCAGCCTCGACACACATCCATTTACTGATGACACTGCAATCCCACAACACACACTGCTGCTCCATTAACACTGAGGATTCCTCATTTAGCTCATTTCTCCAGATATCAGAGTGTTATTTCTTCAACGCTGACTAATTAACAGATTATTCCTCTTAGCTCTATTCACCATGGAATAGACCTGCACATGTAATGCAGCAGATTTGGATTCAAGAC